>NW_028318148.1:721250-1045000 GCF_062004578.1 Staurois parvus | reverse complement strand
TTTTCCTCCCTGCACTGTGAATGTTTACATGTTATGTGCAATTAAACCATGGCAACATCTAATGTTTGTGTAGTATTATGTTCAGCAGACTGTGTTCTTCTATTGTTGTGACTTAGATGACGTTCAGAGCACATTTTATGCCCAATTCATGCAAAACTCCACGTAATCCCAAGGGGTTCACACACTTTTTCTTGCAACTGTAGGTTGACTATATGGAACCTTTCCAGGCTGCTATTTTGCCATTTGAATTTTTCTCACAGTTGTACAATTGTACATAATCTGCAGGAATGGTATCTTTTTTTACACACTAAATACAATTGTTAATGTCGAAATTTTTCAATCAAAATTTCATGTACAATCTGTTTTCAGTACTGGCCATGAGCCAACCCTTATCTGATCCCTATTCTAAATTATCCCTTGTACCATTTAATCCTTTACAACTTTGAAAAAACCATTTATTCCATGCAAATCTACACTGAAGCAGTCAGTTTGATAGGTTAACCAGACATGTCCATTTAAATAGAATTCACCTATCAGACAATGTCTTACAGAGATAGAGCTCAAACCGTGTCCAACAGAGATCTGATTGTGTACTATAGAGACCAGAAAGTGTCCTATGGAGATCAAACTATATTTTGTGGAGAGTGGACCTTGTCATATAGAGATCTGACTTTTTATTATACAGAGCCGACTGTGTCAATTGAACCTTGTCCTATAAAGATTACACTATGTTCTGTAGAGGTCATACTTGTCAGGGCAGGGGCCGAGGAACGGACAGGCAGGCCTAACAATGTAACGCACTGGCTGACGACAACCACCACCCACAGACCGAAGTCCCTCAGGGCGCTGAGTCTAAGTCCCAGGCTGCCCTTCACCAGGGCCCCTGATGGTGGGGATGGACTTGACACAGCCAGGAACCAGGTCGCGCCCCCCGAGACACCTCAGCTGCGGTAATGGCCACTGCCAATGGCGTGTAGCTGGTGGAAGAGACAAAAGAGTAGTCAGAAAGGCCGGGTCAACAACAACAGGACAAAACAGTACAGGACAGCAGACGAGAATCACAGGTCACGAGCCGGGTTCAGCAACAGAGGGTCAGATCAAAGGAGAATACAAAGAATAGTCGAGTCACAAGCCGAATCAGCTACCAGAAGAGTCACGAGAGTCAGAACAGAGTAATAGCAACACAAAGACACAAGACACAAGTGCAAAGAGCATGTGCGGACCACAGGCTTATATGTCATCAGCCACACCCCTCTGGGGGATGGACCTCAGGGACCTGAAGGCATAAAAGGATTCCCACCATGCACAGCAGAAATCCAAGATGGACGTCAGCACATGGAGTAACATAACCTCAGGGAAAAGGTAGGACCTTGACAATACTGTGTCCATTAGAAATTGGATCATGCCCCGTAGAGATTGAACTGTGCTTTGTAGAGATAAGACCTTGTCCTACAGAGATCAAACGTTGTCCTTTGGAGATTGGATCATGTCCCATAGAGATCAAACTGTGTTCTATAGAGATCGGTCCTTGTTCTGTAGAGAATGGACCATGTTCTTTAGAGATCAGGCTGTTATCGACTTCGATCAGACCTTGTCTGTTAGAGATTGGATCATGTCCCATACTGATCAAACTTTGTTCTATAGAGATTGGTCCTTGTTCTATATAGAATGGACCAGGTTATCTAGAGATCAGGCTGTTATCTACAGAGAACAGTATTTTTCCTATAGAGATCAGACTGTGTCAAACAGAGACTGGACCTTGTCCCACAAAGATTGAACCTTGCCTATACAGAATGGACCATATCCTCTGTAGATCAGAATGTTGTCTACAGAGCTAATACATTGTCCTATACAGATTATATTATGTCTTGTGGAAACTGGGTTGTGTTTTGTAGAAGTCATACCAGGAGCGGACTGACAACTCATGGGGCCCCCAGGCAATAGGGGATCATGGGGCCCCTGTGTCCACGCCCACACTCAAACCACATCCAAAAAAGCCTATGAAAGGTACCAGGGGCATCTCATGGGGCCCCCTACTGACCCCGTGCCCTTGGGCAGTGCCCGAGTACCTGAATGGTCAGTCCACCCCTGAGTCATACTATGTCCATTGTAGATCAGACTGCATCTGCTAGAGAAAAAACTACTATATAGATTGAAATTGTGCACTGTAAAGACCGGATATGTCCTTTAAAGATCAGAGCCATGCTCTTGAGAGATTGGAACTTTTTTACTGTGCAAACCAAAAACAAAAACCCAGGAAAACCAAATAAGTCAACTTTAATGGCTTGGTAAGCCCCAATGCACAATTGACCAGTGACAGTTCTGCTGGTGTATTGGCCTTTATATGTGTAATCACTAGTGCCATCTGCTGGAGCGCACATTATCTGCACTACTTTTCTTAAAATGGCAATTGTTTGGCCCTGTTCCCGCTTGTGATTTTTAAGTGTGATTTAAACGCGCATCTACGTGCCTGGCATAGGGCAACCCATTCACTTCAATGAGCCGCCCTATGTTCTTTTGTCACCCAAAAGAAGCTCCTACTCCTTTTTGGGCGATGAGAATTGCTTGATTTTTAGTGGTGTGTTTTCTCGGTGAAAATCGCAGGAAACAAACATTAACATTAACAATTATGACATCTGTTCAAACCTAGAAATATAAAATATTATGCTATGGGCCCTGCTTTTACAATGAGAAATTTTACCCTGAGCTCCGCAGTGTTTGTCTGGCTTTCTCCAGTCTCCTAGAAAAGCAAAAATATCACAGAACGTAAACTGGCTTCCTAGCAAATTGCACTTTGTACATCACTGTGGAATATGTAAGAGCTTTATAAATGTAAATATTAATAACAGTATATGACTGTGGTGGGAACATTAAAGTATAAACTCCTCTGGTGCAAGACTGATATGAACAGTACTCTGTACACCACTGCAGAACAGGGACTAACATGAATGTTTCAGTATTCTTAGTGCAGAATTGCAAAATATATAACTGTATAGTAATAATAGTGTTCAGCTGTGGTTGGCACATTAGAGTGTAAGCTCTTCTGGTACACTGATTGATGTGACTGTCTCAGTGTTTCTTATACAGCACTGCAGAATCAGTCAGAATTATATAAGTGTATATACCGCAAGATGTGCGGCAAGCACAGAAAGTATAAAAGCTGCTAGCACAAATTGGGCAAAGGTAACAAACCCCACAGTACTAAATACAGATAAAAGTGCAGCGCTAAATAGAAAACTCCAATACAATCATAAAGTGCTTAAGTGAATAAAGTGAGCATACAATATCAATGTGATATGAACCTGATAAAACATATCAAATCTTATAAATCAAATAATAAAAATATCTGTGTCAATTCAAATATCAGCAATCATTATGTGATAAATATGAATTGTCCGTGGTACTACAAATCACAGAAATGTGGGGTGGTATATAAGTGCTCTTCATCTAGTGAAGAAATCCGTGGTACTACAAGGTGCAGCAATACCAAGTGGGATATTCAAAAGTTGTCATGATCCAGAACGGAAATCCACCATCTTTTATGGATGTGCACTCACCAGAATGCCACTGGTATAGTAGCGTTTGTGCTGATCGTTGTGGGGGATCTTAGAAAGCCATAAGCAGGGACTGGACTTCTCCAGAATAGGGGCTTACAAAACCAGTATAAGGATCCTCCTAGGGCAGTGATGGGCAACCTTTTTTTTCAACTGAGCCAAATCTCGCCAAAACCACGATTGAAATTTATTTTGAGAGCCACATTTTTAAAACTGAAAATACATCCCCCATATAGTAATTCATCCCCCATAGTAATTCATCCCCCATAGTAATTCATCCCCCATAGTAATTCATCCCCCGTATAGTAATTCATCCCCCATAGTAATTCATCCCCCATATAGTAATTCATCCCCCATAGTAATTCATCCCCCATATAGTAATTCATCCCCCATAGTAATTCATCCCCCATATAGTAATTCATCCCCCATATAGTAATTCATCCCCCATAGTAATTCATCCCCCATATAGTAATTCATCCCCCATAGTAATTCATCCCCCATAGTAATTCATCCCCCATATAGTAATTCATCCCCCATAGTAATTCATCCCCCATATAGTAATTCATCCCCCATAGTAATTCATCCCCCATAGTAATTCATCCCCCATATATTAATTCATCCCCCCTATAGTAATTCATCCCCCATAGTAATTCATCCCCCATAGTAATTCATCCCCCATATAGTAATTCATCCCCCATAGTAATTCATCCCCCCTATAGTAATTCATCCCCCATATAGTAATTCATCCCCCCTATAGTAATTCATCCCCCATAGTAATTCATCCCCCCTATAGTAATTCATCCCCCCTATAGTAATTCATTCCCCATATTGTGTCAATTCACTTACCTTTGCTCCGCGCGTTCCTCTCGCCGTGTTCCCGCGCCGTTCTGGTCTTCAGGGCGGACTGTGAGAGGAGTTCGTCACGCTGCCCCGCCTACATCCTGAAAGCCAATGTTTGCCACGCTCCGCGGGATTAAAAGGTCCGCCGGGCCGTAGTTTGCCCATTGCTGGGCTAGCTGTAGAGTCCTGACTTTTGTGTCGGTCGCCCGAGAGGAGGGAGGGGAGCGGGCGCCCGGCACACAGAAGAGCCGCATTAAAATGTGTAAAGAGCCGCATGTGGCTCGCGAGCCGCGGCTTGCCGACCACTGTCCTAGGGGAAGAAGTGGGTCAGGGTGGCCGCCACTCTACAAACCGGGATAGGCCTGCCCTTGTAGTACCACGGATTGTATTGGAGGTTTATATGTACTCTTATCTGTATTTATATAAATGTATAACAATAGTGTATGATTGTGGCAGAAACATTGGAGTGTAAGATGGGTGCAGTCCCTGTAGAAGTCATATTACTTCTGTGATTGCCTACAAATATTTGATTTTATTCCCCTTGATGCACAGTCACTGACTGAATGACTAGCTTGGGAGAAATTAACTTATCTGGAATCCCTCTTTAGCCATGGGGAACTCCGCTTCCGACTTTAATAATGAGTCTGAAAATCCAGCAGCAGATTACCATACATAGATGAGCACAGGGAGCTCCATTCCTTTGTGCACAGTAGGCAGCGGGGTATAAATGATAACATTCCACTCTAATTAAAAATCACGATATTGCTTTAAACTGAGAGGATGCAGAATATCAATTACCGTGGTTTAATTGTTTTCTTCAGGAATGCAGCTTATATGCAAACACCCCATCTGACACCTTCACAGACTTGATGTTGTGTACAAAGACTCCAATACTTGACACTAATTGAGTGTAAAGCTTGCAAGAAAAGAACAGGGAAACTTCCCTCCTTCACATTAGGGTATCCATACTCCACCCTTTTCCCCGGCCAGACCCTCTGTGATTAAATGCTTTGGGAAATTAACCAGTAATCTAAACACAGTAACTGGGAGCAGAGGAACTACTGCAACCAGCAAACAACATTAACCATAATAACATAGATACACACCAGTATGGATATAGGGGCAGCACAGTGGCTAAATGGTTAGCACTTCCGCCTGGCAGTACTTGGGTTGTTGGTTTGTATCCCAGCCATGGAACCTCCTGCCTGGAGTTTGCATGTTTTCCCTGTGCCTGCATGGGTTTCCTCCCACACTCCAAAGACATGCTGGTAGGTTAATTGGTTCCTGTCTAAATTGGCCCTAGTATGTGTATGTATGAATGTGAGTTAGGGACCTTAGATTGTACACCCCTTGAGGGTTAGGGACTGATGTGAATGTACAATATATATGTAAAGCGCTGCGTAAATTGACGACGCTATATAAGTACCTGAAATAAATAAATAAAATTTGATATATAATAAAAGGTTAAATTAGAACTAAACTCTCTCAATTATCATTAAATATTTTTAATCATTATGCTGCTACCATTTGTAAATAGATAGGCTGGTGTATTATATGTACTGTACTTGTTTTAAACTTTTTTTTTTTAATTTCTTCAGTTGCTTCCTGGTGTCATACATTCCAGGAGTCTTCATGGGCATTTCTTTCTTTCTCCTTTCTTTCTTTCTTTCTTAGGGCTTTCTCAGCTAAGCACACCCTCCTGCCTGCATGTCTGAGCTAAAAGCAGATGGATTCCATGAAGTAAATGAAACATGAATCATCTGCCCTTATTCAAGATGGCCAAAGCCAGAAACGCTAAGGGGTTGCTTTTACAGAATAAAGCATGGGGACATGGCTGGATGAGTGAATTTGCTGTTAATAATTCAAATGAATGAAATAGTGTTTTCAGCTTGTGGCTCTCAGAAACAGTTTAGTTCCACTTTTTTAATAGTACATACAGTAAATCAAATGTACAAACAGGTAATAGCAACAAAGGGCTCAACAGAAATCCTGGTGGGATTGTGCACATATACCCGGGCATATATAGTGATTAATAAAGATGCTTCCAGGTGAATATTGCACCAAAGTCCATTTGCATGGGCCACTGAGGATGATCATATCGTGGCCATCTTGATGTTGAAGACCTGAAGACAGAATGAGTGATTATGGGTAAATCATCCAACCAATGCCCAACCACCTTGGAATGTAGATTCTCACCATCAGAAACTGTGGTGTGACATTGGAACTTAGGGTCAGCTTGTCTACTATGTGTCTTAGATCCTAGTAGCTTCCAATTTGCCATGCAATGGGATCTCTAACTACCCGTGGGCTGCCAGATGTCTAACCTGGCTCTAGCCCATGCTGGTTATTGAGCCCTAAGCCAATACTGGAATCCCAGACTAGAAGGGACAGGGTTATAAAAAATACCAGGAGCTGTATATAAACTGTATTGCGATACTATATTACAAATTTAGCTATCTGGTATAGTGCATGTGAGATAACAATGTAGTGCCCCTCTAGATTGCCAGGGGAGCTAGAGTTCAATTTTTAGTCAGGAAGGCTGAGTAGCAGCCTGGATGTAATAGCTAGCAGTGTTAAATTCAAGTCAGGGATGAGAGGCTCTGCAGGTCAGTTCCCTGATACCTCCCCCTGCTCCTGAATCTTGGAAAAGATTCTTGAAGCAGTGGGCAGGGGTGAAGAGGGGCCAGCCTGCACACTAAGGGGACCCTGGCCAATCCCTAAGCAAGAGGCTTGGCATGGGGACAGGGCAGACCTTAAATGTGATTGAGCCTCAGCAGCAAGAGAGTTCGGATGGAAGATGGAATGAAAAGGCTGAGGCGCAGGAGCCTGGGAGGGGGCAGATTTAGGAAGGGGCTCACCTCCAGGCAGTGCTGCTGGAGAGGAGGAAATCTCAGACCTCATCGGCCCCCAGAGTAAGGACCACCTGTGCAACCGGGAAGGAGCCAGCCCAGTGGAAGGCCTGCAAGCAGCTACCAACCTACCATCTCATAGGAATAGGACTGGGTGAGTAATCTTATACCCCCTGGGCCAGTTAAGGGGAAAGAAGTGCTCTAGTGGGAAACTGTATTAGCTCCTTGCCTGGGACTGTTCACCTTAAAGTGGCAGGCACTGGATCCCCTGCCCAGGAATTCTTTCAGACAGCTGGAAAGAGGAGGATTATTTGCAGTTCCCTTGGACATCCTGTACACCCCTTACCCATCCAAGTTCTAAACCTCTTCATGAAATCACAAAACCAAGCTCAAGGACTGGCTACTATTTCCTGGGTGCAAGTCTGAGAGGAATATGTGTTGCCTGGCTGTGCAGGACTATAGGGGGATCCAAATCTTTAGCAACTCCTAAGGGGGGAGTTCTACAACAAAGGGGCAGATATATGTCTGTCAGCTGTCTTTAGATATATATTTATATATGTGTACACCCAGAAGCTATGGATAACATTAATAAACTATTAAACATTGAAACACTTGCCTAATACTCCATGCTTCTGGTCTGGGTCAATATTAGACTTTCCATAGCAGTACATGTGGTTTCAAAAAAACTCTTTCTTGCTACTTCCTTCCCCTGTGGTCTTTAACGTGGCCCTCTAGGGACAGAAAATGATGTTCATAATGAAGTGTGTAACAATAAGCAGCACAGGCAGTTACAAACACAGTCAATAGAAGGTAGCAAATCCCTACAATAGAAACATTTTCTTCATTATTAATATTATATTATTATTATACAGTATTTATATAGCACCAAAAAGTTTGCTCAGCGCTGTACATTATAGTGGGAGACAGTACATGAGACAATACAGTAACAATACAATACACAAGGGGTTTGAGGGCCCTGCTCCTTGGAGCTTACAATTTAGGAGGGAGGGAATAGTGGTACAGGAGGAAATGGCTGTGGGGGATGGAGTGGTCGGAGGAGTGGAGGAGATCGGCTGTTAGGTGAGGGCGGGGTAGGCTTTCCTGAAGAGATGGGTTTTCAGGGTGCCCCTAAAGGTGAGGAGGGTACGTGACAGTCTGAAGGATTGGGTTAGTGAGTTCCAGAGGATGGGGGAAGACCTGGAGAAGTCCTGGAGTTGGGCATGGGAGGAGAAGACCAGGGAGCTAGAGAGTAGGAGGTCTTGTGAGGAGCGAAGAGTACGTGTTGGGTGGTATTTGGATATCAGGTCGGTGAGGTAGTTTGGGGCAGTATTATGAATAGCTTTGTATGTCAATGTTAGTAGTTTGAATGTTATGCTGTTTGCTGTGGATTACTCAGGGCCACCAATAAGAGGGTAGAGCTGTCCTGAGGCCCATTAGTTCGCCAGAGGGGGCTGGTGGTAGAGAGACTCTTTAAATAACTTTGGGGGCATGCATAGCAATCCCACGAGCTGTTTCTTGCAACAATTCAAGTTCCCACCTCTTCTTCTATGTCAATCTGCCAGGCAGGGCAGAACTTTCTGTTCAGCTGTGTGTATAATAAGGCATTCAATGTCCCTACTCAGTGTCGGATGGAGGACAGAGAGAGGGTTGGGGTGTGCGCAGTCATGCAAGCTGCATTGGGGGGATGCTGTCAGACAGGCCTCATGATTTGTAATGGTGGCCCTGGAATCACTCATTTGCTTCATTGACCAGTCAGACCCACTCTCAGAACTGTTAATGGGATTCTTTAGCTCGCTTACTAGTCTATGTGTGCCCACCTTTGTTGGATAGATTAACCACACATTGTACAATCATTACATTACAATAGTCACTGGAGTGGAGCATGGAAATGGAAGTGGTATGGCCAGGTGACTCTTCTGGTCTACTTATGTCAACTAGGGATAAGTAAGGGAATTTCAGAGAAATTGGATTTGTGCAGATTTACCTATTTTTCTTTTTGAAACTTAGCTGAAGCATAAACTCTCAAGAAAACTTTACTTCAAAGAAAGCATCTGCTCTTTTTTTTTTCTTAGAAATTGTGTTTTTGAAAGGGGTGTAATTGGAGTAATTTACTTTAAGTAAGCCTGCATTCACACCTGAGCAGTGCTTATTCCTGGTGTATTTGAAGTGTTTTTTCTTCAAGCATTTTTTAGGTGTATTACAGGCATTTTTGCACATACAGTATGTATGTAAAAATGCATGTGTCACACCTTCACAGTAGCTCCCATTGAAGGCTAGGGGCCAAAACGCCTGCATATACTCAAAAAAGCTTGTGTACTTTTTTCAGTGTAGGGTGTAGAGCATAGCATGAAGATCAAAAGGCAACTGAGCATACAAGCAGGGGCGTATCTGCCGCGAGCAAACAAGGCAGCTGCCTTGGGCGGCATTTTTCAGGGGGGCGGCATCGCCCCCAGGCAGAAGGGACCAGTGCCGCCTCGTGTATGATCGGGCAGGGGGACGGGCTCTGCTGAGGTTGAGAAGGGGGGCGGGCTCGTGTGTGCTCAGACAGAGGGGCGGGCTCGGCTGTGTTTGGGAAGGGTGTGCAGGCTTGGCTGTGTTCAGGCGGGGGATGTGGGCTCGGCTGTGTTTGGGAAGGGGGGGTGGGCTTGTGCGTGCTCTGCAGGGGACGGGTCGCCTATGCTTGGGCGGGGGGACGGCTCGGCTGTGCTCGGGCAGGGGGACGGGTCGCCTGTGCTTGGGCGGGCACAACTGTGTTCAGGAGGAGGGGGCAGACTCGTTTGTGCTCGGGCGGGGCGGCATTCTCATGTGTGCTGGATCGGGCATGGCTTGGCTGTGTTCAGGCGGTGGGGCGGCTTGCCATGCCACTGCCCTGTGTTGTCACTGTCAGCTCTAGTGGGGGCAAGGAAAGCACGTGATTGATTGCCAGGACATCAGCAGTCCTAGCAACCAATCAGGTGTTTGCCCCGACCCCAGGCCATGACATTTAGAGGAGGAGGAGGGCGGCAAGGACATGACTTCTTCCAGCTCGTGTAGCAGCCTGGAGGAATGACTGGAATGGACCATGAGGTAAGGGTCCATTTTTGGGGACCAAATTAAAGAGAATGGGCTCTAGGAACCCTGATGTAAGGTGGGGGACTCTGAAGACCATGATGTATAGGGAGACCCTGATGTATTGGGAGCACTTTTGGGACCCTGATGTAATAGAAGAGGGGGACTATGGGGACCCTTATTTAAGGAGGGGGATCTGGGTCTCTGGGGGACCCTGATGTATGGTAAGGGTCTATGGGTGGGGGGACTCTGGAGACCATGATGTAAAGGTGGACCCTGATGTATTGGTGGGGACTCTAGAGACCCTAATGTAAGTGGTAGGGACTATAGGGACCCAGATTTAAGGAGGGGGGCTCTGGGGGACCATGATGTAAAGGAAATGCCTATGGGGACCCTGATGTAAGGTGGGGGGGACTCTGGAGACCATGATGTAAAGGACTGAGCCTGATGTATTGGGGGAGGGGACTTTTGGGATTCTAATGTAAGGAGGGAGGACACTGGGAAACCTAATTTAAGGAGGGGGCTCTGGGTGACCCTGATATAAGGGGATGGGCTATGGGGACTCTGATGCACATAAGGTGGGGGGACTCAGGAGACCATGATTTAAAGGGGGATCCTGATTTATTGGCAGGGGGTTTGGACCCTAATGTTGAGGGGGGACTCCAGGGACCCTGATTTAAGGAGGGGGAACTTGGGGACCCTGATGCAAGGGGAGGGGTTGTGGGGACCGTCTCCTGTATCCTGTCCTCAGTCTCTGACCGTCTCCTGGGGTGGAGCTCTAATAGGAAGAGGTGGAGCCTAAAGTGGAAGGGGTGGAGTTTACAGATGAAGGGGCGGACCCTAAACAGGAAGGGGTGGGACAAATTTAGATGGGGGGGCGCGATTTTAGTTTTGCCTAGGGCAGCACAAAACCAACATACACCACTGCATACAAGTCCTAGATTGTAAGGTCTAATGAGCAGGGCCCTCTGTTTCCTGTTGGACCAAATTGTATTGTAACTGTAATGTCTGCCTTCATTTTGTAAAGTGCTGCGCAAACTGTTGGTGCTATATAAATCCTGTATAATAATAATAATAATACAGAGAAAATTAGGAAGAATGGGATTCTGCATGCTGTGTGTATTCAGGCATCGGGAAATTAGTAGAAAACTGATCATGTTTTTTGTATAATTATTTGTATACTGTTGCTCTAAATTTTTTATTTTTATTGCCTGTTTTTTCTTTCTGTAAATTTGGTTCACCCTTATTAATCTTAGATTGTGATTGGCTAAAGAAGTCCATTTTTACGGAATCTTCATATCTCATCCTGCAGATCACAGCTTATTCAACATCCTTAGTTGTGTTTATATTTAGCTGTACTCTGATTGATCTCTTTTGTGGCCTGGATTTGCTCTTTTTCTATTTTGCTTTTTTTTTTTTTTTTTTTTTAGATGAGTAACATTCTAGGGTTGTCTTTACAGCGTATTTCTTGCACAGTTTCATTGTGTTGGGTAGGTCTGCTTTCAGTCCATGTACCCCCAGCTGATAGTATGGCAATCCCCCCGCCCCACAAACGTACATATCAAGAGAGCCTTGAACATGACGTCTTACAGCTGTACGGAAAACTTCCATTATATTTAAGTAGCCCATCAACCATTTAAAAAAGAAAAGGCATTTGTAAGCCTCCCTAGGCCGGGGATTAGAGTGACTCACGTAGAAACGCGTGGGCCTCTCACACGAGGGGTCTGTTAATGTAAGCTGAGCTTAGCAACATGCCATTTGATTCTCTCCATTCACTGAGATGTCAGGGGTCTTATGAGCATGACAAAGCCCATAAACACACAAAAACCCTAAAGTAGTACTCGGATCAAAATAAAAAGTTGGAGATTTATTTAAACTGCAGCGCTGCACTTATCCTTACATACTATCAGTTATTACGTGTACTTCTTCTTACTTGTATCATCCACATCAGTCTGTACCAAAGGAACTTACTCTCTAATGACCCATCACAGTCACACACTACTATTATACATTTGTATAGCTTTGACATATTCCACAGTGCTATACATCAAACACTCATCCATTCACGTCAGTTTCTGCACCAGCTTACACTCTAATGTCTCTCCACAGTCTGCCACTATTATTATTATTATTATATATTTATATAGCTCTGACATATTCTTCAGCTCGGTACAGAAAGCACTCACTCTTTCACATCTGTCTCTGTGCCTGTGGAGCTTACACTCTAATGTCTCTTCACAGTCACACTCTGTTTTTACACATCTGAATAGCTCTGACGTATTCTGCAGTGCTGTATAGACAGCAGTGAACTAATCATATCAGTCTCCACACCACAGAAGCTTACGCTTTAATGTCCCACCACAGTCACACACTATTAGTATAGTACATTATAAAGCTCTGACATACGAGGGACATTCAAGTCAAACTCTGACCTTTAATTTTACAGGTATAAAAAGGGATGCTAGCGTGGCGGTACTACATGCAGTAGTAAGTGGCAAGTGTGTCCTATTACTGATAGGCGGACCAATCCAGAGACCATTAATCATGATGGCATGTTAGTGCATGCGTAGAACAGCATGTGGTGATGAAGTTTCTTGTGAACAAAGGTGCAAAACCCACAGATATCTACAGAAGACTTCAAGCACAGTATGGTGATGAGACACAGTAAGACATTTGAATGGTATAAAGATTTCAAAGATGGCCGTACATCCATCAGTGACGATCCCGGCCATGGTGTTTCCCAGTCCACAGCAGTCATTCCTGTGAATATTCAGCGCGTGGCATGCCTGATCCGGGAAAATCAATGTATAACCTGTCTTGAAATTGCACAAGAAACACATTTTTCTGTGGGAACAGTGAACACAATGATGATGAAGTGAAGCAGGCTGTCCTGGGATGACTCAGGCGTACTGACAAATCTTTCTATGCTGAAGCTTTGCAGGCATTAGTTAACCGCTTGCCATCTGCCCTATAGCAGAAATACTGCTACAGGGTCAGCATTGGTGCACAAAATCAGGTATATATACATGATTTTGCAGTTCCGGGTAGGGGAATTGCACTGTACCCGCGCCACCATTCTCAGCCTCGGCTGTCAATCACTGGTTCCCAGCCGGTGATTACGCGCCGGCACCCGTTGATCGCCGATTATTATCGACGAGGGGGAAAGAACTGTATGTAAACAATACAGTTCTCTGCCCTGTCAGCTCCTGCACACTGCTTTGTATGGCTCTGCATAGCAGCCATTGTACAGTGTCAGTGCTTTTTATTAGCAATGCCAATAGCACAGTGTCAGTGCTTTTTATTAGCAATGATCATTGTATTGGTGTCACTGGGGATGTCAGTGACACCAAGTCAGTTCCCCCCAGTGTCAGAATGCCCACCACAGTCCTGCAGTCCCGCTATAAGTCACTGATCACCACTATTACTAGTATAAAAAAAAAATCCATTATATACAGTATACCACCATTGTAAAATGCTATAACTTTCACATAAAGCCAACTGATTTACACGTAAATTTGATTTTTAAATTTTTTTTACTGGACATGTTTAGCAAAAAGTCAAAAATATTGTTTTTTTTTCTCAAAATTGCCAGCCTTTTTTTTTGTATAGCGCAAAAAAATAAAAACTGCATAGGCAATCAAATACCACCGAAAGAAAGCTCTATTTGTGGTGAAAAAAAGGGCATAAATTTCATTTGGGTGCAGCGTTGCATGACTGAGCAATTGTCAGTTAAAGTAACACAGAGCCATATCGCCTGGTTAGGAAGGGGGGTAAATCCTCTGGAGGGCTACTGGTTAAACGCTGAAGTATGTAAAAACAATATATGCAGTTTCCACTCCTTGAAATTTGTTCTCATATTATATAAACTCAAAAGTTCCAGTTTGACTTGAACGCCCTTCGTATTACACAGCTCTACATAGCACACTGAGCCATTCTCATCAGATACTGGCCATATAAATTAAAATTCTCTTGTAGCTATGGATGACAGTTAAGCAGCCCAGAGATGATTAATTTATTTAGTTGGTTGAACAAAAAAACAATGACTCAATTCAAATCCTCCCTGTATTTGTATTCTGACAGCGAAGAGACTTCCTCATCATCAGGATACACTGATCAGGGCTGCTGGCTATAGCCAGGAGCGCTGATCAAGTGGAAATTTTCCAACAGGGCGGTTGAACAACATCTGTACAACCACCCTGCTCATACATGGATCAAAATTCAGCCAGTCCCTGCTGAACTGGTCAAATTTCAATCATGTATGGCTGACTTTATACACATCGGAGTCCTCTAAACAGCTTGTTTTCCACTGAACATTTGCTTGTGGATTAATATTGTAATGATACGTCAGTGTACACAGTGTAGCCCTTTCCCTTTAGCTATTACGGCCTGTATTACAGCAGCCTGGAGGAGGAAGCATACAGCTAAACACCATTGTACGGTTACATTGTATTCTTTGCAGTATGCCTTTGTGCTATTCTTGTCCACACAATTCCCCGGATTTTCAGCTCTCAAACAATGGGGACATTCTCATATCCGTTCTCCACACAAAGCAAATTCCTGCTATGATTTTCAGTGACCCCCCCACAACCACTCTGACATTAACCCGTTTAATGCCTGGCCATTCCTCCCACTTATCTTCAGGAGACACAGAGTATAATGAAAGACATTAATAACATATACTTATGGTGTGCAGGATGCAGCAGATATGAATGGAAATGTTCCCATATCTGTACAGGAAACAGGAGGAATTCGGCATTTGGTTTACATTTGCTATAAAGCTGACCACAGTCCAGGTACAATCAGCTACTTTAGACCAATGGAATTGTATACTTCTTCTGAAAATGCTGTTCATGCTAATCCATGAGCTCTAACACTTTCTGAAATACTGATGTAAAACCAGAATGTAGATCAGACATTCTGACTTCAACTGCTATATTCTTATTCTGGGTCAGTAATTCAATGTATTAGTCAGTTAGGGCCCATTCACATATTCATTGCCTTAAAGAGTAACTTTTGTTGAGGAAAAAAATCCCCTCTGAGTGATCTATGTACATTGCAAGTGTAGCACTACCCCCTTAGAAGTCAATAGAGATTTGGGTCCCCCTATATTCCTGCACAGCCAAGCAACACACATTTCCTTCACTCAGACTTGCATCTGGAGACAGTAATCAGTCCTTGAGCTTGTTTGGAAGTTTTATTAGGGTAATTTAATTTGGATGGAGTAAGGGGTGTATGGAATGCCCAAAGGTAATGGCAACAGAAGACAAACTCCTTAGCAATTATGTACAACTCTTTACAGAAAATATTTTTCTGGAGAGCTAGCCAGCATCTCCGGTTGTACCACCCCAAACCCTAGAATCTCCTAATCCATCCCCGTCTGGGTGAATCCCTAAGCAAGGGATACAGTGCTTATCATTCTAAGGGAAGACAGTCCCAAGTAGTTGCTAGTCTGGTTTCCCACCAGAGTGCTCCTTCCCCTATCTGGCCAAGGGGGTGCAGATCTACTCACTCAGTTCTTCGTCTGCGTTGCTGGTGGGTCGGTGGCTACTACCAGGCCTTCTAGTTGGGCTGCTCCTTCCTTGCTCCACAATTGGTCCTCGCTCTGGGGGCCGGTGAAGTCCCAAGATATCCTCCTTTCAAGCTTCCTGCCTGGAGGTGAGCCCTTCTCCCATCTAGGGCCCCTCCCAGGCTCCTGCTCCCTAGCCTCACTTTCTCTCCATCTTCCACCTGAACTCTCCTCCCAACTCTCCTGCTGCTGAGCAGGCTCAGTTACTCTTAAAGACTGTCCTGACCCCTTGCCAAGCCTCCTGTTGGAGATTGCCCAGGATCTTCTAAGAGTACAAACCAGCCACTCCTCACCTCCACGCACTGCTTCTAGATCTTTCTCCAAGGTTCTAGAGCAGGAGGAAGTCCCAGAGAGCTGGTCTGCAAAGCCTCTCAGCTCTGACCACAATCTGACCCACCTGGCTATCACAACAAGGCTGATACTCAGCCCTCCTCACTTAACAATTGAACTAGAGCTCCCCCTACCTAACTAGGGGAATGCTACATGAAGATATAACAAACTGTGTGGTAGATTGCTACCTTTTCATAATCCTGAAGAAGTAGCTGTTTGTTTGTCTGTGTCCATGTGCAAAATTAATGTGAAAGGGAGTGACTTTATAATTATCAATCAGCTTCTGCAGTTTCAGGGTTCTAATAAGGAAAGTGGCAAGGCTGCATCCCTTTAGACATGATTTCCCTTTGGGAGTATCTCACAAAAAATGACATTTTTGTTGCAGGGTATGCCCATAATCTGACTTGTATCTTAGTGCAGATCTCTGAGAAAATGAATAAGCCAATCATACAAGCAGTAAATTACATTTTTTGTTTGTTTGTTTGTTTTTGTTTTTTTGGGGGGGTTGCATTCCGCACAACCTCTGTGTACAGAATGACTCTGGGTTGTCATATTGCATTTTACAGAAAATTACAGCACTGCAGATTGAAAAGGAAAGGTAATTTTAATAACATTCAATTACAAAATGACTTGTGTAGCAATTGTGTATGCTATATTTATTTTTTTTTAATTTGCTATTTTTTCCCACAAAAGTGGAGTTACCCTTTAAGGCAGTGCATTCAAATAAATAGATTACCAGCGCATTAGAACTGAGACCCCCCCCCCCCCCCCACACAGAACATATAGCATTTTTTCCAACGCAGCATACCACAACACACAGTAGTGTGTTACAATGCAGTGTGGAGCGCTGCAACATATGTGTGCCAAAATTGCATTGGGGTTGATTTACTAAAACTAGAGGGTGCAAAATCTGGTGCAGCTCTTCATGCAAACCAATCAGATTCCAAGTTATTTTGTCCAAGCTTAATTGAACAAGCTAAAATTAGAAAATGATTGGCTGTCATGCACAGCTACACTAGATTCTGAGTGCTCTGGTTTTATTAAATCAACCCCATTGTGTTATCATGTTGGGGTGCCATTGAAAATGAAAGGCACAATAGTGTGCTAACACTTGTAATGTTTGTTATCTTGCACCACACTGCACTGGATAGGTGTAAATGGGCCCTGAGTGTTAAAACTAGAGACAGGCAGGGAACTAGTGGTCTCTGGAGCATCTCAGCAATGGCAACCTGTGTGGTTTTCTCAATACTATGGATGAAGTTTGAGTTAGCAATTACCATAAGTTCTAAACAAATCCTCGAGATTTCCGATCAAAGCCAACGCTAAAAAGAGGGTTTTTTTAATCATAATGCCATGCATAGTCTTTGAACTATAGCCATCAAGTTTAGAAGGGTAAATAAGGGGGCTTTTGGAAAGGCCAAGCCCCTAATTTTATGAGCATCGAGGACACAGTGCAACCATAGTTTCACTGAAGTTGGAAGCTGTAGAATGGAAAGTATTGGGAAAGCTGACAAAATGCATACTGAGAGATTAGGGTCAATTGGGAAACTACTTAAAGTGGAAGTTTGGAGCAGCATTCACTAGTTTCTGGCCATCTGTTTTAGGATTTGCCTTTTGTTCACAGCATACTGCTATATCATTTAAAGGAAAAACTAAGTGCAAGAACCCAAAGCACCTCAAATCATCAGTCTTTTAAACGCACTTCCATATCCCCATGGATTATAAATAGAAGTTGGCATATACTGGTTAGGCCTACTTTACATGTTTAAAACTTTCCTGCTATTGAGAAATTTTACACTGAAGTATCTTACATCCTCTGAAGTATCTTAATTCTTGCAGTCAATCCCAGCCTAATCTCTTTGTGCCTATACATTTTGGCCTAGCCTTGCTCTTTAAATTTGTCCTTCTGCTGACCATTTTTACACTGCTGTACCATCTTAAAGTGGTAGTCAACAGCAAAAAGAAAAAAATTCCAAAAAAGTTTCCTCTGCAAAATAATAGCATAATGTTCTAGTATGCATTGCATACTAGCACTTTACGAAAGACTTACCTAAAAACTAAGCCCTCCACTGGCGCTCTGTCACCACTATAGGCGCTTCCATCATCATCCAGTATTTCTTCCCAGTCTTTCTTCTGTGAGCTTCGGCTGTTTGACTGGCCGAACTGCGATGACATCACTCCCGCAGATCCGTGCAGGAGTCATGGCCATGGCATGATTTTCTCAATGGATGGCACGCTTTCTAGTGAGAGCGCAGTACGTATATATAGTAAATATCTCTTAAACAGTGTATGTTTAGGAGATATTTACTGTACATACAGGTAAGCATATTAGGTTTACCTGTAGGTACAAGTAAACCATGGGGCTTTACTACCACTTTAATTCAAGTCCTAATTTTTGTAGTAAAACATCTGCCTGCACGCTTTGTCTCTAGTACATTTTGGCCAATTCTCCCTCACTAAAAATGTTCTCCTGCTGGCCAGTTTTACACTGTATCACCTGTGCTCTCTTAATTCTTTATGAGGGCTTGATAGAAATTGGTCAGTGGCTGGACCTTTTGTCCATCAGCGAGAACAGGGACATCCTCAGCAAACTACTGACCAGTTTTTATCTGTCAATAAAAGCTGACCTATTGTCAATTGAGGAAAAGTAGGTGTTGCTGCTAAAATAAGAGAGAGCTCAGAGAGCCATTTTTATTCAAACAGCAATGAACCCAATTGGGATGCTGTATGTAAGCCAAGTTAATTGTAAAAGAAAATAATACATTCCACATCCAAATATATGCCACCAGTGCATATTGTCACTGAAACTGTAGAACTCATAGTGTTCCGTAAAACCAAATATTGCTGTAAGGTATACCCCAAGCATACTAAGCATTGTGTATTTTCTATGTTGCCCTCAAAGTTTCACTGAAAGATCCTCTTCTCACTGTACTCAGCTCCCTATGTCTTTTTTTGACAGTAATTTGCCTATCAGCCCTAAAAATGGCCAGAACTGACTGACAGGATTTCCCTCCCATAGACGTCAATGAAATTCCCCCAAAAATTCAGGTTCAACAAATTTCTAACAGGATATGCTGAACCTTTGGCAAACAGATTTGCTTATCCCTACTTGGTAAAGATTTGCTTTAAAGAAGGCTCACCTGAGACTGTCTGGATTGTGCTGCAGTTGCATTAATGTAGCATTATCACTAATAAAAAGTTAAAGTATATCAGGATTTCTGGTTATTTTGTGGAAGTGTTAGAAGCCCTGTCAGGTTGTTGTTGCCTCCTGTGTTTCAAGTGGGGAGGTTCACACACTTTGTTTGTCCTGGATACGGTGTAGTAAGGGAAAATACAAAATTTAACAGTTGACAAATGAACATAAGGTAAGGGGAAATCTTCCAATGGGGACACCTGGTGACAAATGCCTAGGAGGGAATTTACCTTGTTTCAGAAATATTCACCCTTACATCTTGTTGGCTCTCTAGGACAGGAAATGAATGAAAATCTCCCTAATGGGACACAAACAGCAAAGCAGAAAAACTGGTCAAACCCTACTCTATACAAAACTAAAATGAAACATTTTGGCTTTAGATACACTGTAACAAAGAGAAGAAGGAAGGTGCTGATAGCTGGAAATAGTTTTATTTTTTCTCCCTCCTGCAGCACTAAAATTAGTGTTGGCTCTAGGCATATCGCCTGCATTTCCTAATGGAAATCCAGAATGTAATGTACAGCTTGGCTCCTCTGTAACCTGTACATACTCTATGATATACAGGTAAACTACTGAATAAAGATATGCACATTGTCATAAAAGTGTACACAAAACTAGCTCACGTTTCCTTCAACAGTTGATTAAAATGTATAAAATAATCCACTGGTAACATGCACCATCTATCCTATGCTGCCTTCCCATGGGAAGACATAACCCAGAATCCCGATGGCTCCCACTTAGATGATAACCTCAACCTCCTAGGAATCCTCATCAGTTTATTCCTTGAGAAGACTCTAAGCTGACAAGTATGTTATCAGCAGGACTAAAAGACCCTCCTGGATGTGCTCTGGTCACTTACAGAACTAATCCTTTAATAAGAATGTCTTATTAATGTCTCTCTGAATGTCAAGCTAGTCCTAGATATGATCTATCTAGCAGGCTTCAGCTATATGTAAGCTACAGTACAGCATATATACTGTAAGCCTATGTCAATTGTTAAATGGCCTTATCAACTATAATTATTTTAAATCCAGCATGGGGCATGATGTTCCCAAGCTGTGAAAGGGCAGACTTTAAAAAATCAGATTGATTGATGAGGTTGATGTCGAAGGAAACACTGTGTTTTCATGGCATAGAGAAAAAGACCAGAAGCATAAATTATGATTAATTCCAGAAACCGATGATAGGATCACACCTGATAGTCAGTATCAATTGCAGAACAACAAAAAAATTGAGATAACAGTTAAATTCACAACGCATTCATTCCTGAAAATGTGAATGTGCTAATGAACCTTTTTAACTCACTTCCTACAGACCACCTTTACCAGAAGCAGATGGTACTTTCCTCCTCATTGGTGTCTGTCAATACAGCACAGAGTCTTTATCAGGTCATTAAGCCTGAAAGGATGACACATGAAGAGGGTTATTCAGAAAGGCCTTTTATCTGTGGTGAGTGGATAGAGAGACATCTAGAATATCTGTCCTTTTTCCAAATTCCCTCCCTTCTCTGGGATTCCACCACATACAGCTGCCAACAGTCCCATTTCCCAGGGACTACCACAGGTGCTGGAGGCTTGTCCTTGGAAATGTCCCTGAATATTAAAACAGTAAGATAGACTCTAATTAGCAATAATTGGGCAGTGTATCAGTAAGCATTCACTCCTTAAAAAGCAATGAATGCTCACTGAGGAGCTCATTGTCACCATTTTGCAGATGACAATTGCCATCAATTGCCATTGGAATTGCCACTTTTTATTGAGCTGTCCACATCTGCTGTCCATGTCCAGCCAAAGAATGTCCCTTGGTGCTGCTCCCCCCTTCCCCACCCTTTGCCCCTTGTCATCCACCATATCCCAAAACAGATGTGGAGTTACAATGACACGGAGAAATATTCACAGTCCTGAAAAGTGTGAAGGGACAATTTTATGCCGTTTTTCAGAGACAGACCATAAACTTTGCAGAGCGTAGTGTGAAATGTATAAAATGTGGGGCGTCCCCTAGACAGACTCCCTGGGGTAAGGGAAAGCCGATGCTTAATGTCTGCAAGTTGCCCTAACTGGAAAGGTTAATTATGATTGAAAGGAACCATTTAAAAACTTGGAGTAAGCAAATATGATCTGTAAAAAAACACAACATGACAAATCGGTCTTTTCAGAGAGTTAAGCATTTTCTCTGCCGCCTAATGCACGTTCGTAATGTTTAATTATAGTTTTTCCGAGAGGAGAGAAAGCAGGCAGTGTTACTGTAAACTATCAATCTGAGCCAAGTGGATAGATATGGTAAAGGCTGCCTGCAGTCACACACCAAAGTAAAGCTGATAATGCCGCCAAAAGCGAATCAGAGGATGGCATGGTATAGTCATGAACATGGCAAGCCCAAGGCAGTCAAAGTTCTACCTCCAGTGGAAGTAAGTGGGTCACCATTGGAGACTGCGGTAACAAATACACCTATGAAGTCTATGGGTGACCAACAATCTCAACACTGCATCATATTTTCACATTGACATCTTTTTTTTCTTTTATAGAAAATTACACTTCATGGGGGGGAGAAAATTATATTTCTATATATGAAATGTAATCAATAAATATAGAACGGTGAGCAAGTAACAGGTGAATGTCACATAAGCAATTACTTTTAGGAAAACTCAACAATATATTTTTTTCCTACTGTAAGGGCTTGTTTACACTTATGGCGCCTTCTGAACAGTGATCCGCAGTAGACGTTCTTCAAAGGTCTTTTGACAAGTGGTGATGAGGTGTTATGTCACCTCCTCACTGTCTGTTTTAACCCCTAAAAACTCGCACCACTTTGCCACAACTTCATGAATAGCACAGGTGAAAGGATCTCGTTTGGTGGTCAGTACTGCCATTAGAGTGCAAAAGATGCATGCATTGTAGCATGTACACACCCAAATAAGCTTCAAGTAGAACCACGCTCACCTTGGCTCCAGCGATGCGGCATCTCCAAGCTCCCCGCCCAGCTGCTGACATCTTCGGGTGGCCAGCTTCCGAGTCTCGATTTCCAGTCCCTGTCATTGGCCGGGTGGGGATGACGTCAGTCTAATTTGGCATTGCCGACTTTGTACAGTGAGCTGCGCATGCGTGGCTTACTGTACATAGGTGGACAGTCAGGTAAGTAACTTTAATGCAGAAAAGGCAAAGCATATCTCTTCTGCATTAAAATTCATGTCTGTCTACTCACATTTAACTATGAATTAAAGTTCCACTTTCAGGAGGAGCAGTTGGGGGGGGGGGGGGGGGGTCAGTTCAACCACACATTTTTACCACCCCCAACTGCAAACGTAAATGAGGCCTAAATGTACTATAGAGTCTATAACATTGAACTGTAGCATTTTAATACAGGAAGTCAGCTGTGTAGTACAATAGTTAGTTCCCCATATATGACCGCCATTGTCAATGTATTCAGTTTTGAAGAGTTTTTATATAGCCGGGCAGCACAGTGGCTAAATGGTTAACACTTCCACTAGACAGTACTAGGGTCGTGGGTTCAAATCCCAACCACAGCACCACCTGCCTGGAGTTTGCATGTTCTCCCTGTGCCTGCGTGGGTTTCCTCTGGGTACTCCGGTTTCCTCCCACATTCCAAAGACATGCTGGTAGGTTAATTGGCTCCTGTCTAAATTGGCCCTAGTATGTGTATGTATGAATGTGAGTTAGGGACCTTAGATTGTACGCCTCTTGAGGGTTAGGGACTGATATAAAAGTACAATATATATGTAAAGCGCTGTGTAAATTGATGGCGCTATATAAGTACCTAAAATAAATATATCCATTAACATTACATATCCTAAAGCATTATTGCTTGCTAAGTAAAGCCAGCAATATCTTCACAGGAGTTTTATGCAACACAACTGATATGAAGGTATTCGGAGAGGGCACAACTACTGAATGAGCATAATACACACTACCTTTAGATTGTAAGCTCCATGAGCAGGGCCCTCATATCCCTTCTGTACTGAAATGTATTGCAATTGTACTGTCTCTCTTATAATGTAAAGCGCTGTGCAAACTGTTGGCACTATATAAATCCTGTATAATAATAATAATAATTGTGACAGCAGGCATGTTGGAATTTATTTTTATAACAAATATTTGAAAAATTGCATTGAAAGTTGAGTGATCCATATCAGGACCTGTGGCCAGGCAGTTCATTAGAAGGATACAAACGTATTAGTTCTCTTGCTGAAATAAATGACAGGTCCTCATTGAATACAGTCAGTTTAACATTATGCATATGAAAAGAACAAATTCAATTTTAGAGCCGTGGACTTTTTCCTGTCCCCACACATCCTCATCTCCCTAATTACAACTACACAGACTTAGCTTCTTATTTAACTGACTGCAAATTACAATCTGTTTAACTTGTTCTTTGGAAAGTGGTGATTAAGCATTTGAGCAATAAAAAACAACTAAAGTTTAAACAACTAGTTTCTGTAATGTATTCTGGAAGAAGGTTATGGCATGGCTGGCTTTGTTCTATGTCTCTGTGATTGCTTGGCGGTGATATAATGCAGGTATTTCCTGTCACTTTGTCCTAATGACTTGCTTGATGTCAGACAGATGGTAGCAGGAGAGAAGTCCCTTTAAATATGACAAAGAAAACTTTTATTTGTATTGACTCTAGTACATACCCAAGACAATAAAAAGCTGACTTTATAATATTAAAAATATGACCATAAAATTTCTCATATATGCACAGACTATTAGTTAGTGTTTATATAACATTAAAGTAGAATAACAGCTTGCATATCACTTTAAATAGTTTGTTTGAGCCAAGCTGGTCCGAACAAACTACAGGCAGTCCCCGAGTTACAAACTTTCGAATTACATATGACTCATGTTAAAGAACAAAAGCAGTGTGATGACACGCTGGTCTTGGAAACTGCCAGACCGCCATCTTGCTGCACACTGCATGCTGCCCCCTACTGCATATCGCTGGATCGAGAGGGGGCTTAGGTGGATATTAGGGGGGGCTGCTGCACAGAGAAGGTTTTATACCTTCATGTACAGAATGCATGAAGGAAAAAAACCTCAAGCCTTTACAACCACTTTAACTCTTCCCTATGCCATTCAAATTTTTTTGTGCTGGAGTTACACTTAAAAATGTACCTGTTCCAGCTTACATACAAATCCAACTTAAAGCAGAGCTCCAGTCAAACCTAAAAAAATAATAGTCTTTTAAAAAACAGTCCCATGATTCAGCGGTGTCCTCACCTGGCTCCCCACCACCGGCATCCTAAGTGTGTGCCCCAGCTGTGACAGTTTGTGGCTTCACAGCCAGGTGCCCACCATAGTCTTCTGGGACCTGTCACAGAGGGATGACAACTTCCGCATCTGATTGCCTTAAACTAGGCTCACTAAATGGCGGACCGGGGTCCAGATGTGGACCGAGTCACTGTCCCATCCGGACCCATGCGGTCCCACCATTTAGGAGCCTTTTTTTCACCCAGCGGTCATCCGCACAGAACTGACAGTGGAAGGCAGGACAGTTCTGGATAGAGGGCAGGAGCTGCCCGAGGTTAACACGCAGGTGATTGGTTGCTAGGATGAAGGGCAGTCCTAGCAATCACTCACTGTCTTTCAATCACTGTCTGTGTAAGGTAGGACAGTGGAGGGGGGCAAAATTAAAGGGGCTAAGGACATTAGTGTGAAGGGGGGCTGATGTGAAAAGGAGACGATTACTGAATGTGGGGGAGCTTAGAACAATAATGTTGGCAGGGGGGCTGAGAACAGTAATGTGGGGGAACTGAGGACATTAAAATTAAAGTGGAGGAGCTGAGGCCTGAAATGTAAGGGGCTAAGGGCTGTGATATGGGGGGGCTGAGAGCATTAAAATGATGGGGGGCGCTGAGGACGGTAATGTGGGGGGCTAAGGTCTGTGGTGTGTGGAGGCTGAGGACATTAAAGCGGGGGGCTAAGAACTGTAATGTGGATAGGTTGAGGACAGTAACATGGAGGGGGGGGGGGGGCAGAGCACAGTAATGCCTACATGAGATTCGGACCTCTGATGCATGAAAATGTTACTGCCCGGACGTCGATGAATTTTAATTCAGTACCCTTGGCCTAGACGGTCGCAGCAGAAGTGGGAGAAGGTACCTATTAAAATAAGGTACCTGCCCCCCCCCACTCCCCAAAGGTGGCAATTCCTCATGGGGACCTGTAATTAAAGCAGAACTTCCCCTTTTGGGTGGAGCTCCACTTTAGGAATAAACCTACAGAACCTATCTTGTTCGTAACCCGGGGACTGCCTGTATTTCCATGATATAATGATTTGACTGCTGTTTGTTATACTTATATCCTGTGATAGCATTAGCTACATGTGGCTCTGTGTTCCAAGAACAGTATGGGTGACTTTCCATCGACTGCCAGAATAAAAAAGAGTTGGGCCGCTTCCCAGCCATTCAGGAAAAGCCTTGTATTCTTTAATAAAAATACATCTGTACAGTTTTCCACCTTGCCAATCAGAGGAGGCCTTGCAATCACAGATAAAAATACACCTGCAAGCCTCTCCTCTTTTGCAAATCAGAGGAAGTTTTGTATTCTTTGATCAAAATACAAGGTTTCTTCTGAATGGCTAAGAAGCACTTGGCCCAACTCTTGTTAATTCCAGCAATACTGCTGCCAGAATACGGGGCTACATACTATATGTAGATTATACTGCCAGGGGTAGCATTGGCAACTATCATCTTGGATAAAGTATTAATCTTGGATTATGTATTGAGCATTGCACTTCGGCTCTGCATCTCTATCCCCTCACAGGTAAATGTCTGCCAGCAATATCCATCTGTACTTATCCATCTGCACCATCTCCCATGCTATGTACAGTTGCAAGAAAAAGTATGTGAACCCCTTGGGATTACGTGGATTTTTGCATGAATTGGGCATAAAATGTGCTCTGAACGTCATCTAAGTCACAACAATAGAAGAACACAGTCTGCTGAACATAATACTACACAAATATTAGATGTTGCCATGGTTTAATTGCACATAACATGTAAACATTCACAGTGCAGGGAGGAAAAAGTATGTGAGGCCCTAGCTTAATGACTTCTCCCAGAGCTAATTGGAACAGGGAGTGCGCCAACCTTGACTCCAATCAGTGTGATGATATTGGATGTGTTGCTGATAGCTGTCCTGCCCTTAAAAAACACACATTTGTTTTGGGTTTACTGGTTTCAAGAAGCACTGTCTGATGTGAACCATGCCTCGCAGAAAAGAGCTCTCAGAAGACCAGAAGACCTACGATCAAGAATTGTTGACTTGCATTAAGCTGGAAAGGGTTACAAAAGTATCTCCAAAAGCCTTGGTGTTCATGTGTCCACGGTAAGACAGACTGTCTACAAAAGGAGAAAGTTTAGCACTGTTGCTACTCTCCCTAGGCGTGGTCGTCCTGTAAAAATGACTGCAAGAGCACAGCATGAGGTAAAGAAGAATCCCAGAGTGTCAGCTAAAGACCTACAGAAATCTCTGGCACATGCTAACATTTTTGTTGACACATCTACAATAAGGAAAACATTAAACAAGAATGGAGTACATGGGAGGACACCATGGAGGAAGCCATTGCTGTCCAAAAAGAATATTGCAGCAGATTTGAAGTTTGCAAAAGAGCACATGGATGTTCCACAGTACTACTGGCAAAATATACTGTGGACAGATGAAACCAAGATTGAGTTGTTTGGGAAGAACACACAACACTATGTGTGGAGAAAAAAAGGCACAGCACACCAACATCAAAACCTCATCCCCACTGTAAAACATGGCGGAGGGAGCATCATGGTTTGGGGCTGCTTTGCTGCCTCAGGGCCTGGACGGATTGTTGTCATTGATGGGAAAATGAATTCCACAGTTTATCAAGACATTTTGCAGGAAAACGTATGACCATCTGTCCGCCAACTGAAGCTCCGCAGAGGATGGGTGACGCAACAGGACAATGACCCAAAGCATACAAGTAATTCAACAAAACAATGGCTGCAACAGCACAGAATACGCCTTCTGGAGTGGCCCAGTCAGAGTCCTGACCTCAACCCGATTGAAATGCTGTGGCATGACCTTAAGAGAACGATTCACACCAGACATCCCAAGATGCTACACTGAAACAGTTTTGTGAAGAGGAGTGGTCCAAAATTACTCCAGATCGTTGTGTAGGTCTGATCTGCAACTACAGGAAACGTTTGGTTGAGGTTATTGCTGCCAAAGGAGGGTCAACCAGTTATTAAGTCCAAAGGTTCACATACTTTTTCCTCCCTGCACTGTGAATGTTTACATGTTATGTGCAATTAAACCATGGCAAAATCTAATGTTTGTGTAGTATTATGTTCAGCAGACTGTGTTCTTCTATTGTTGTGACTTAGATGACGTTCAGAGCACATTTTATGCCCAATTCATGCAAAACTCCACGTAATCCCAAGGGGTTCACATACTTTTTCTTGCAACTGTATTTCTGCTAATTCACCCTGCACTGCTATATGGTAATCTATACTGCTTTCAAAATCCACCTCTAACTGAAGCTAATTCATTGCTACTAATGTTCTTATTGGAAATATGTGCTGCTTCCAAAATCTTTAGCTCTGTCCATATTACTGTGATGTTTATTTTACTTTTACTGTTTAACCAACATTTATGAGCTGATCCTAATCTTTACAACGCTGCCCTCCTGCTCTCTTGTTGTTTCTTGTAGTCCTCACTTGGTGTGCGAAGTTTGCCCTGCTAGCCATATGTCTCTACTACCCATTCCTAACTGATTAATTGGCACCCAACTCAGTATAATGTAGGCCTTCCTTAGGGGACGCACAGCCAGGGGTAGAATTGGCAACTATTATCTCAGATAAAGTATTAATCGTGGATTAAGTATTGAGCATTGCATTTCGGCTCTGCACTTCAGCGAATGCACAAAATGAGAAGCAGGCAACTTAAAATACTAAACAGAATGCGGGTGACCTGTTTCCCCATCCAGCATTTTCATCTATTACCCAGTCTGCATCTTCATCTCATCACTCTGTAACATTCACTCCCTACTCCTCCTTCTCACAGTTGTATCATCCTCTCTCTTCAAACTCTGTCTCCTTCACCCCTCTTCTCCACCTCATAGCTTATATATCACCCTTACTCCTGTCTTCACCTTATTACTGTACTCAACACCTGCTAATTCTGAACTCGCATACTAATAAAACCTCCAGGACACTGGGACCTGTCCCTCCATATAAGTCATACTCCCATATTACCTCTCTCACCCTTCTGCTTCTGCTAACATCTAGAAACATTTCCCCAAATCCTGCGCCGCCATCTTTTTCCTTTGACCAACACAACCGGCAACCCCTATCCTCTAACTGCGGCCGCAATCCACACAATCTGGTTACTATTATTCTTCTTCCTAGAACCAGTCTCCCCTTTTCCCGTGTCATTTGGAATGGCCACTCTGTCTGTAACAAACTCGCCTCAACCTACTTGCAATTACAGAAACCTGGCTTCAGGGTACCAAAATCACTACATATTCAGGTCTAGTTTTATGTAAAAATGATCACTACTTTTTAAAGTAAATACATAATTTAAATGAACTGAGTTTTAATATTTGCCTGGAGTCTATCTTATACTCAGAATATGGTCATTTGGGAATGATGAAATCCTGATAAGTATATTTCTTTGTGTCCTCTGCATACCACTGTCTGGCTCTCAGCTGACTTCTGTCTCTGCAGCTGGACAAATAAGAGACTTCATCGGCAGGTCACTGTCCACACTGTGATCTCTCTGATCTCCAATAATCATCCAGTGTCACTTTGTATCTCCAGGATGACAAGCTTCATTCCTCCGCAGCCAAGGGGTCACCTTACTGGAACATCTGCCTGTCTGAAGAACAATTTTCCTGCATGATAAAAAGGCCGCAGTTCAGGAAAACGCAGAACACAGACTGACAGACGAGGAGGGGACATGGCAGAGAGGAAACAGATGGGGAAATTAAGATGAGATCACAGATTATAAAGAATGGGTGTGAGTGTGATAACAAAAAGTTATGGCAAGAATGAACATACATTAAACAACGCCTTTCTATACCAATTGTGCCTATAGCACTGCTTGTACTTGTTGCAAGGGTTACTATTTTTTTTAATAATAATAGCTTTAAAATAACTTTTTTAAGTTTTTCTTTTCATTACATTTATAAGCTGCTTCATAATTTATTTTTGCTAGTTACTGTATATAAAATATTTAATTCCGGTTAGCACCAATTATACTAATGTCCCAGAGCACTAAGAATTGAATACAACAGAGGCTGTTTACTTTCAAGCTGTCTCTCTCTAATTCTCCATGTCCAGACCAGGGAGACATAGAGGAAGGATGAATTTTTCAACTATTGAACTCTGTAAATTGCCTTTCTTCAGCAAAGAAGTTAAGATTATCCTGATAAACTTGTGAAATGGAACCTCAAATAAAATGATAAAATAATAAAAATGAAAATATATTCACAAACATTATACATTGCCTTTAAAATAAACTGTAGATTCCTTTAAATGGAAAAATACAGGGGTATACAGCACCCCTTCAGTACGGTCACCACCAATATTTATATTGGTAGTCTAAATCAGTGTTTCTCCACTTTTTTTCAGTCAAGGCACCCTTTAAAATTATGGACAGTCTAGAGGCACCCTTTAAAATTATGGACAGTCCTAAAATGGGGTGCCTCCAGACTGTCCATAATTTTAAAAGGTCACCGCATTCTAAAATGTGAAAAACTATTTGAATAGTTTTATATAACACAGAAACATCCACACATGTAAGACACCCAACATTAGAGGTGATTTATCCTTCCAAAGCAAATACACTTTTGCACACTAAGTAATATTCCAATGTTTCTCTTCTCTCTCCGTTTTTCTCCATCACTGAGCTAATGTGACCCCAGCACTGATGGAGAGGGGGCAGGGGAGGGTAAAACTAGGATGCTGTGCAGGAAGCTGACATCCTCCTTATCAACTGATGACATCATTGATTGTCAGGACTCCGACGGCTAGAAGGTCATAATGGTGCACAATGAAAAACTGTGGCTTTGTGTAACTAAAAGGCAGGTTTGTTCCAACTGCTGACTTGTAAACAAGTTTTTATGCAATTTTTAGACATTTTGCCAAGGCACCCCTGAAGAAACCTCAAGGCACACCAGGGTGCATGGATACCCTGGTTGAGAAAGGCTGGCCTAAATCTTAGCAGGTGAGCCCTCAGTGAAAAGGAGGCATCTTGTTGATAGCTCATGGTGAGGGGTTTTCAATTAAGCTAAAAGGTTTTGTTGACCCATGTAATGACCAGTTTGCCCCTTGGCCCATCCCTCCTGACCCTACACCTTCACATCTGAAAGGGGAAGATAAATCAAGGGTGGATGTTCCTGGCCTTCTTTGGATGTCAGAGAGCTGTATTACAGAGTGGTGGTCCTCCTTCTCTTTACAATTAAAGGGGGGGGGGTCTCTGTTACATTCCTTTTCAAAAAGAGCTCCTTATTTTAAAAGAGAGATCTTTCTAAACTCATTAATTTTATTAATTAGGACATTCTGCTAAGACAGTGTGCATAAATTGTGAGCAAATGACTTTGTTTTTTATCAGATGGCCTCCTCTCTTGTCCCCAGTGTCCCATAGCTCATAGTACTGAGTTTATTAAACTGTAATTTGTTTGAAACATTTAAGACAAACAGTCCCCCAAGAGATTAGTAAAATTCCTTTATTTATATTGCAGATTAAACATATGGCGTGCTGACTATTAAATTATATGAACAGGGTGATACCCCTGGATACCTTTGGATGTAAATGACTCTACGATACTGTATACGTATATACACATGCTGTATATGAGATTTAAAAACATACACCTAGAAATAGCTCTGACATTTTTACACCACATTGGTTTCTGAGATAATATTTACAGAGATTGCTACATACAACATTGATAATGTTATCTTTGGCCAGCGGCTCTTCTGTTTCTACAGAAAACAAGCCATCACACATTTGCCGCGTTCACCCAACTTGAGTCCTGGCATAGTGGCAATGTGATTAAAGATGGGACTTTTCAGTGAGGGATCGACTCATCCACGGCCAACCATTCAGGAATTTCTTTCTGTATAAAGAACAAACTTCATATTAAAGAAACAATTTTACTAAAAAGAAATCTTAAATGACATTGTAATGTATGCATTTGAATCCATCTTTATATTAGTTTCCTGCAACTTTTTGCAGTAGGACTCAGAGAGGGAGATACTAAGATACTAAGGGAGGGAAGGGCTGCGCTGTGAACCAATGAGATTCTGTTGCACTGAACAGCATTGTCAATCTAACACTAGGTGCTTGCTAAGGCTGGCCATACACTAATTATTTGTTTTGTTCAATCAGCGGGTTGAATGAAAGAAACTGACTTGATTCCTCCATCCGCACGTTCCACAGTGGGGATGAGGGAATATCTCTCGCTGGACCTTTGTATTCCGATGGCGGGGAGATTTCCCCACCAGCAGAATACACTCATCAGGACTGTTAGCTATAGCCAGTGACACTGATCGCAAGAACATTTTCCAATTGCCTGTTTGTACACAAGTCAGTTAATAGATTGACTTGTGTACAATCAGCCTGCCCACACATTTATTGAGCTTTGGCCGATCCCTGTTGAACCAGCCAAATTTTGATCCGTATATGGCTGGCTTAAAATGGCTGTAAACCTCAGACGTGAAATATGAACAAAGCATCTCCCTCTATAGTGTGTACTTGTCTCAGTTAGGAGCACCAGTTGTCTTTTCTGTCTGCTGCTCCATTCCTCTGCTATCAGCATGAATCATTTCTGACAAGTTTTCCTGACACCAAAAGAAAAATGGTGACAGGGGTGGGACCTCCAGCAGATTGACAGCCTCAGCTCTGCTCCTGTGAACTGTAGGGAGGGGGGGTGTCTCTTCCCACCAATCAGCTCTCAGAGCTCTCCTCACTGATGTAACCTCAGGTCTCCACCCCCTGCTTTTCAGAGCTCAGAGACCCTGCGTAAATCCTGCACTTTGAAGGGATGTAGGGGAAAGACGGCTGTAGATAGACAGAAACATCTTAATTAGGAGAATTTGTTTCATCTCTGTATATCGCCTGAGGTCAGCCACTTCACTGGGTATGTGTAAGGGTTTACAACCACTTTAAGAGAACTGAATGGTGATTCATTGGTGTGTTGCTATTACTTCATCATCCAGAGACCAAGCTATGTTGTTTAACTGCAGTGGAGAAAAGTAGGACCTTTGACCTGGCTATTCTGTCTTGAAAGATAGGCTGAACAGAATTTCAGGTCTTTTTGCAGGTTAAATTCTTCAGCCTGTTGCCACTTTACACATGCCTAGCGCTACTATATCTGCCAGTCAAAGAAACCTAATACCCAAATATGCTGCTTTAAAAACTACTAAAAATGGCCCTTTTTGTCTGAAACAAATCAAATATCAGCTTTGCAGCAAAGTATATACTAGCAAAGCATAACGTCAATGCTCCCCCTGAAAACAGTTGTGGCTCCATAACACCAAGTATAATGTTAAAGAAGCCTCCAAAGAATAGTGTATTCCTCTATGCCACCCCCCCCCCCCCCACCATTGTACACATTTGTTTTTGTTTGTATTAGAATAGATCCCCTACAATTACTTGACTACAAATTCCTTGGACTGCAAGTGATCATCAAAGAATGGTCCCCCACTGCTGTCCATAGAATTCAAATTTGAAACTTGACTTTTTTTTTATATTTAGTAAAAGTTTACCACATTTTTTAATCCCTGAAAGTAGCAAAAATATATATTTTATTACAGCTGTCCTGCTACTAATTAAGGATCCTATTAGACTTTGTAAAAATCTCTGGTGAAATTTACTGCTTTTATCACTCTTTTACTTTTAGCTATAGCTTACTCCCCATTAAAAAAAAAACAGCAAAGTTTGACCCTCTCTCAGGTCCTGGGTTCTCTAGTGACCAAGACATGCAAGTAGAGATTTGATCTGTAGCAGTCCCTGCTGGTTGTCATCTGGTACTACAAGCTGAATATACAGTGATTACCTGGGAGAATAAAGCTAGATACTAGTAGAATTTAAATCCAATTGTTTATAATAATAATTAGAATAATAATTTGATTTTCTAATTATTCTTGAGGTCAAAGCAATGTTTGATTTTGACAAGAAAACTTAAAGGAGCAAAATGGTAAATTTTTCTCAAGCAAACACATTTCTCAGATTGTGGAGGTTATTCATTAAACCTGCATGGTACAAAATCTGGTGCATAGAAACCAATCAGCTTCCAGGTTTTATCGTTGAAAAACCTGAAGTTAGAAGCTGATTGGTCACTATGCACCAGATTCTGAGTGCTCCCGTTTTAGTAAATCTCCCCCAGTATGTGGTTTCCGTTTGGGAAAGGTCTATCCATACCAAAATCAAATTTTGAATGCAAACAAATTCTGAAGTACATTCAAAGGACATTCGTGAAGTGATCAAATCTGCATACGAACATTGATTTGAAAATCTATTAGTATATTGCCAGCTTTATTTCCCCACAGCGTGTGCAGGAAGAGCCATTGTGGGTGGCATTACACAGCTTGGCTGATAAATGGCGTTTTCACTGTAGGTAATTACTAACCAGTGAGGGCCAGTAGGACAGGGTATAGAAAAGAATCACCCCCCTTTAAAATAATCACATTTTGTTACTTTGCAGCCTGAAATGAAGACAGACACAGTTTTTGTTTTATCCAGCTGCATTTACTCCGTGCAACGTATAGCTTCCAAGTAAAAGATATAACATCAACATATCAGACAAAAAAAAATCAAAAAAAGAATTACTGAGGTAGAAAAAGGATCACCCCCTTGTATCAGTATTTTGTTGGACCACCTTTTGCTGTAATTCCAGCCTTTAGTCTGTTGGGATATGTCTCTACTAACTTAGCACATCTAAACTGCAATATTTGCCCACTCTTCTTTGCAGAACTGCTCAAGTTCAGTTCAATTTGATGGTGACCGTTTGTGGACTGCAGTCTTCAAGGCATTCCATAGATTTTCAATGGGGTTTGGGTCTGGGCTCTGACTAGACCATACAAGGACATTCATCTTGTTCTCCTTCAACCACTGTGTGGTCATGTTTGCTGTGTGCTTTGGGTCACTGTCATGTTGGAAGGTAAACCTTCTTCCCATTGACAATTTTCCGGCAGAGGGCAGCAGATTTTCCTTTAAGAATTTGACCCTATTTTGCCCCATCCATTTTTCCTTCTATCCTAAGAAGTGCTGCAGTCCCTGCTCCCTGTCCCGCCCCCCAATAACAGAATATTACCACCTCCATGCTTTACTGTAGGAATGGTGTTATTTGGATGGTGAACTGTATTGGATTTCCGCCAGACATATCGTTTAGTGTTAAGGCCAAATAATTCAATTTTAGTGTCATCTGACCATAACACCTTTTTCCACGTGGCCTCAGAATCTTCAAGGTGCTTTTTGGCAAAGCTCAGTCGTGACTACATGTGGCTTTTCTTGAGGAGTGGCTTTTTTCTTGCAACCCTCCCATACAAGCCACATTTGTGAAGAATATGTGATATTGTTGTCACATGCACACAATGACCACTCTTTGCCATAAATTCCTGCAACTGCTTCAGAGTTGTTGTAGGCCTCTTGGTAACCTTTTTGACCATTTTCCTCCTGGCTCTTTCATCCTGTTTGAAGCGACATCCTGATCCAGAGAGGGTCTGTGTTGTACCAAATACCTTCCACTTCTTAATAATAGACTTCACTGTGCTTCTAGGCATTGATAAAGCCTTTAACATTTTTTTGTATCCATCGCCTGACTTGTGCCTATCCACAACTTTATCCCAGAGACCTTTTGACAGTGCCTTGCCACCCATAGTTGATTGTTTGCTTTAGTTGCACTACAGGGACTGAAATGCTCCAGGAAATTATAATTAGCTAATCAAAATGACTACAGCTGATCACAGTTGAAAGTTAAATGGCTTTGTATGCCACTGAGAAGGTGAGTAGCTAGACCTGATTGTGTTTACAAGTCATTTTTAGGAGGGGGATGATCCTTTTTCCAACTCAGTGATTCTGTTTTTGGATTTGGAAAAATAATTTCTGACATGTTGGTGTTATATCTTTCACATGGATGTTACAAGTTGCACTGAGTAAATACAGCTGGATAAAACAAAAACGGTCTGTCTTCATTTCAGACTGCGAAGCAACAAAATGTGATTCTTCTTAAGGGGGTGATTCTTTCCTATACCCACCATACCTACTAGAGTTCTTCTCTGTTGAACAGATGCCCGCTTGTGTTGTAGGGATCTGCGCATAGAGTGACATCCTCAGTCTCATCTGTGTAGTTGAGCTGCACTCAGTAGCTCTTTCAGCACTAATCAGCACAAACAGATATTTCAGCACTGGTCCTTGTTATAATTTAAACGATACTATGTATTAGCAGCTATACACAATGTTTCTATATTTTTTTTTATACATGAGAGTTGCTGAAGGAAACCTGAGAATAGAAAAAAATAAGACGAGGCTGCAGTAATGGGCACTGATAGGCTGCACGGATAGGCGGCACTGATGGGCATTGACAGGTAGCACTGGTGGGCACTAACAGCACTAATGGACACTGAAAAGCAGCACTCATATATGGCACTGATAGTTGGCACTGACTGGCACTGATAGGCATCACTGATAGTTGGCGCTGAAAGGCAGCTCTGATTTGCACTGATATGTGGCATTGATGGGCACTGATATGTGGCATTGATGGGCACTGACAGGTGGCAATTATGGGCACTGACAGGTGGCACTGATGGGCCTACACTGATCATAAGGGCACTGATTGGAACTGTTGGGCTGCACTGACGAACACTGATTAGCAGCACTGATTGGTGGCACTGACTGGCACTGATAATTGGCACTGAAAGGCAGCTCTGATGGGCACTGATATGTGGCATTGATGTCATATGACGTCCTTACAAAGCAAGAGAGCCGCCGCCCTCCCATCATTTCCTTATATGGCGGGTGGGGGCGGTTAAAGTAATATTAAAGAATATGTAAACACATTTCATATTCCTGATATGTGCCTGGTGTACCATGTACTTGTGTGAAAAAGTATCCTGTTCTCTTTGTATTTCTTCCTTTGTGTGAAATCCCTGGTGTTCCTGCCAGTCCCTCTGCTTTCTTATTAAAAACTGACCACACTGAGCTGGAGAACACAGCGTGGTCAGTTCTCAACTGTGCTGGGTACTCAGCCTGCTCTTCTCCAGTCATCAAACTTGTTCTGACACCCCCCCCCCCCCCTCCCCTGCACAGCCTTTCATGCAGCTGAGAACAGAGGGTATGTGATCCCTTATAATAAAGGGAAAAAAGGATCTATAATGTTTTTTTCATATATACACAAATGTTTTGACTTGCATTCAATGCATGAAGGTAAAAAATATTTAGTGTGCAACTCCACCTTCAGCCCCCCCTTTGGCTTGCTTTGGGGCACTCAGTGGGGGAAGGAGCCAGCAGCTTGGCAGGGTACCAAGACTGCTCTGTGCAAAACCATTGTGCAGAGCAGGTACAGTGGGGATCGAAAGTTTGGGCACCCCAGCTAAAAATGTGTATTAATGTGCATAAGGAAGCCAAGGAAAGATGGAAAAATCTCCAAAAGGCATCAAATTACAGATTAGACATTCTTATAATATGTCAACAAAAGTTAGATTTTATTTCCATCATTTACACTTTCAAAATAATAGAAAACAAAAAAATGGCGTCTGCAAAAGTTTGGGCACCCTGCAGAATTTATAGCATGCACTGCCCCCTTTGCAAAGCTGAGACCTGCCAGTGTCATGGATTGTTCTCAATCATCGTCTGGGAAGACCAGGTGATGTCAATCTCAAAGGTTTTAAATGCCCAGACTCATCTGACCTTGCCCCAACAATCAGCACCATGGGTTCTTCTAAGCAGTTGTCTAGAAAACTGAAACTGAAAATAGTTGACGCTCACAAAGCTGGAGAAGGCTATAAGAAGATAGCAAAGCGTTTTCAGATGTCAATATCCTCTGTTCGGAATGTAATTAAGAAATGGCAGTCATCAGGAACAGTGGAAGTTAAAGCAAGATCTGGAAGACCAAGAAAAATATCAGACAGAACAGCTCGCAGGATTGTGAGAAAAACTATTCAAAACCCACGTTTGACTGCACGATCCCTCCAGAAAGATCTGGCAGACACTGGAGTTGTGGTACACTATTCCACTATAAAGAGATACTTATACAAATATGGTCTTCATGGAAGAGTCATCAGAAGAAAACCTCTTCTACGTCCTCACCACAAAAATCATTGTTTGAACTTTGCAAATGAACATATAGACAAGCCTGATGCATTTTTGAAACAAGTTCTGTGGACCGATGAGGTTAAAATTGAACTTTTTGGCCGGAATGAGCAAAGGTACGTTTGGAGAAGAAGGGGCACAGAATTTAATGAAAATAACCTCTGTCCAACTGTTAAGCATGGGGTTGGATCAATCATGCTTTGGGGTTGTGTTGCAGCCAGTGGCACAGGGAACATCTCACGAGTAGAAGGAAAAATGGATTCAATAAAATTTCAGCAAATTGTGGATGGTAACTTGATGCCATCTGTGAAAAAGCTGAAGTTAAAGAGAGGATGGCTTCTACAAATGGATAATGATCCTAAACACACCTCGAAATCCACGGGGGATTACATCAAGAGGCGTAAACTGAAGGTTTTGCCAAGGCCTTCACAATCTCCTGACCTCAACATAATTGAAAATCTATGGATAGACCTTAAAAGAGCAGTGCGTGACAGACAGCCCAGAAATCTCAAAGAACTGGAAGACTTTTGTAAGGAAGAATGGGCAAAGATACCTCAAACAAGAATTGAAAGACTCTTGGCTGGCTACAAAAAGCGTTTACAAGCTGTGATACTTGCCAAAGGGGGCAGTACAAGATATTAACTCTGCAGGGTGCCCAAACTTTTGCAGACGCCATTTTTTTGTTTTCTGTTATTTTGAAAGTGTAAATGATGGAAATAAAATCTAACTTTTGTTGACATATTATAAGAATGTCTAATCTGTAATTTGATGCCTTTTGGAGATTTTTCCATCTTTCCTTGGCTTCTTTATGCACATTAATACAAATTTTTAGCTGGGGTGCCCAAACTTTCGATCCCCACTGTAGGTATGACATGTTTGTTATTTTTAAAACAAAACATTTGAACCTTTAGTATCATTTTAGGCACTATAAATAACATTTCCCAGTAAACTATTTGTAGAAATGTTACCTAAACACTTATAGTTTACATTTTCAAAGCTGCCAACTTCTGCTCTTTCAGTGGGCAGTGCAGTCTCCACTCAGCCTGCTAGCTTGCAGGAGGGAGAGGGGGGAGGAGGAAGAAGCAGGGGAGTGCCCTGCCATACTAGGCTATTGAGCTGTGTGTTTCTATTGATGGCCACAGTGTAGGGCAACACAGCACTAGTCTTTGCATGCAGGGTGGCTCCATAGGACACTTAAAGAGATGGAAGCCACCCTGAGACAGGAAACCTGGGGCACCATCTTAAACTAGAACATAGGCAAGGATTAAAAAACAAAGCAGCCCAACTACAGGAAAATGTAAAAGGGTTAACAGCTTTTTTGTTCAGGGATGAGGAAAAACGCTTTTAATTTCCTAATCCTTACCTAATTCTCCACTCCCCCTCGCAGACTGTGCTCCCCCAGCTGCTGGCAGTGGACTGTCTCTTGCTGTAAACATGTCCAACATATATCAACGAGTCCTGCATATAAGAAGACGCTCAAAGAATGGCTGACGCATTTTGAGGGGGATCCTTTCTTCCAGTGAGCCCAAGACTCTGAGGAAGAGGGGATTCCCCCTCGAAATGCATCATTCATTCTTCCCTTTCCTTACTTTCTTATTTTTCTGCTCTCTCTCTTTCTCTGTCTCTCTCCTTCCCTCTTCCTGTATTCTTCTCTCCTTTTTTCCACCTCCCCCCCCCCTCTACTTTCCCACTCTCTCTGCCTTTTTTCCTCCCCTGTCTTCTTTTCCTGTTTTCTCTTCTTTCCTCTGTTTCTCGCTCTCTTGCTCTCTACCCACTCCATTCTTTTCCTACACCTCTTTCTTCATTTTCCTGTTCTCTCGCTTTCCCTCTCTCTCTCTTTTATCCATTTTTCCTGCTCTCTCTCTTTCTTCTTTCCTGATGTAAATGCTCTGTTTCTCTCTCTCTCCCTTCTCTTTATTATTATTATTACTATACAGGATTTATATAGCGCCATCTGTTTGCTCAGCGTTTTACAATACAAAGAGAGACAATACAGATACAGTTCAATATAAGTGGGTTAGGAGGGCCCTGCTCACAATCTAAGAGGGAGGGGTTGGTGGTACAAAAGTTAATAACTGTGGGGGATGAACTGATAGGAAGAATAGGCTTCCCTGAAGGGATAGGTTTTCAGAGATTCCCTAAAAGTGGTCAGAGTAAGCAATAGATGGATAGGTTGAGGTAGAGAGTTCCAGAGGATGGGAGAGGCTCTGGAGAAGCCTTGGAGACAAGCATTGGAGGAGGAGACAAGGGAGCTAGAGAGCAGGAAATCATGGAAGGATGGTTTTGGTGATACTTGGAGACAAGATTGATGATGTAATTAGGGGCAGAGTTATAAATGGCTTTATATGTTAATGTTTTTAATTTTATTCGTTGGGCAATGGGAAGCCAGTGGAGGGATTGGCAGAGAGGGATGGCAGATATGGAATGGTTGGTAAGGTGGATGAGTCTGACAGCAGCATTCATGATAGACTGAAGAGGGGATAGCCTGCGATGAGGTAGGCCAATGAGGAGGGGGTTACAATAGTCAAGGCAAGAGATAACCAGGGAGTGAATAAGTTGCCTAGTGGTTTCCGAGGTTAGGAACGGCCATATCTTGGAGATGTTGTGGAGGTGAAGTCTACAAGATTTGGGCAGTGATTGGATTTGGTGCTGAAAGGACAGATGAGAGTCCAGGATTACACCTAGTACCCTGGCATGAGGGGAGAAACTGATTGTTGTATAATTGATCTTGATGGAGAAGTCAGAGGAGGGGGAATGGGCTGGGGGAATACTAAAAGCTCAGTTTTGGAAAGATTGAGTTTGAGGAAGTGGAGTGACATCCATGCTGATATGTCACTTAGTAGGTTAGTAATGCGAGAGGAAACTGAAGGGGTGAGGCGAGGGGTAGAAAGATAGATTTGTGTGTCATCAGCATAGAGATGGTACTTGAAGCCATGGGAGTTTATCAAGTGACCAAGGGAGGAGGTGTAGATGGAGAAGAGAAGGGGTCCAAGGACAGAATCTTGAGGGACCCCTACAGAAAGTGTAAGTGGAGAGGAGGAGACAGAGTTATAGGTAACACTGAAGGAGCGCTGCGATAGGTAGGAGGAGACTCAGGATAGAGCAGGGTCTTGGAGGCCAAGAGAGTGGAGCTTTTTGAGGAGGAGGAGACGGTCAAAAATATCAAATGCTGCCAAGAGGTCAAGTAGTAAGAGCACGGAGTAGTGGCCATTGGTTTTAGCAGTTAGTAGATCATTAGTGAGTTTTAGTAGGGCAGTTTCAGTGGAGTGCAGTGAGCGAAAGCAAGACTGTAAAGGGTCAAGAAGGTTGTTGTCAGTGAGGCAGGAGCTCAGGGGATTGTAAGCGTTCTAAGAGTTTAGAGGTAAATGGGAGCAGGGAGATGGGTCTTAAGTTGTTCAGGTTGGTGGGGTCCAGCGAGGGCTTTTTAAGTATGGGAGTGATGTGTGCTTACTTTAGAGGGGTGGGGAAGGCACCATTAGAGAGGGAGAGATTGAAGATGTTTCTTCTTTTCCTACTTTCTCTCTTCCCTTTTTCTTTCTTCTTTCCCCCTATGTGTGTGTGTCTCTCTCTTCTTTGCCTGCTCTCTCTCACTCTCTTCTCTTTCTTCCTCTTCTTGCTCTCCCCCCCCCCCTTTTTTATCTCTTTCTTGCTCTCTCTTGTCTTTCCTCTCTTTCCTGCTCTGTCTTCTCTTTCCTTATTTTCCTGTTCTCTATTTCTATCCTTCTCTTCTCTCCTTGCTTACCTGCTTTGTTTCTTCCCCTTTTTGTTTCCTCCATACCCAACTCTCTTTTCTTTTCTCTTTTTCCTGCCCTCACTCTCCTTTCTTTCCTCTTTTTCCTGCCCTCATTCTCCTTTCTTTCCTCTTTTTTCTGCTCTCTCTCCTTTCCTCTTTGTTCTACTCTCTCTCCCTCTCTATAACTGACCCTGTCTGTTTTGCTCTCTCCCTCTCTTAGAAGATGCTGAATCAATAATATCTGTTTAGTTTTTCTTGTCAAATTCCCAGGAATGAATCGCAGCGACAACTTGTACAAATAATACATAAGTAAGGAAGTCGTGTACACTTGACATGTCCCCCCGGATCCGGCTATGGATAGTGTCACTCACAGAGTCACTTATCTGAAGAAGCATAATTGCTATCGACTGGCATAGATACAAGGCACAGTGGTGATGGTGGGGGGGGGGGGGGGGGTATGCAGGCTGCATCCCCTCAAGTCATTCGTATTCCTTTCTTCACAAGCATACGGATAGAGCTGGAGGCCGGTGGGAATTTACACTTACCATCTCATTAATCTTCTTGTAAGCTCTTGCAGTGGCACAAAGCGGTGGCGGCACTGGGGGAGCTTCTCCAGGGATAGCGATTGCAGGCGCTTTCATGTTGAAAATTCTATTTGTCCCCTTTAATTCAGTTTCTTGATGTTCGTCAGTGCTGGTTATGAGAAATATCCCCCTAATCTGTATTCAATCCTATAATAAAGAGGTAAAATTAAATTGTGAAATATGGATAAGAAACTGTCTGCAACATGTTTTGTCTGCAGCATGCTTAAAGTGAACCTGTGGGGAATTTAAACTCTAATAAACTGCACTGGGGACTTATAGCAGCTGGCACAGGGTTTCTGCGGGAGTCTTCCAGAGCCCCTGAGAGCCCAAAATTTTGGGCCACTCAAAAATGTGAAAAGTGACCTATTCTAAAAACGTTGGTACATGGCACTGCCCACTTCTATCTCCTGTTTCCTTGTGATTGGCCAATCACACATAGTGAGTCATGGAAAGTCACTATTTGCACATTAAAGCATTTAGGGTTTTGGAATCCTGCAGAGCTCCAGGAGATAATTAGAGATGAATCTAGGCCTTTGGCACATTTTAAAGCTGAAATTATTACAGTATTTGTGAATTTTTTACCTACCTAATATTTGTAGTTTTAAATTCTTCCTAAACACCTTGCCCTCCAGCTACCAGTGCCTGAAACATGTTAGAATAATTTCAATATACCCTGCAAAAGCACCCAATTGGAACACAGTATTGGATATCTTGCTGTCATCCATATTTCTGCAGTGCAAGGGATTTGGAGAAGTTAACATTGATTTTCTATTTCAGTAATATTTATTTGGTTTTAACAAGTAATAAATAAGCAGTAGGTCTGCCCATGCAGGGGATAGCAATGATATTTGCAATTGGAATAAGACATTGGAAGTCAGTACATGGCTGACATGGCAGCATTAATTCAACACATATTAATAGGTTAAAAGGGTACAGAGGGCCGAGAGGGACCCCTATCCCCCCCCCCCACACACACACACACACACACCCACGGCAGCTGGGTGTCCCCCCGTGCCTGTCAGTACAAGTTTGCCATCTGCAGGTCATGTAAATGCAATATGGTAAGGGAGTTGAACATAAACATGAAAGAGACTAGGCTAGAAGGTAATGAGACAAAGGAGAAGAGTCACACACCTGTAAGCAAGGAGTGAAAGAAAGAGCAGGGAAAGAAGGAGTTGGCTCGAGGGCCACAAGTCAGGAAAAGAGGAGAGCAACAAAGACTCAGGAGGAGCCCTTCAGAGTAAGCCTAAGTTGGCTTGAGGAAGAATGGGAAAGGCATACATTAGACATGGTTCCCAAATGTTGAGAACCTTAGCCTGAGCATTTAGTTACAGAACACCAGGCTTTGCTCCAGTTCGCTAGGTCTACCTCAACTGCCACACCCCGTTCCCATTGAACAACATACAAGAGAGACATAGAGGACTGAGATAAGACCTGGGTACCAGGGTAGTGTTGGCAGGTATGCTCAGAGGTAGTTTTCTGGAATGGGTAAGTGGAAATTCTGCATAGTGAGGTAACCCAATGCTGGGGCTGAAGATAACGGAAGAACTCCGATTGAGGGATGTCATGGGAGAGGTCCATGTGGGAAAAGACTTGGAGGTTAAAAAATTATGAATGTAAGAAAACCCATTGGTGACCCACCAAGAGAATGCCTGGGCTGGTCCAGGCCAGGCAGTTAACATTGATTTGAATTAATTAGTTTTAGAACTAATTAGTTTTTAATAAACGCTTTTTAAAGGATGTCTTTTATACTGTATATGTCAGGGATGCTGTTTATATACAGTATATTAGATTATCTACTTTAATTCAGCAATGCCTTTCATATATGTTAGGAGATCTACTTTAGTTCACAGATGTCTTTTATATAAATCTGTCCAGAGAGCAACTTTTAGTTTAGCGTGCAACTAAAGAGAGATTTTATGGTTGATTTTCTTTGAACATTTACAAAATTTACAAACTGAAATTTTTGTCATTATTAAAAAAAAAATGGTTTAGCGGACATTTAATACAGGTATGTTCCTGATACCTTGTTGGCAGAGCATAGACTAATCATTCAAATAAGAATACCCAGTATATTGTAAAGGGGGCTTCCTTATCATATAACTGTGGAAGGAATTGACGTGGATTTAATTAACTGCATGACTTCTGGGACTGATTAAGCATGTGCTGTATTTAAAACTTGCTTGCCCTAGGAACACATTGCAATTTTAAGTATGCTTGTTTTATGGTTTGTAACCTTTTATTTGTGATTGTTTACAAGAAAAAACAAGAAAGAGAATAAAAAAAAATCAAAACAAATTAAAAAAAATGTCCAGTATGCTTTTTAGCAGCTGTGCTAGGTTTTGTGCAACTGGTTAAACCATATGGCCCCATAACTGCTAGGAGAGAGGGATAGGTGTTGGTTGTTTGGCAACTTGTGTAATCTGATCTAATTTAGCCCCGATTCACATATATGCGGCCATGCGGGCCGCGTTTTGCGAGGGCATGAGAGCCCATTCATTTGAATGGACTCCCGTGCCCCGTGATATGCAGGGAAGAAGTCCCTGCACTTCTTCTGAAAACGCAGCACGCACGGGAACTTCGGTTCCCAGTATGGTTGCGTTTTTCAGTGCGGGCAGCGTGCCATTAGAACTAATGACACCCGCCCACGGGTCCGCAATTCTCTGTGCGGGTGGTGCGGCTGCACGGATTTTCATGCGGATCCACAGCGGCACCACTCACACAGATTTTACCTAGCCGTAGTATTCCGGTCTATTTACAACCTAGTTTTAAGCCAGCCTGCAGAAAACAAATTGTCTTCATAGAACTTACCATCTAATGGCTGCAAGTGGTTGATATGAAAAAAATAACATAATTTATATTGACCTATTCAAAAAAGAAACATTTTCAGTGATAAACTTAGATTTCAAATTTGGTTGCAAGGCACTATACATCCCCTTTAACCTCAGTTATTCAAATTTGCTGGGGGCCACAAGGCTCTTGTCCTTGAATAGTCACTTTTTCCTGTCTGGTGAACTTTTCTTTAAATTGCTTCTGTATCTATGCCACCAGAATGAAAGTAAATCCATTTACAGCTCCGAAGCACCGTTTTATTTTTATCGTGTCACCCACCCTCCCTATCAGATTGACATTGTGTCCCTCCTCCTCGCGCAATGACAGTCACGCTCATCGGTCACCTTCACAAAGAACAGCCATCACAGCGATACAAATGGATGTGTATCATCTCCTGCGTTCTGTCACCTCTCCTGACAAGCATGATTAGACAGAGAATGGCGCTCTCGTGTCCCCTTTTTCTCTGTTTCCTTTCAATTGCGTTATTTATCCTTGCGTTCATGACAGGCTGCTTCTGTTTTCAGATTGAATGGAAATGTGCCGCCATGCAGAAATCATTTTTGAAATTTTTGTGAAGAAAAATATTTCTAGAGAATTTCAATAATATGCAAACGTCTCCATAATTCCATTATTATTTTAGAGAATCTACAGCTCTTTCAGTAAAATAAATGAGCATTTAAAGTATTGTTAACATGTAATGTTTTTTAAATTTTTTTTTTCTTTTTTTCCAATTTTTTTTACATCCTGTCATCAGAGTAGGTCATCATCACCATATTAACACTGTACTACTCTGGGGGGTGATCAAGTTGTAAATCAACCCATTCAGTTTAAAATAGAGATGAAAGACAAAACATCAAAAATATTATAAATACCTTTTTTCCCCCTTATTTACAAGTGATCACATTCCCTCATGTTCTTAGCTGCGTAAAAGCTGGGGAAGGAGAAAGAGTAGTACACTGGTCTTTCCAGTGAATGGCTGTGCACAGGTCTGATCAGTGGAGTAGAGCAGGCTGAGAACTAGCTAGAGAACTGACCACAGTGTATTCACCTTCTTAGTGTGGTCATTTTTATTAAGAAAGCAGACGTACTGTAGGAACACAAGGGATTTCACACAAAGGAATCAATACAAAGAAACAGGATACTTTTTCATATAAGTACATGGTACAGCAGGCTCATATCAGGAATATGAAATGTTTGGGTTTCACAATGTCTCTAACTGATGGATACATGTTCACTAACTTGAGTGCACCTTTTAAAAATTTAGCATGTTTGCATGGATACACAATATAAAACAGTATAATTTATTATTATATATAAAAAAAACAACCTTTTATCATTACAAACACATCATTCAAAATATGGTACATAAATACACCAATAAAATAGTCCTTTAAGAGTCTACATTATTTTATTCCTATTTAAACATTTAAAAAATGTATTTATGTGATTGCCTTTTAACCACTTGCTGCCCACCGTACATTTACTGGCAGGCTGGATCACGGGGCATGCAGCATGCCGCTCATGTGACCACTGTGTCAACCAGACACAGTGGATTGTGGCTCCTGGTACCCAGCTGCTTTGAGTGGTCCAGGAATCATGTGATCGCTATGCAATCACATGATCACAATGTCAACAAAGCTGTTATGAATGAATGAATGTCATTTATAACAGCTGTGCTTCCTTTACAGTGATACTGAGATTGGCTCACAGCTATCACATGGTACCTGGGTCAATCACAGCACCCTATACCATGTGATTAGCTGTAGCCAATCACAGATCACTAGTAATCACAGCTGTTATGTATGTAACCCATTCATGACTGTTCAATCTTGTAAACATCATTGTAACAGCAAAGTGTAACAAAAAACAATTCTGATCACCTCCCCACCTCACCCCAGAGTAGTACAGTGTTACTATGGTGACACTGAACTACTATGATGTATGTAAAAAAATAGTAAAAAAAGAAAAAAAAGTTTAAAAAAAATATTTAAAAATATTGAATACAAATTATTTCAAAATGTTTTTTAACATACTGTTACCACTCAGTGTCCCTGAACACCGCCACACCATTCATATGATGACACTGGTGACAGTACATAAAAAACAGTAAAAGAAAAGTACAAATTTTTTAAAATTCCTCCATTTTCCAAAAAATTGTGACAAAAAATTACAACTTCATAAACCTCGCTATGTCTGTTATTAAATACCTCACACTGTCTACTTTCCACAAAAGGGGTCATTTAGCGAATATTTGTACTGTCTTGGCATTTTAGGGCCTTAAGAAATTAGATCGGCCATCAGTACATCAAGATTGATCAAGTTTCAAAAATATATCCCATAGTTTGTAGACTCTATAACTTTCACACAAAACAATTAATATACATATTTGGATTTTTTTTTTTACCAAAGATATATCGCAGAATAGATTTGACCTGAGTTTATGAAGAAATTAGATTATTTTTAATTTGTTTTATTGGATATGTTTTATAACAGACTTATAACATTTTGACCCCACGGGGTGAGATCTTGCGTGGAGCCCCAGATTGAGGGAGATTATCAGTGGTCTTGTATGTCTTCCATTTTCTAATGATTGCTCCCACAGTTGATTTGTTCACACCAAGCTGCTTGCCTATTGCAGATTCAGTCTTCTCAGCCTGGTGCAGGTCTACAATTTTGTTTCTGGTGTCCTTCGACAGCTCTTTCGTCTTCACCATAGTGGAGTTTGGAGTGTGACTGTTTGAGGTTGTGGACAGGTGTCTTTTATACTGATAACAAGTTCAAACAGGTGCCATTGATACAGGTAATGAGTGCAGGACAGAGGAGCCTCTTAAAGAAGAAAGTACAGGTGTGTGAGAGCCAGAAATCTTGCTTGTTTGTAGGTGACCCAATACTTATTTTCCACCATAATTTGCAAATAAATTCTTTCCAAATCAGCCAATGTGATTGTCTGGATTTTTTTTCTCATTTTGTCTCTCATAGTTGAGGTCTACCTATGATGCCAATTACAGGCCTCTATCATCTTTTTAAGTGGGAAAACTTGCACAATTGGTGGCTGACTAAATACTTTTTTGCCCCACTGTATATATATTTATATATAATAAAACAGTGGTGTTCCAATATCAACAAAAGAAAGCTCTATTTGTGTAAAGAAATGATAAAAATATAATTTGGGTACAGTTATGCATGACCACTCAATTGCCAGCTAAAGTAGCGCAGTGCCAAATAGCGAAAAATGGGCTGATCAGTGTCAGACATTAGTAAACACAGTCAAGAACTCCACAGGCACAAGTATTTACATTATTATGTCATCTCTGGGTCAGCATCTCAGTCCAAGTAGTAGATGGTATGCCAGGAAAATACCTGAACAAAGATGGTGCCATCCTTCTGGAGAGTAAAGCAGATGCCTTCTGGACATCCCTTTAAATGGGGGCAGGATGGACTTCCTGATAACATGACCACTGTGAATATCTGTCATAGTGGTCACATGATCGGTAGTCAGTCCCACCGCTTCCTGATAATAGCGAGTGCGCAGTGAGCACAGAAGACTTGGCTGTCCATGGATGTGCAGTATGTGGACATTATAGCCCACCCTCTTTGCTGTCGTACTTATGCATTCCTTGGGTGGGAAAGGGTTAAAGGATGGTCACAGCACACACTTACATTTTTTTAACATCAGCATTGTATTAGCAATACAAAAAATTGTTAATTTTTTAAGCTTACTTGAAAAAAAATCTCCTTTCAGGAAGTGAGTTCTGCCTGTCTGCTAGTCATCTCTTCCCTGAACTTCCTGCATTCCCTGTGTGCTTTGCAGCTTCTCCTCTGCTGTTTACTTACAAGTTTTAAGGACTACATATCCCATGGTACCTTGCTGCCTGCAAGCAGAGATTTCTGTATAAAGTTCTTTAAAAAGCAGCCAGAACCTGAGTAGAAAAGTCTGCCCCTGTCAGCATGCTGTAAAGAAGGATCCCAAGTAGCAACCAAGCACATAAAATCCCACCCCCAAAAAAATTTTGAGGCCCCTTCACAACCACATACATGCATGTATGATGTTAAACGCATGTGTTGGGGGGCCTATGCATGGAAACGTCAATTGTGATACACATGTAACATATTGTGGTTCACGCCAGAATGACAGCAATATTTCTAGCAGCAGACCTCCTTCATAATGCCAAACTGATGACCTATAGGGTGCTTTTATAGCGTCTCCTATGGAAGATATAGGGTACTGAAGTTTTTTGCCATTTCACGGATGCACACAAATGTAAGGTTTGACATGTTGAGTATTATATACAACCTCATCTTTTATACCTTAGTAAAAGCTGGGTAATTTATTGTGTTTCTGTGCACTAAAAATAACTTTAGTGAATTTTTTTGCTGAAATTTTGCATTTCCTAGATCTCTGCAGTAATATTGTGTGACATTCCAACTATTACTATTTTATTCTCTAGGGCAGTGAAGGCAAACCTTTTAGAGACTGAGTGCCCAAACTGCAACCCAAAACCCACTATCGCAAAGTGCCAACACTGCAATTAAACCTGAACACTGAGGTTTTAGTTTAGAAAAAACAACCCGTACATTAACATCTTTTGTCTTAAAAGAAAAAAAACACAATAACAGAGCTTCCACTGACCACCAGCACAAAGGGGCAAAGTTCCACTGACCACCAGCACAAAGGGGCAAAGTTCCACTGACCACCAGCACAAAGGGGCAAAGTTCCACTGACCACCAGTACAAGGGGGCAAAGTTCCACTGACCACCAGCACAAGGGGGAAGTTCCACTGACATCCAACACAGAGGGGCAATGTTCCACTGACCTCCAGCTCAGAGGGGCAATGTTCCACTGACCACCAGAACAAGGGGGGAAGGTTCCACTGACAACCAGCACAAAGGGGCAAAGTTCCACTGACCACCAACACAAGGGGGTAAAGTTCCACTGACGACCAGCACAAGGGGCAAAGTTCCACTGACCACCAGTACAAGGGGGTAAAGTTCCACTGACCACCAGTACAAGGGGGCAAAGTTCCACTGACCACCAGCACAAGGGGGAAGTTCCACTGACATCCAACACAGAGGAGAAATGTTCCACTGACCTCCAGCTCAGAGGGGCAATGTTCCACTGACCACCAGAACAAGGGGGAAGGTTCCACTGACAACCAGCACAAAGGGGCAAAGTTCCACTGACCACCAGCACAAGGGGGTAAAGTTCCACTGACGACCAGCACAAGGGGCAAAGTTCCACTGACCACCAGTACAAGGGGGTAAAGTTCCACTGGCCACCAGCACAAGGGGGAAGTTCCACTGACAACCAACACAGAGGGGCAATGTTCCACTGACCTCCAGCTCAGAGGGGCAATGTTCCACTGACCACCAGCACAAGGGGGGAAGGTTCCACTGACAACCAGCACAAAGGGGCAAAGTTCCACTGACCACCAGCACAAGGGGGTAAAGTTTCGCTGACGACCAGCACAAGGGGGCAAAGTTCCACTGACCACCAGCACAAGGGGGCAGAGTTCTACTGACCACCAGCACAAGGAGGCACAGTTCCACTGACCACCAGCACAAGGGGGCACAGCTCCAAAGACCACCAGCACAAGGGGGCACAGTTACACTGACAACCAGCACAAGGGGCAAAGTTCCACTGACCACCAGCACAAGGGGGCAAAGTTCCACTGACCACCAACACGAGGGGGCACAGTTCCACTGGCCACCAGCACAAGGGGGCACAGTTCCACTGGCCACCAGCACAAGTTGGCAAAGTTCCACTGTCCACCAGCACAAGGGGGCACAGTTCCACTGACCACAAGCACAAGGGGGCACAGTTCCACTGACCACAAGCACAAGGGGGCACAGTTCCACTGACCACCAGCACAAGCTAAAATCTTGTGCTAACAAAAATTAATGCATTAAAACTCACAGCCAGTTCAATATACATATCTTTGTCAGCGCACTGACCAGCCATGCGAGAGCTCGGATGAGTCGTGGCTAATGAGTCACAGCTCGTGACGTCATTGCCTGGTGCCGCTACTCAGTTCTGAGCATGTGCATGGCCCCGATGTGCACTGTTATCCGATGCTCGGCTGCTGGGGCAACTTGGCTGCATTCCAGCTGCGACACACGTGCCATAAGTTCACCACCACTGCTCTGGGGTGTGTAAAAAATGCAAAAACGACTCTGGCAGCGAAAAGGCTAAAGGAATCTTGTACTAAGATAGTATGGATTCTGCTACTGTTGACCCAAAATGCCGGTTGCTTGGCTGTAAAGTTGAACATCTAGCTTCAGTACATTCAATGAGCTAGTGCAGAAGAAGGGTTCTGACTTCTCTCTGATTTAGCTGACTGCATACTTGTTCTGTACAGTGAAAGGCCAGGCAGTTAGCATTGTTTGAAGATCAGCAGTGCAGCCTCTGTATCCCTCAGTCATATACCAGGGATTGATAGGCCTTGACTACCTCTGCTATTGTTTTCTGTAAACATTTACTAATGCTTAGACATTCCACTTGCCTCACCTGCAGCAAACTAGCAGAGCGTGGAAAAGGCCCGGCTCCCAGGACTGCCCGGGAAATGAGTTTGTTCACGGAAACCATTTCAAGTGTGCCGAACAGGAAACAGAAAAGGGCCCCCGGGAGGGCGAGACTTGCAGAGGAACATTTTTCTTCTGCTGGAAACCAGTCTATTCATTGTATATGATTTCTACCTATTCTTCTCTCGCCCTCAGAGGATCTGGCGGGATATTGAAAAGATTTCATTACTCGTTATTAACAAGCGGCTAATTGAAAGCCAACAAGTACGACATTTAATTAACCTGCATTACCTTTGATGAAACAATGTTAAGATGTAAAATGTGAAGATTTTCATTTCTGTTATAGTGACTGTAATGGCATTTGGTTGTGTAATCCCTTTACAATGTTTCAGTTTATGGACTTTGTGGACGCAAAAGAAACTTTTTTGTTTATAAAGACAAAAGGATCACAACTGTGTATCTGCATGTAATCATGGATAACATATGTCAAAGGGGGAAAAAAAGCAATCAGATCAGGATCTGTTGTTCATCCAAAAAACATGTCTATATAATTGTTGTGTTTAACCCTTGATGTACATTGTTGAGGGTGTGAATCCAAAATGCTTTAGGGCCCAAGAGGAAGCCATCACTGTTCCCAACCCTGGTTGTCTGTCAATGTCTTCCCCCTTCAGCTCATGTATTTGATGATTATGTGTGTAAAATGCATTGCTACAGAGATGCCCGTCCTGTTGCATCTATAAGTCTGTTGTGGGGGCACTCTAAACTTAGGGGACAGTATTTGTTGGCCTTCAGGGTGGTCAAGTTGAGAATAGCTTCCTGTTTAATATAATTGGACTTGGTTAAAGTTCTCTACAAACATGAGCCTGTCGTTCATTTTTAGTTTATAGATACAGTTCCCAGTTGCCCTTGGAAGAACCACAGCAAGTGCTGTATCAGTGATTGGAGTGGTATAACCCTGTTACAAAAGTTTTTGCACAGTTAGAATGGTGCTGCTTGGCAGTGTGCCATGGGATCACCAATGGAGTGGGTGGCAGAGCAGGGAGTAAGGCAGCAACCTGCCATTCAGCCACTCACTTCTGCATTAATGCCCAGAAATAAACATGGGGATCACATGATCACTACCTACTTCTGGAACTAGGGGACTGACTAGTCTCCTGTATTGGTTTTTGGTGGCCATCTTGGGGGAACCTATGTCTGACTGGACACAAAGTTCTCCCAGGTTTGGACAGCAATGTTAACCCAGGGAGGCTAGGTCGCACCCTGCAGCCTCAAGGATACCTGGTTAAAGGAGCGATTTTTGAACATACTGCCAGTGTTAGTTGTGCAAACCTGAATTGCATTGTGACAGAGCTGTACAAGTGCCTTAATGTCCATACATGCAGTGTGTCTACTTTGGGATTGCTTGTTGTACAGTTTACTATTCATTACATAAAGCAGACAATTTCTAGAGGACATTCTCTCATCTGGTTCCTTTAAATTACTGCCATACAGTTAGCCCAGCCTCCATACACACCACCTGTTCCCTTTTCTCCATCTCATCAGGGCAGATGTGTTAGACTCAGGGACACTGGGCAGTTTCCAAAACTTCTTTTGGAGGAATCTTGCATTTTTTTTCTGCCTCTAAACATGTCCATACACACTAAGGCCCCTTTCACAAGGGCGTTAGGTTGATGGATGAAAAACGGACATCAATGAATCTCCATGAAAAAACGGATGTAAAAGGATGACCATCCGTTTACATCCACATCTGACAACATCCATTTTATGAAATGAATCAAAGCCCTATTTTTGTTCCATTAAAAAACAGTCCATTTTTGCATTGGTAGTGGATGTATAAAAAATGATGTAAAAACTGATCATAAACTGATGAAGAACTGATGAAGAACTGATGAAATACTGATGTAAACTTCATCCTTTTTGTCTTTGAAAAAACATGACTGAACCAATAAACCACATTTGAAACACCCATGTTAAAGGGGCCATAGACATTTCCAGGTGTTTAGATGCAGATAAAAAAACACTGCCAGCACGTTCAGGAGCAGCAGCATTTTGGCAGAGAAAATGTCTAAGATGCTTGAATGCGTCTAAATGCACTTAAGAGCTAAGTGTGTCAAGTGCTTGGCCATTCATTTTAATGGCCAGAGCAAATTAATATTCTGACCTATGAAATTAATAAACGCCCAGGCGCTTGACGAACTTAAGTGCTTGTTAAAATTCCTAAATGCATTTGCAAAAAGGCATGTTTTTGGAGCTGTTTTTCTCCTGCTAGGAAAAAGGCATTTAGAAGATTTGGGCAAGATGCACAGTGTGCAAGAGGTGTTTTGGATTTTTGGATGTGCACTTCGGTAATGAAGTAAGGTGTTTCTGTCTGTTGGATTTGTTTAGATAGATGAGGCCAAGTGACCCTGTTTTTTTGGTAATTTGTACATCAAGAAAGGGTATGATAGTTGGAGAAAGTTTCAGGGTATGATAGTTGGTATCTGAGGTATGATAGTTGGTATCTGAGAAGACACCATTCAAAAAAACAACAAATATGATTAACTCTGGCCCACACCCACCAAAACTCAGGAATATATCATCTATATACCGCATCCAAGTTTTAGTGCGTGTTTAAAGCACTGCAGGGACAGATAAAGTAATCCCAAGGATAGCCAACAAACAGAACGAGAGGAGATGCTGAGGGAGCAGCAGAACTACTCATTGCAGTGTTTGTCCATGGGAGTCCTGCTGTGAATTCTGCTTACCACCAACTTGTCTGTAGATATCCTACATGCTTAGCAATATCCTGTTCCTAGACGTTTTGCTTTGCACTCTTCTCACCTGTACTTAGAAATCTTGCATGATGGGTGGTACCCTGTTCATGGAAGTTCTGCTGTGCACCCCCGCTCACCTTTCCCTAGAAGTCCTGTATGCCATACAGTCTCCAGTCCCTTGTGACCCTTGTACATTGCAATGCACTCTGTCTACTGTTTGTAGCTACTGATTATTCTAGTAGCTGTCACCCCAGCAGAGTCCCTTGCTCACCTTGCCTTGGCTGGTAGTAACTAGTGTAGTGGCCTGGGAGCAGGAAGAGGCCAACCCATTTTCACCATTAGGAACACTAGAGTAGACCGCCTGTTCCTTAGACTTGACTCTTCAGTGAACCCAGCCATGGTTAGAGCAGGCTCTGTCCAGGTCCATGACAGTCCTCTTTTTGGGTAATCCATATATAACACAGAGGCATATTCACTATATCAATATATAGTATATCAATATATCTTAATATTAATGATATAATATATAATATATATCAACTGGAGATTAGCTTATTGAATTCTTATCAGCCCTGCATTAGCTTGTAGCGCTTGATGAACTCAGATCTTGCTATTTACATGTTTTTGGTGGGATAATGATGTCATGATGATGTAAGGGATTTATTAATGGATGATTTCTTTAAATGATGACACTGTTTGCTGTAGATCTATCACATGCCTGATGAAGGGTCCCTTCATGGTTCCAAAAATGTTGCAAATTTGTGATCATTCAATATAAGAACTTTTCCACTTTATGACAAGCTTGTGGGTGTGCTGACAACATGTCTTATCCCTGCTATGCACTGTGACCACGGGAAGATTTTACAGCACCCTGCTCACTACTAGGCTGATTCCAGTATAATGCACAATGGGAATTTACTGTTCATCTGCATGTAGTCAACCATATGCCATGAACACAGCTTGATTCTGAAAATAAAAGCCTTTCTGATTCCTCATATATGAATTCTAGGCAGATATAAAAGACACATTAATGCAACTCTGACTCCTAACTTGACACATGCCTAATGATGCAAAAGATGGTATGGCACTTCTCTGGAAGAAAGATACCTACCCCGTCTCTCTGGTTTACCAAGGGTAAAGCTGGAGTTTAGTCATTTTTATTGGGGGGGGGGGGGTTATAGCACCAAACACATTAGTTATGTGTAATGGTGTGTATCCCATGTCCTGCAGGCTTCTGCTGCTTCTTGTACAAATCTGCCCTTCATTCTGCCTTCATAGCTGATGAACTACTATTCTTCTATAATGCAACATGCTCTGTGAATTGACAGGGGAGAAAAAAAAAACTAAACTTCATATTTAAGGAATTCATGGTATTTGAGGACCTAAAGCCTGGAACACACAAATGATGACAATATCAGACGAATGATTGTCTGGGTTTTTTTTTGCATGCTAGCTGAAGCTGAAGAGGTTACTAAAGTGACAATGTATTTTTTCATTTCTGAGCATGTGTGGTCTTGCTCTTTCGATTTTTTTAAAATGATAATTGTATGATCTGCTATGGTACGAAAAAAAAATTGTGTTTGTCCCTTCAAATAATTTCAGATGAAAGCTGTGTACTAAATATCATAATATCGTACAATCGCTTCATAAGTGGTATTTTCCATCTAATTTTCTGATAGTGTGTCCTAACTAAGCCAGTGTTTCTCATCCTTTATTCATTCAAGGTACCCTTTAAAATTATGGACAGTCCCAAGACACCCTTTAAAATTATGGACAGTCTTGAGGACCCCATTATAAAATGGTGTGCCTCAAGACTGTCCATATTTTTAAAGGGCACCCCATTCTAAAATGTAAAAACCTATTCTAATAGCAACATCCACACTTGTAAGACACCCAACATCAGAGGTGATTTATTCTTGTAAAGCAAATACACTTTTGCACACTGGTACTGACTAGTATTCCAGATTTTCTCTTCTCCCTCAGTTTTTCTCCATCACTGAGCTAATGTGACACCAGCACTGACAGAGAGAGGCAGGGGAGGGTCAAACTAGGATGCTGTGCAGGCAACCAACATCCTCCTTATCAACCGATGATGGCATTGGTTATCAGGACGCTGGAGGCTAGAAGGTTGTAATGGTGCACAATGAAAACCTGTGACTAAAAGGCAGGCTTGTTCCACCCACTGGCTTGTATAGAAGTTTTGGGTAATTTTTAGACATTTTGCAAGGCACCCCTGAAGAAACCTCAAGGCACCTCGGGGTACCTGAGCATCCTGGTTGGGAAAGGCTGAACTAGGCTTAACTGCCTCTCTCAAAATTACAGAGGAAAAATTCCTGAATCTATTTTACTACTACTCCCTCCTGGCAGGCTCTTCAAACTCTATCCACCCAATCATAATCTTATACCTTCCAGGTCACTTGTAAACTGATACCATGGTCAGAACATGGCGCCGGGGTCCGTTTGGGTACGTTGGACATGTGGGGCCCCACTGTGGCAGGCGCAGCACCCTTTGGTGCCTAGTGCGCTGTGGCATTACAACAATTATGCAATTGCTGTTTCTTTGTTTGATTAGACTGACTTTACTCTGTAATTCCTCCAATGCCGCTCTATGGATGCAGTAGGTTTAAAGAGCACACCGAATACTTTAGTTAACTTCTTTAATAACTTCAATCTTCTTCATATAACTGCTTACAATGGCTTGTTTCATTTATCATACAGTAGCTTATTTCTTTCATATTACAGTGGTTTGATTCGATAGCTTATCTCGATAGGTTCAATAGATTCGATAAATTTGTTCTGTATATTTCGATAGATTGATAAATTCATTTGGATTTATAAATTTGTTATATTCGATAATTTCGTAAGTTCGATAAGTTCGTTATATTCGTTCGGTGGAACTACAAGTAAAACACACACAACAGTTTCAACACACAGATCCACCTGCACTGCCAAACAATAGAAGAACACACAAGTGCATTAAATACCTATTTGGCCTGCTCTGCCTCCATAAAGCTCTTCTGATTGGAACTGTCTGTTTCCTCTTCTGTCTGGTGAGCATGTGTCTCTAGAAAATCCTAGCAGGGAGTTTTACACAGGCATAGATGTGAAACTGGCTGGGATTGGTTAAGGCTCTGTACAGTATAAGGCTGTCTGTGATTGGCTCATCTTTAACTAACTCTTAAAGGCATATTTTCCTTTTCTGCTTCTACTAACACAATGAATATATAAATGTCATATAACAATCAAAGACATAAATTACAGCAATGATTTTGCTTTTGGCTTTAACATATGCACATATATACTGTACTGAGGTTATTGGCAGGTTTGGTATACACATATATGTGAACCATATTAACAACCTAGGACTGGTCTTAGCTGGCCAGCTACACCCACTCCTCCACTCCCACCCAGACTACCCTTCCCCCTACCTGTCTGAATCTACTTTCCCTTTTCTCTCCCTCTCCCTTCACGCTACACAACATTCCTTGGCCTGCTACATGGCAACACACATTATATCGCTCTTTGAGGCTTTCACACCTTTGTAGCACCTCTATATATACTTGTTTCCACATTTCAGCCTCCTTAACTTACTTCATAAATGTCATTCTGACCAAGCCAAGGTGGATGTGTTACCCGCTGATGGATGCCTTCTCCCCTTCTTGTTGTTTATCCCGTTTACTGTACGGACTGTATGGACAAATACTTATTTATCCAATGTCGCACTGTTGACTTGCTGAAACTGTAGATACTGTTTCGGAATTGTCAGGATGGGAAATAGGCAAAGGTTTATGTGATGGGCTCCTCACACCCCGACTGGGTATCTCTACTAAGAAGCTGCTTCCCAAGCTGTGAAACACATAGCAAGTGATTATAGATGTAGCTACCCCAAAGAACTAGACAACACCAGTTTTTGGAGTAAACAAGAATTGATTTATTAGAAAAACACACTGAGTTTATACAGAAAACCATCAGATAAGAGATAATCACATTTTCATAGACAATGCCCACCCCAGACAGTCCAGTGCCCACATAGGAATACATTATACATAGGAAGCCATATGTTACAATGATGGTTCTTTCTGGATAACGTGAAAACATAATAAAACAGATTTCTCTAGGCAATGGTTCTCCTGCAGCCCCGAGTCTGTGACAGCTTACTTCTTGTGTACCTTGAACACTATATAAAAATCTATTTAGAAAAAAACAATAGTTTTGATTGTAGGTATACTTTCATTAGCTCTCCCTCCCCTGACCCACTTATACTTTTCCTATCCTTCACTCTGCCGCAGATAAAGGAGGGCACCCTGTGGAAGCTCCATGCCAGTCTAGTCAGAGCTTACACAAGACTGAGGACTGTTCAGGCACCCAGCAGTACATCGTGGGATGAAGGGTAGTATGTCACAAGGTCTACATACCTGCAAGTGCCAGCAATTGCACATTTCTCCAGGGGGCAATGGAGCATGAATTGTGAATCTGAATTGCCAGAGGACAGGTCCACTTTAAAAGGTACTTGTAGTGAGAGAAATATGTAGGCAGCCATTGCTGACCCCTCCTGAAGGTACTCTTTTCATGGCTCCCATACTAATCCAATGTTTTCTGACTCATCAACAAAAAATCAGGAATTTTGATTTCAACTGCTGCAGTGAAAGACGAAGAACATACTAAAATCAGAGACAGCCAGGGAACAAGCATTTTCAGAACGTTATCAGCAATGACGGCCCCAGTATTCATTTGAGTGCAGTATAAATATCCTGATGAAATACCTATATGTGAACAGTTGTACCAACCCTTTATCTTTAGTATCCTTAAAGCGGTATTAAACCTAAGTTCAAAAATGTTATATATAGCAGCTCACCAATCATTAGTTGTGGAGGCTGCATTAGTTTTCCTTTTTTCGTGTTTTCCCCCTCTGTTCTCACCTGGAGATATGGCTAGTAACATACCTCCTGTATTAGAATGCCTTCAATCTGGATGAAAGAACACAAGGGGAACATTTGGACAGCTGCATTGCCAGTCTGGGGGGAGGGCAGTGTTAAATGTGCTAGCAAATTTAAATACCCTAACAAATTGAAGCCAAACTCCAGCTCACACTTTATAAACAGTTACAGAAACAGTTTGTTTTCTTTTGGGATAAATGAATAAATAAATGAATATATAAACAGTGATTATTATAAGCACCCCTGTCAGTGGTAAATGGTTTCCCTCAACCCTCTAAACTGCCATAATTACAGGAGAGCTTGTTCTGTTGAAAAACAACATACTTACTGATCAGGTCACCAGGTGAAAATAAAGGCAAATAAGACTAAAAAATAAAACGAATGCAGACATCCCATCTATGAATTGTTAAACTGCAATATAATAAATGTTTGCTTTTGGGTTTAATACCGCATTCAGATCACACACCCCTGTCATACTGCATATCTAAGCAGTTGTCATCATTTTTAACTACTGTACCTTCTTACCTCCTGCTGCTCATTACACAGTGCTAAAGTTGTTCACTTGCTCTTCCTATCCTGTATGCCATCTGAACATTTTTCTGCCCAGCTCCCAGTGCCTGAAACATGTTAGGATGACAACACTGTGCGATGCAATAGAGCTTGGTTGGAACACAGAACTTTGACTTTCAACCTAATTTCTGATGTGTATGGAGTTATGGTGAATAAACTCCTTTCAATCACCTCCCAGAAGCCATTTAGGTGGATCCTAATGCCAATAGGCAAGACGGATTTCCCAGTCACATGATCATTGTGACTGGCTGTCACAGCAGTCACATGATCAGAAGCCTGTCGGGCCAACTGGCCATCAGAAACAGAGACTTGGAGGTGACTGTGACAGTTTGGTCACTGTACTGAGAGCCTTCAGTGAGCATACTTACAGCACAGAATCATCCTTGGACCCCATGGACGCATATATGTGGTGTTAAGGCCCACACACCCTGCTGCTGCATATATGTGTTACATGGTGGGCAAGAGGTTAATAGTGGGATAAGTGTTAGATACACTAACATTATTAACAATATATATTTTATAATTTTACAATTACTGTTGCTGGATAAAAAGGATGTCTTTGTGTTTGAAGGAGTCTTGCTTTAAATATGCAAATATTAAATGTACAATTTTGAGCCTTTGACTGCATGAATGGGTCACCCGGTTCCTACCTAACAAACGGCTTTATGATATCAGTTCTAAGCCAGTAAACAAGCCTTGGAGCAGTGCTGGAAGATGTATTATGCTGTCCCAGGCTCAATAAACACCAAAACTGCGTATTTTAAGGTGCAGAAAACCAGTTAATTAAAACTCACTAAAGCTTCCAGCATGGTGCTCATTTTTGTATTTAATTAAAATCTTGAGTAAAATCATTCAATGCTCAATCTCACTCTCCTCCTCCTCGTCCTCCTCCACAAATACATCTGATTTTTGTGTTATTCCCGACTGCTGTACAACAATTCGGCCCAGACAATTACTGCAGGTTGGGAAGAATTAGTTCTATTGTTGCCAAGACAACCATTTTATTTAATTCCACCTGTGTTGTCAGAATGTTCCTGCAGAGACACTTATGTGAATTTTAAAAAGCTTCACTAAGAAACAATTGTGTGTAAAACATCCCCGTAATCAGATTGCAAGCTCTACTGCTGGCCACACACAAGACCATTCCCAGCCAATATCAACCAGCTTTCAGTTTCATAAACACCTAACCCAGTCGAGGTCCTCTACCACCAAACTTTACAATGTAGGTGCAGTTAGCTAGTCTGCCACTAAGTGTCTCTGTCCCAAAATAGTGTGGTGATAGGTTATTATGTGATTGGGTGTTAAGTATCCATTTGGACAAAGCCTTTCTGTAGTGATGTAATGGGTGGAGACATTGTCCATAAAAAATCCAACCTAGTGAGAGCAGGCATGGGATCTAAACACCCCACATCCATGCAGATGTAGTCAGCTATTTCAAAGGCTCTGGCCAGGTCAGAAGGTCATGGTGATAGTCTAAAACCTAGAAGAACCAACTCTAGTTGCCCTGACTCGAAACACAGTCTAAGTGCACTAGGAGAAGGATGCAAACAGCCTTTTAGGCCAGGCTAAGTGTTTTCTGATGTACCAATACCTCTGGAGTTCCTAGGAGAAGTGTACAGAATCTTGAGGTGCTGCTGCATTGGCCCTATCTCTGGAACAACATGAAGGGAGTTGTGGACGGGATGCATGAAGCCTAATGGGCAAGTCAGAGCTCTCTGAGTGAATAGTAATGACCCTGTGAAAAAGGGACAAACATTTGGAGAGCACACCCAGTTGGGTAGAGCTATGGGGTAGGACATAGAAGGAGACACTGGTATACTCTAGAAGGCACCTTGTTAACCTCGGCTGGCAGAGCTGGATGCTTCACCTTGTGAATCTCGGTAAGAATAGGACAGAATGCTACAGATCTAGTATAGATAGAGATGGGTCTCAACAGTTTGGTGCTCCCAAGGAAAGGAGAGAGGAGATGCTAAGGGAAGATGGTTTATGAGTGTTGTGCAATGTTTCACTTTCAAAAACAACTGATACAGCTTATCCACCTTTGTGTACGGCGATGTATGCTGAAGACACCTGTCATGTGATGCGTCACTGCCATCTTTGAAGAACATCAGTGTGTGGATTTTCCTTTCTTATGAATATAAAGGCTACTAGCCAGGGAAGTCATAAGTAGGCCTCTGGCAAGGAGTTGGGCACAAGGTGTTGAAGACTACTGTAGCACTAACCCCTTAGGGATTGCTGATGAATTTGGGTCCCCCTATAGTCCTGCACAGGCAGTCATTCAGCTTTTTTCACACAAGCTTGCACTTTGAGACAGAAATCAGTCCTTGAGCGTTGATTTTGTTATTTTATTGAGAGGGTTAGAACTTAGATAGGGTAAGGGGGGTATAGGATGCCCGATGCAACCGATATCTGAGGACAACTTCCTGAACTATTCACAAGCTTCTCATCTCTGATGCAGTCTCTGTTGGATTGCTAGCCAGCAGCTCTTCATTGTACCACCCCAGACCCTAGCTGAACTCCTTTTCACCCAGCAATCTGAAGACTTTCTTCCTGAGCAGAGGATCTGGCTCCTGTTCCTTTAATTGAGGTGAACAGTCACTAGTAGAGGGCAAATCTTGTTTCATACTAGAATGCCCCTTCCCCTATACGCCCAGGGGGTGCAGATGTACTCACTAAGATCCTCTCCCGTACCGTTTGCGGGATGGCTGCTGATACCAATCCTATCAGCTGGGCTGCTCCTTCCCTGCCATGCAGGTGGTCCTCTCTCAGGAGACCAGTGAGTCCTGAGTTTTCCTCCTCTCCAGCTCCAGGCTCGCAGGCAAGCTCCATCTCACTAGACCTCCTGGCAGCCTTCCTGCTCAAGACTCACATCTTCCTGCTCCACACTCTTCTCCCACCACCACACACCTGCTACTAAGCAGGCTCTTACTTTTAAGGGAGTCCCAACCCCTTGCAAGCCTTCTGTTGGGGATGGCTGAAGTCCCTCAAGACTGCAGCCAGCCACTCCTCATATCCACCCACTGCCTCCAAGGCACTCCTCCGAAATCCTCAGAACAGGGGGAAATTCCAGAGGGGTTGGCCTGCAGAGTCTCTCAGCCCTGACCACAATTTGATCCCCCTGGCTATCACACCTGAGCTGCTAACCAGCTCCTGACTAACCATTGGGGTCTAGCTCCCCCTAGCTGCACTAAAAGGGTGCTACACTACAATCTACCAGCAGTGGGTTATTGTCCTATTCAAGAAGCAGGGAGGGAGCTTGGGTCAGTTGGCGCCAACAGTCTATCAATTAGAAGCCCTCTTAGAAGTGTTTCTCAACCCTTTTTTAGTCAGGGCACCCTTTAAAAATCTGCACCCTTCTTCTCGAGGCACCCCAGTGTAGGATGTTAAGAATTTAAATTTTTCATATTGCAGCAGCATCTAAATACGTGGGCCACCCAACATTAGATGTGATTTATTCCTCCACCTTTGCAAACTGGTACTGACTAGTATTCCAGTGTTTCTCTTCTTCCTCAGTTTCTCTCTCTCTCTACTAACGTAACCCCAGTGCTGATGGAGAGGGGCAAACAAGGAGGCTGTGCAGGTGCCTGATGTCCTCCTTATTGTCATAGCTTTTTAGGGTGCCAGTGGCTGGCCTGCACAGTGCCCAAGGTTGTAATACTGCGCAATAAAACCGGTGGCTTTGTGTAACAAAAAAGTAGGCTTCATCCACTTGCTGGTTTTTTGGCAATTCTTAGGCATTTTTGCCAAGGCACCCCTGAAGAGTCCAGAAGGCATCCAGGGTGCCACGGCACCCTGGTTGAAAAAGGCAACAATACAATCAACCACAGAGGATGGCTTTCCTAAATGCAGGATTACTGTCCAATTCTAGAAATTGTCAGCTAGTAAATATGTCTTTAGATTTTGGGGATAATTGCTGCTGTGTATTGCCAGCAAATTGCTAGCATTTCCTGTTCCTTTCCCTATCAATAATGATGATACAATTACCTGTACTACTAATTATAATAATAAACATGTAATACACTTAAAAAGACTGTGTGAGGCCATGCAGAATTTTGATTGGCAAATTCTGTGTTCAGTAGCTTCTCAACATGAAATAGCTGAGCAAGTGCAACCTAAAATATAAATCTAACTCCCATGATGCACTGGGATCCTTTCCTGTTCCTGTGTAAGCTATGCTATCAGTCAGCTCCATGCAGAAGAAATGTGAACGAATGTTGGTGCAGTAATTGCATTTCAGCTGCCATGGCATCATTGCATGTAAAGACAAAAATGTTAATGGTTATATTTGCAGATTTCAACAAATTCCAGATTTTAAAGCAACTTTTGCCTCCTTATACTTCATATCAGACAAGGTGCTGCGCTGCCCTCTAGTGGTATTGGTAGGTATGAGCTTACTGTCAGCTCACGAATGCTGAGGTCAGACTTGATTTAGGAGCCAGATTTCGTATTCTCTCATATCACTCAGATTTTGCAGCAGTGTACAGAAACATTTCACATCAGTCTCTGCACCAGGGGAGCTTACACTCTAATGTAGAGATGCACCAAAATTTCGGTGGCCGAAATGTTTTGGCTGAAAACACCCCCAATTCACCGATACAGGTGCCAAAAATAACCGTGCCCCCTCGCCACCACCTACCTGTAGGTGCCGCCACCCGCCACCACTCGGTAGTTGTCAGCCTTACCTGAGAAACCATTGAATGATCCCAGTGCTGGACATAGAGATAAGTGAAGGAAAGATGGCCTCCACAGTTGCTAAATGTTAGCATTTCCACCTGGCAGTACTAGGGTCGTCGGTTCAAATCCCAACCACGGCACCACCTGCCTGGAGTTTGCATGTTCTCCCTGTGCCTGCATGGGTTTACCCTGGTTCTCTGGTTTCCTCCCACACTCCAAAGACATGCTGGTAGGTTAATTGGATCCTGTCTAAATTGGCTCTAGTATGTGTATGTATGAATGTGAGTTAGGGACCTTAGATTGTACGCCCCTTGAGGGTTAGGGACTGATGTGAATGTACAATATATATGTAAAGTGCTGCGTAAATTGATGGCGCTATATAAGTACCTGAAATAAATAAATAAATCTCTATGCCCATCTCGACATCACTTCTGGTTCCAGCGCCTTGTAAACAAGGCCTTTTTTTTTTAAAGTACTAGATCAATGCTTTTTTCTGATCAAATGCTTTACATTGTAGAGGAGAGATGTGGGGTCCTACTGACCCCATATCTCTCCATAAAGAGGACCTGTCACTAATTATTTCTATCACAAGGGATGCATGCATTCCTTATGATAGGAATAAAAGTGATTACATTTTTTTTAAAGGGACAGTGTACAAAAAAAAATTAAATAACTTTAAAAAAAAAATTTAAAGTGCCCCCATCCCCCGTGCTCGCACATAGCAGTGAACGCAGACATAGACCACGCCCACATATGTAAACAGTTTTCAAACCACACGTGAGGTATCAGCACGAATGTCAGAGCAAGAGCAATAATTCTCACACTAGACCTCCTCTGTAACTTTTCACTGCTAACCTGTAAACATTTTTAAAGTGTCACCCATGGAGATTTTTAAGTACCATAGTTTGACGCCATTCCATGAGCGTGCACAATTTTAAAACATGACATGTTGGGTATCTATTTACTCGGCGTAACATCATCTTCCATATTTTACAAAAAAATGGGGTATATGTTGTGTTTTTTGTAATCATTAAAGTGTATCTAGTTCCAAAAAAAATTGCCTTTGAAAAATATATTGATTTTTAAAAACTGTCCATTTCGGATTCGGTTTTAGGCCAAGTGCATCCTGAATTTTCGGTTTCGGTATCAGTATTTTAATTTCAGTGCACCACTACTCTAATGTGCTAACACAGTCACACACATTTATATATCTATACCTTATTGTACATTGTTCCACCTTTGTGCTATTCACTTCAGTCTCTGCTTCAGAGCAACTTATACTCCAGTGTTCCCCTTACTATCACACTGACATATTCCACAGTGCTGTACAGAGAACACTGAGCCATTCATATCAGTCTCTGCACCAGAGGAGCTTACAGTCTAATGTTCTGTAGTCACTAAAGGCCAATTCACACCAGCAGGTGCAGGTTATGCTCCATATAATGTGCTTGCACTGGTGTGCGTCAGAAAGGGGCACTCCATTGAGTTATTACAATACATTGTACCATTTGCCTTTAACTTTATTGAAAGTTACAAAAAGGACACTTCATTTAATGTGTTACTAAACCCACAACAGTAAAATCAGTCTGTATATGCAGTAAAGCATGTTGGATATACACACTGTGGAATTTAAGGGGTTAATCCTCTGCACTGTGTAAAAAGTATGATTGATCCTATCTTCTCTGATCCTCCTTTTCTTCTACTTTCCCCAATCCATCTGCTGATAGAACAGAGCCTTAGGGGCAGGCTGCACATGCTCAGTTTAGTGTGTATTGCTTGAGAGTTTTTCTTTTTCTTGGGAGGGTGCATGTGATCAGCACAGGGCCAATCAGCACTGTCCAGACAGAGGGTTTTGGGTCCTTCAGCCTCATAGGACAGTAAGAGAAGAATGAAAACTCCTCCTACAAGCTTTAACATGTGCTCTACAGGATACTGATAGAAGTCCCAAGGCTGCTCTAACTGCTGATGAGAAAAGGTATTTAGTAGTTTATATTTACTAAAATAATTGCATTTCCATGTTCTGTGCACTGTGGGAGACCAGATAGAGTGAATGCAGGGTCCTGGGTTTAGTAACAGTATAAAGTGGAGTTCCACTCAAAAGTGGAAGCTCCGTTTGTCTCCAACCCCCTCCACTGCCATATTTGGCACCTTTTGGGGGGAAGCGGATACCTAGCTTTGACAGGTACCTGCTCCCACTTCTGGCTCAGTTCGCCGCGGCGAAGTGAGCCAAAAGTTCAGCCCTCTCCTTTCTCCCACAGACTTCTGATGGACACTCCACAGGTCCCAGAAGACTGCCGGACTGATCAGGATGCGTAGCGCGACTCGTGAATGCGCAGTGGGCACCCGGCTGTAAAGCTGAAAGCTGTTACAGCCTGGTGCCCACAGTTGAGATGCCGGCACCGGGGAGAGAAGAGGGGGAGAAGGGATGGTGCAGGTGAGCACACATCGCCAGACTCTGGGACAGATGAGTGTGTGTTTATTAAAAGTCAGCAGCTACAGTTTTTGTACCTCCTTGTTATTCTAAGACACAGGCTGGAAGGGCGTGACACAGCCTGTGACTGGCAGAAATCCACCCACACCATGTTATTGCCAAAAAGTAATAATGATTTCATTTCAAATATATATTTGTATGACAATTCGAAAACAGTTTATTGATAATAAAAGAGAAGTATAGCCAAAGCTTATTTGCTTTACCACTGCTGGTGGGGGGAGGTGCAGAGCAGAGAGCCAGAGAATGACAGTCCTGACTCCCTGCTCAGAGCGGCAGGGAGAACTGAGCGATCAGCAGAGTTTGATTGCTCAGTTCTAACATTATGCTTTAACATTATGCACTGCAGCATATTGTAATGCACTGCGATGTATTGACATACAGTGACTTGTGTTGCGCTTCCATATTTGTACACCAACTCACATGTATGGTGTGAACAGGACTCATAGAGAACAATTATTTTCCATGTGCCCTTGGGATGGACCTGCCCTGATCTATGCTGAACAACACAATGCCCCTGGTGTGAGTGAGCTTTATTAGTTTAATAAGTTGATTTTGGCACTGTGCGGTCATGGCAGAATAATTGCTCCGTCACACAAGTGAAGATCTTTCATGTAATGCGATACAAAGAGATCAATCTTGTGAGATTTTATTAGAGTGATTAATCTACTACAAATTGCCTGTGTACCCATAGGATTAGGCAGACTCTAGGCAGCGCAACAGTTGTGTTCCCCCATCCTAGCCTAGGGTACGTGCTCTGCACTTCATGCTGCTTGCCTCAGGTCCCAACACGTGACTACCCAACATTCTTTTTCATCTTGCTGACAACCTCTGTGCCGCACAAAGCCCTACTATCCCCATGGGCAGGCAACAGAAGTGCTGTACAAGGGCATTTCCTGTTCCTGCACAACACATGCCCACCCTCCCCCTTGGCTGCCAGAACCTTTAGTATGGATGAGTTTAAAGGGTAACTCCACTTTCATATTACAAAATATCACAGATAATATAGCATACACAATTGTGACAAGCCATATCGTAATTTATTGTTTGGTAAAAATTACCTTTCCTTTCACTCTGCAAAGCTGTATTCTTCTGTAATATTCAATGCAATATGGCAACCTGGAGGCATTCTGTACACAGTTGCTGTACAGAACGCCCCCAGAGATGTTTATGTGATTGGCTCACTGATTTTCCCAAAAGTCTGCACTAAGATACAAGCCATGTTTTAGGCATCCCCTGCAACAAAAATGTCAGTTTTGGTGAGATACTCCTAAATGGGGCAGCACAGTGGCTAAATGGTTAGCACCTCCTCCTGGCAGCACTAGGGTCGTTGGTTCTAATCCCAACCACAGAACCTGGAGCTTACATGTTCTTCCTGTGCCTGCATGGCCTTCCTTTCCTTTTCTGGTACTCCAGTTTCCTCCCTCCGGTTTCCTCCCACACTCCAAAGACATGCTGGTAGGTTAACCTGGAGTTTACATGTTCTTCCTGTGCCTGCATGGCCTTCCTATCCTTTTCAGGTACTCCGGTTTCCTCACTCCGGTTTCCTCCCACACTCCAAAGACATGCTGGTAGGTTAATTGGCTCCTGTCTAAACTGGCCCTACTATGTGTATGTATGAATGTGAGTTAGGGACCTTAGATTGTACGTCCCTTGAGGGTTAGGGACTGATGTGAATGTACAATATATATGTAAAGCGCTGCGTAAATTGATGGCGCTATATAAGTACCTGTAATTAATAAAGGGTTAATCACTTCTAGAGGGATGCAGACCCTGTTGCTCAGTCCTGCAAGTGTATCAGCTGATTAGTATTGAAAAGTCTCTCCTATTCAGAATCAGTCCTGCAAAAGACAAAGAGCTATCCCTTCAGAGCAGAAACAGGTAGGACTCTGCAACAAACATTCATCACCCAGAGGGGACTGTTTTTTTTTCCTTGACAAAAGTGGAGTTATTTTGTTTTATTTGTTTTTAATACAGGTACTTATAAGGAGCTGTAAAATTTATGCAGCGCTTTACATATACAGTGTATTATTATTATTATTCTACAGGATTTATATAGCACCAACAGTTTGCTCAGCACTTTACAATATAACGGGAGACAATACAGCAACAATACAGTTCAATACAAGAGGGTTAGGAGGGCCCTGATCCTTGGAGCTTATATATTCTAGATCAGTGGTGGGCAACCTTTTTTTTCAACTGAGCCAAATCTCGCCAAAACCATGATTGAAATTTATTTTGAGAGCCACATTTTTAAAACTGAAAATACATCTCCCATATAGTAATTCATCCCCCATAGTAATTCATCCCCCATATAGTAATTCATCCCCCATAGTGTAATTCATCCCCCATAGTAATTCATCCCCCATATAGTAATTCATCCCCCATATAGTAATTCATCCCCCATAGTAATTCATCCCCCATATAGTAATTCATCCCCCATAGCAATTCATCCCCCGTATAGTATTTCATCCCTCGTATAGTATTTCATCCCCCGTATAGTATTTCATCCCCCATATAGTATTTCATCCCCCATATAGTATTTCATCCCTCATATAGTATTTCATCCCTCATATAGTATTTCATCCCCCATATAGTAATTCATCCCTCATATAGTATTTCATCCCTCATATAGTATTTCATCCCCCCATATAGTATTTCATCCCTCATATAGTATTTCATCCCCCCATATAGGATTTCATCCCTCATATAGTATTTCATCCCCCCATATAGTATTTCATCCCTCATATAGTAATTCATCCCTCATATAGTATTTCATCCCCCCATATAGTATTTCATCCCTCATATAGTAATTCATCCCTCATATAGTATTTCATCCCCCCATATAGTATTTCATCCCTCATATAGTAATTCATCCCTCATATAGTATTTCATCCCCCCATATAGTATTTCATCCCCCCATATAGTATTTCATCCCCCCATATAGTATTTCATCCCTCATATAGTAATTCATCCCTCATATAGTATTTCATCCCTCATATAGTATTTCATCTATTTCATCCCTCATATAGTATTTCATCCCCCATATAGTATTTCATCCCCCCATATAGTATTTCATCCCCTCATATAGTATTTCATCCCTCATATAGTAATTCATCCCTCATATAGTATTTCATCCCTCATATAGTATTTCATCCCCCCATATAGTATTTCATCCCTCATATAGTAATTCATCCCCCATATAGTATTTCATCCCTCATATAGTATTTCATCCCCCCATATAGTATTTCATCCCTCATATAGTAATTCATCCCTCATATAGTATTTCATCCCCCCATATAGTATTTCATCCCCCCATATAGTATTTCATCCCTCATATAGTAATTCATCCCTCATATAGTATTTCATCCCTCATATAGTATTTCATCCCCCCATATAGTATTTCATCCCCCCATATAGTATTTCATCCCTCATAAAGTAATTCATCCCTCATATAGTATTTCATCCCCCACAGTACTATTCCCCCCCCCCCTTCTAGTAAGCCAAGTCCCCCGTGTCAATTCACTTACCTTTTGCGTTCCTCTCGCTGTCTTCCCGCGCCGTTCGGGTCTTCAGGGCGGACTGTGAGAGGAGCCTAGCTCCCCTCCCCTCACGTTCGGCACGCTGCCCCGCCTACACACATCCTGACAGCCACATCCGCAGGCCGGATTAAAAGGTCCGCGCGGACTTTTGGGGCTGCCAACCGAGAGGAGGCAGGGGAGCGGCCGACCGAGAGGAGGGAGGGGAGCAGGCGCCCGGCACACAGAAGAGCCGCATTAGACTGGGTAAAGAGCCGCATGTGGCTCGCGAGCCGCGGCTTGCCGACCACTGTTCTAGATTAACATCAGTCCCTGCCCTCAGTTAGCTTACAATATACGGTCCCTAACACATACTAGGGCCAGTTTAGACAGGAGCCACCTAACCTATCAGTCTTTGGAGTGTGGGAGGAAACCGGAGTACACAGAGGAAACCCACGCAGGCACAGGGAGAACAAGCAAACTCCAGGCAGGTAGCGGCGTGGTTGGGATCAGAACCAACAACACTAGTTCTGCTAGGGTCTCTTTAACCTCTTCCCAACGAATGTACGCAGATATGTTGCCTCAATGAAGTGGGATTTTATGTGTGAGGTTGCATATCTGTGTACCTGTCTTTGTGTTCCCAGCACAGAGACCAGGCTCTCTCCAGGAGCCCCAGGTCTCGTACTAACGATAGGGACCTGGGACTCCAGGTTCTTGGTCACCTGATTGCTGTGGAAGCCTATGATTGCTATCTCCGTGATCAGTCACTGTGCAGCCCGCCCATGTGTTTACTTTCTCTTTTGAATGGAGAGAAAAATACATTACATTTTCATCTCCTACCAGGAGCAGAAGATGCAAACAAACAAAAATGTAAAAAAAAAAATAAAAATAAAAAAAAATTGCTAGATCAAGGTTTGACTCAGGTCAGTGCCAGGGTTAGTGTTAGGGTCAAAGGTCATGGTAGATATATTTTAGGTAGGATTTTTTTTTTTTTTTTAAACATTTTTTTAAATTAGACTCTGTATCAGCTGGTGTCAGTGTGTAGGATAAAAAAAGCAAAATGCGCACTATAGTTTCTGGGCTATAAACAACTAACATACACATATACAGTCATGGCCGAAATTGTTGGCACCCTTGATATTTTTCCTGAAAATCAAGTATTTCACACAAAAAAGGTATTGCATTAACACATGTTTTGCTATACACATGTTTATTCCCTTTGTATGTATTGGAACAAATATAAAACAGAGGCAGAAAAGCAAATATGACATAATGTCACACAAAACCCCAAAAATGGGCTGGACAAAAGTATTGGCACCCTTAACTTAATATTTGGTTGCACACCCTTTGGAAAACATAACTGAAATCAGTCGCTTCCTATAACCATCAATAAGCTTCTGACACCTCTCACCCGGAATTTTGGACCACTCTTCCTTTGCAAACAGCTCCAGGTCTCTCTTATTGGAAGGACACCTTTTCCCAACAGCAATTTTAAGATCTCTCCACAGGTGTTCAATGGGATTTAGATCTGGGCTCATTGCTGGCCACTTCAGAACTCTCCAGCGCTTCTTTGCCATCCATTTCTGAGTGCTTTTTGACGTATGTTTGGGGTCATTGTCCTGCTGGAAGACCCAGGATCTTGGACGCAAACCCAGCTTTCTGACACTGGGCCCTACAGTGCGACCCAAAATCCTTTGGTAATCCTCAGATTTCATGATGCCTTGCACACAGTCAAGGCACCCAGTGCCAGAGGCAGCAAAACAACCCCAAAACATCATTGAACCTCCACCATATTTTACCGTAGGTACTGTGTTTTGTTCTTTGTAGGCCTCATTCCGTTTTCGGTAAACAGTAGAATGATGTGCTTTACCGAAAAGCTCTATCTTGGTCTCATCTGTCCACAAGATGTTTTCCCAGAAGGCTTTTGGCTTACTCAAGTACATTTTGGCAAACTGTAGTCTTGCTTTTTTATGTCTCTGTGTCAGCAGTGGGGTCCTCCTGGGTCTCCTGCCATAGCGTTTCATTTCATTTAAATGTCGACGGATAGTTCGCGCTGACACTGATGCTCCCTGAGCCTGCAGGACAGCTTGAATGTCTTTGGAACATGTTTGGGGCTGCTTATCCACCATCCGGACTATTCTGCGTTGCAATCTTTCATCAATTTTCCTCATCCGTCCACGACCAGGGAGATTAGCTACAGTGCCATGGGTTGCAAACTTCTTGATAATGTTGCGCACTGTGGACAAAGGCAAATCTAGTTCTCTGGAGATGGACTTGTAACCTTGAGATTGTTGATATTTTGCCACAATTTTGGTTCTCAGGTCCTCAGACAGTTCTCGTCTCCTCTTTCTGTTGTCCATGCTTAGTGTGGCACAGACAGACACACAATGCAAAGGTTAAGTGAACGTCTCTCCTTTTTATCTGCTTTCAGGTGTGATTTCTATATTGCCCACACCTGTTACTTGCCCCAGGTGAGTTTACAGGAGCATCACATGCTTGTAACATTCTTATTTATCCGCAGTTGTGAAAGGGTGCCAATACTTTTGTCCAGCCCATTTTTGGAGGTTTGTGTGACATTATGTCGAATTTGCTTTCTTTCCTCCCTTTTTTTGTTTTGTCCCAATACACACAAAGGGAATAAACATGTGTATAGCAAAACATGTGTTAATGCAATACGTTTCGTGAGAAATACATGATTTCCTGGAGAAATATCAAGGGTGCCAACAATTTCGGCCATGACTGTATGTGGTATTGCTGTGATCGTCAGGAGCAGGAGAATTTATTTTGGGTTGTTCTTTGGTGTTAAATTATGGTAATAGCAAGAAATATACAGCTACATTTTTTTTTAATGATTTTTTTTATTTTGGGCCAGTTTTCCTTTGATAATAACAAAAAAATCAGGAGATATCGGTTATCATTTATCACCAAAAGAAAGCCCAATTTGTCCTAAAGAAAACAAGGTATAATCCACTTGGATAAACAAACACAAAGTAGTTACGAAATTGTGTTTAGGTATTAACATTTGCTTTACCCTCAGCCCCTAAGCAGGTAAGGTTCGGTTTGAACACATACTGAGATAAGCAATACATATTTATTTACAATTGGGAGTGCACACTTTTTATCTTTTTTTTTTTTTAATAAACCATTTTTATTCAAATACAGTGCTATGGAGGTTGCTTCCTTTCTTGTTTTCGCTTTTTGCCATACTATATTTTCTTGAGAGGAGGGGACTATTCCTATGTAGCACCCTCTTAGGTAGGTGCTAGGATTTCTATAGTTAGCTGTGTTTTTCTGCTTACCAGAGAGACTGTTAGGCAAATCTATTTGGGCTCTCTGCTTAACAGAGTGCTATGATTGATTGATTGATTGATTGATTAGTTAGGTCTGCTCATGATGCTGTGGTGTTGTTTGAGTTTGTCCTGCCTTTGGGAAGCTATGAGTGTCTTCCAGGACATGGGTAGGAGCTAGGCAAATGAGCAGCATGAATATGGATACAGCCCTGGCCAATTGCAGGGGAGAGGCCCCATTGCATGCTGGAAGCTGTATTTATGTTCTGTGAGCACATGGATTCGGTCTTTCCCGGGAGAGGACTGAACTAAACCAGGCTAGAGGCAGGCTTTCCTCACCTGGCACTGGCTGCCATGCGGGCCTCAGGTGGTCGACCTGAGGCCCTAAGGCTAGAAAGAGTGACTCTGGTTCTACAGTAAGCTGACTGAGGGGATCTGTCTGCCAAAGGTCTGTCTGGTATCACTGGAGGGTTTCGGTTGGAAGATTGGAAGGAGGCAACCATTTTGTCCATGAGCCATGTGAGTACAGACATTGAGGAATTTGGGGACTACCCCTCTAGTGCTTGATAGCCAGAGTGGGTCTGAAAAGGAAAGGGAATACTGGCTAGTTTTTTGAAGAGCTTGTCCAACTGTTGCTACTGCAAAGGACTTTGCTCAGCTACGTTACCTGTCGTAACTGGCTTATATCTGAGGAGCTCAGCACTGTAACTACTACTACTGCAAAAAGGGACTTTGCTCACTCCTAAACTACTTGCTGCTACAAAGCTATCTGCTTCAGCCAAGACTTCAAAAGTGCTCAACTAAGAGATCAGCTAGATGTCCTCAGTGTAAATAGTTCTAATTTTGGAGTATCCTACTACATCCCCTATCCCTATCCCCAGTTCTACAATAAAACTCCAAAAACAAACATCTCATAGACTGGTCATTGAAGACAACAAGTGAAAGTGTGAGTGTACCTAGCTGTGGGAAAACGTTACACCTGGCTGTGGGACGAAGAAAGGGGGAGATCTTGGCAAAAATACAAGTGGCCATCACGAGGGTGATGCTACACCTTTTTCCTGGGTGCCAGACCCAGACATCTATTTCAGCTTGTTGGACTGCTCATTAAGTGGTGGTCAATTACCTCTGGTAAGCAGGTTTGCTGAATGTGTGAAGTGGGATCACACCACAACTGAAAGTTCCTTATTGGATACACTGATTTCCTTACACTTGATTGTTTTTATTGCATTTATTATTATTATACAGGATTTATATAGGTCCAACAGTTTGCTCAGCACTTTACAATATAACGGGAGACAATACAGCAACAATACAGTTCAATACAAGAGGGTTAGGAGGGCCCTGCTCCTTGGAGCTTACAATTTAAGAGGGAGGGGCTAGTGGTACAAAAGGTAGTAACTGTGGGGGATGGAGTGGTAGGAGGAAAAGAAGATTCCATTATTAGCTGACAGCAGGATAGGCTTCCCTGAAGAGATAGGTTTTCAGATATCGCCTAAAAGTGAGTACAGTCGACGATAGTCTGATAAATTGGGGTAGAGAGTCCCAGAGGATGGAGGAGGCTCTAGAGAAGTCCTGAAGACGAGCATGGGAGGAGGGGACAAGGAAGCTAGAGAGTAGAAGGTTGTGTGAGGAGTGGAGAGTATGGTTTGGGTGATATTTGGAGACAAGATTGGTGATGTAATTTGGGGCAGAGTTATAAATGGCTTTATATGTTATTGTTAATGTTTTGAACTTTATCTGTTGGGTAATGGGAAGCCAGTGGAGAGATTGGCAGAGAGGGGTGGCAGATACAGAATGGTTAGTAAGGTGGATGAGTCTGGCAGCAGCATTCATGATAGACTGAAGAGGGGATAGCCTGCGATGAGGTAGGCCAATGAGGAGGGAGTTACAATAGTCAAGGCGAGATATAACAAGGGAGTGAATAAGTTGCTTAGTGGTTTCTGAGGTTAAGAACGGGCGTATCTTGGAGATGTTGCACAGGTGAAGTCTACATGATTTGGACAGCGATTGGATTTGGGGGTGAAAGGACAGTTGGGAGTCCAGGATTACACCTAGTACCCTGGCATGAGGGGAGGGACTGATGATTGTGTTATTTATCTTGATGGAGAAGTCAGTGGGGCGGGGGCACGGGCTGGAGGGAATAGTATGAGCTCAGTTTTGGAAAGATTGAGTTTGAGGAAGTGGAGTGACATCCATTCCGGTAATGTCACTTAGTAATGCGAGAGGAGACTGAAGGGGCGAGATGAGGAGTAGAGAGATAGATTTGTGTGTCATCAGCATAGCAAGGACAGAACCTTGAGGGACCCCTACAGAAAGAGGAAGTGGAGAGGAGGTGCCAGAGTTATAGGTAATGCTGAAGGAGCGCTGCGATAGGTAGGAGGAGAACCAGGAGAGAGCAGAGTCTCGGAGGCAAAGAGAGTGGAGTTTTTTGAGGAGGAGGGGATGGTCAATAGTATCAAAAGCAGCAGAGAGGTCAAGTCGTAGGAGTACGGAGTAGTGGCCATTGGTTTTATCATCATGCTTGAGAATTTATAGTATATGTGCAATTATTCACATTTTGTGTATTTATTTGGATTTTTGCACTGGGAGTGTCACACTGTCATTTCACTGTTTATAGTGTGTGTGCCATTTTCACGAATTATGCAATTTTTTCATGATTTGTGCAATTATTTTTTTTTTTTTTTTTTTTGCAGTTGGGTTTGTAAGCACTTGTTTCTATTTGTATTTGTAAATTACTACAGATTTAATCTGTGATTATTGCAGCACTTTGAAGGTTTTACATTTTTCATATACTGTGTTCTGTATCAGAATTTTGTGCCTGCTGCTCTTTTATAGAATTACTTCAAATAACGCGGATTTGACAAAAATTTTCAACTTTGTGCCCTATGCACTCCTGAACTCTAATCCCTTTAAGCACCTCCTTTAGCACAGTTTGGCCACACCCACCATTTAGGAGGCAACTGATAGCCATGGGCCTCCTCCTCCTGTGTCTGCCACCCTATTAAAGTGGGTGTGGTCAGTAAGATGTCCCCAAATTTCATTTTAAAAATGTGGCCACCTTATTTTAACATAAGGATACGTTAACTAAAAAGGCTTCTGATAGGTAAAGAGAGCTTTTATTTCTACATATTTATACCTGAGACCTATAGGGGGAGGTTTATGACAGCTGGAAGCTCTGCTTGCCAAAACCTGCACAGAGATGAAAGGGGGGATGAAATAAGCCCCCTGAGTAGCGTTCGCTTCATCCTCATCCCCTCCAGGAGGAACAAGACGCAAACAAATTGCTGACAATGGTGCTATTCATTACCCTCTGAACACAAATGTAGATTGAGTTGATGGTGGAATTCAGAGGTTCAGATAAAATTACCTCAGAATCCTGGATCCCTCGCCTACAGCCTGGCAGGAACGTCATGCCAATCGAGATCTTATCAGCTTCTCGATAAAGTTCATAATAAAGGCTTTACAGTGGAAGAAAAGTCACATAAAAGAAAGAGAAAGCAGGGCTGGCGGGACGCCCAGGAATATCAGAGTCCCTCTCACAGCAGCTATTTGCAGCCAAATCTCTCTGATCACAAACACCTGACCCCGTTCTACACACAGCCCCTTCATCTATACAGAAAGAGAACCTTCACAAATGGTCTTCTGAAAGGATCCAAATAGTCTCTCTCAAAATGTAGAAGTCCTCATGCACACTGGACAATTTTACAGCGGCTGTTTTTGGCTTTTGACGTTTTTTTCTACAGCCAGTAAACCCCCCAGCATGTTATCCTATGTGTCCATATACATAGACTGTAATCAATGTTTTTTTGGCAGGGGCGTTTTTTTGGCTGGAAAAAAAAACAGGACTAGTGGGTTTCTAGAGTATTTTAGCTGTAAAAATGCTCTAACGCTGAAAAACACAGCAAAATGTGGTAAAAAGCCACAAACCAGTGTTTTTGGATTTTTTTTGACCAAAAAAGGTTAAAAAATTACTAAAAAAGGCAAACGCGGGAAAATGCTGCAAATTGCTAATGCAAAAACACTAAAAAAAAAGCTGAAAAACTCACTTTTTAACATGATTTTACACAGCTAACGTTACCAGCGTTAACAAAACTTCCAGTGCAGACTTAGCTGTGAAAGGTTATCAAAGCTAGTTAGCCTTTACACACTACCGTCCATCTACTGTCTGTGTATAACAGTGTTGTATTTTTGGGGGGGTGGGGGTATGAGAAATGGTTCCCCCAAACAGGATGTTGCGCTAAACCTGGAGGGATATAAGAGAACCAGAACCTCCGCTATGTAGAAGAGTAGGTTTGATAAACTTGGCAGTGCCCCCACCCAAGACAGGAGATTCCCTTCCTGGGAAATTAACCAGCAAGCTAAACAAAGTGATTGGGAGCAGAAGAACTACTACAACCAGCATAAAACATTAACCATAAGTATATAGATGCACACCAGTATAGAGATATTACAAGCTTTATATAGGAAGAGAATAATACCAGTACATACATCTAATGTACAAATAGTATTAGCAAAGTGCCCGGTAGGAGTCCTGGAGAAATTGTGCACATATTCCTGGGGATATATAGTTATGAATAGAGATGCCTCCAGATCAATGTTGCTGCAAAGTCCAGGGGTCACTGAGGATGATGCAGAGTCTGTCTTTGTGTCAGAGACCTGAAGACAAGATCTGTGGTGATGAGGAGACAATCCAGCCATTACCCAACCAGTCTGGAATGCAATCCTAGTTATCTGGCACTGTGCCTGTGAGACAGTAATAGGCAGCGCTTTTGGCTTCCATCCACTCCCACTGGCAGCTGCTGAGGGTGCAGGGGAGGACATTTCAGGATGGAGAGCAGGGCGTGGGGAGGCTGTATAATAAAATTTTAAATATGTCATTACTGCCCCTTTCTTTCCTGAATGAACACAGTAATCAATTGGTACCGATTGCTCCTGTGTCCATTCAACACTGCAGCATAGTAAACACTGTTTACTATGCTTCAGTTTCTGAATGAACAGGAAACTTCAGATCGCTTCCTATTTGTTTATCTGGGCAGCTGAGGCTGTAGAGAAGGGGACAGAGGAATTTTTTCTCATTCCTTTTCTCTGTCTCAAAAGTGAGACAATCAAGGGCCTTTTTATACCCCTGATATGTCACCCCCCCCCTTCAAACAGGGCAGTTAAAACATGTAAAAACAAATGTAAAAAGTTCTAAAAAAATTTTTTAGAAAAGATACAATTCTAAAATACAATTTTAAAAAATATTCATTCACATGTGCTTTGCTCTCTGAAGAGCCAGTGGAAGTAGACAATGCCCTGGCATCAGTGGGAGTAAGCAATATGCTAGGATTGGTGGTCAGTGGGAGGAACAGTGCCCCATGGTTGGTTTCAGTGCGATAATTAGTTCCCCATTTCTGGTGTCAGTGGGAGGAACAGTGCCCCGACACTGGAGTCAGTGGGAGGAACAGTGCCCTGTCGCTGGTGTCAGTGGGAGCAACAGTGCCCCCTCGTTAGTTTCAGTGGGAGGAACAGTACCCCGTCATTGTGGTCAGTGGGAGGAACAGTGCCCCATCATTGAGGTCAGTGGGAGGAATAGTGTCCCATCATTGGAGTCAGTGGGAGGAACAGTACCCCATCATTGGAGTCAGTGGGAGGAACAGTGTCCCATCATTGTTCTCAGTAGGAGTAATGGCACTCCATTGTTGGTATCAATGGGAGGAATAGCACCCCATTGTTAGTGTCAATGGGAGGAATAGTGCCCCATCATTGGTGCCAGTGGGAGGAATAGCATCCCATTATTGGTGTCAGTGGGAGGAATAGCGTCCCATCGTTGGTGTCAATGGAAGGAATAGTGCTTCTAATCAGTGGAAGCAAAAGTGCCCCAAGGGCTGGATAAAAGCAAGCAAAGGGCCACATCTGGCCTGCAGGCTGCAGTTTAGAGACCCCTGCTCTAAGGGAAAGCAGCAGTTGTACAAACACAGCCACAGGTCTTATTCTGACAGGTGTGCAGACATGGGTGAGTGGCCTTGAATGCACACTGTCTGTGTTCCTCATGCCTGTCAAATTAGGACCTTCAGATGTGTCTATACAGCTGCTGCATCCACATAGCGTAACATAGGCTGGCTACACACAGCTCCAGGAGGCTTCAGCCACATAAACAAACACTGCATCACACTGTACAGGCCATAATACCCCAAGACCTCATTCACACACAGAGCTTTATTTATTAACACAATACAGTTTTTTATCACTTAGATTTAGCAGGAATTTTATAATTGGATATTTTTGGGGGTTTGTTGCAGCCCTGGTAATGGGGCACAGATACTCTATTAGTCACAAGGATTCACCAATACCATCAACTGGGGTTTATGTCAGTTGGTTATGTCAGACTAACTATGAGTAAGGCCTTGATAGGCTGAAATGCGTTAGTGTTGGCTCTGTCTGGAACATGTGTACTCCTTGGACGAAATAAAGAGAAATTTTATTCATCCTCACCTGGTTACCAACATTATCCACATGGAAGGATTCTGGTGTTGCGGGGTAGAGACCACAAGTCAGGCGCAGTGAGTAGAAATGGAGAGCCCTGATTTCATGATTGGGTTGCAGTGCCATTATCTTGCATGCATGTTCAGTCTAGGGAATGTCTTTTTAGAATTTCTTGCTGAGTAACTTGAACAAGAGAGGGGTTTAAAGGTTTCAGGATACTCTAAACCAGGGGTCACCAAACATTCTAAAGAAAGGGCCACAGCCTGCCCTGCAGACTGTAGAAGGGCCGGACTGTGGCCAGTGGGTGTTAACAATGCCCTATCTTTAGTATTAGGGTGATAAATAGTACCCCATCATTGGAGTCAGTGGAAAAAATAGTTCCCCATTATTGGTATCAGTGGGAGGAACAGTGCCCCAATGTTGGCGTCAATAGGAGGAATAGTGCCCCATCAATGCTATCAGTGGGAGGAACAGTGTCCCTATCATTGGTGTCAGTGGAAGAAATAGTGCCCCATTATTGGTATCAGTGGGAGGAACAGTGTTGTATCATTGGTGTCCATGGGAGGAATAGTGCCCCATCATTGGTGTCAGTGGGAGGAACAGTGCCCCATCATTGGTGTGAGGGGAAAGAATAGTGCCACATTGTTAGTATCAGTGGAAGAAATAGTGCCCCATCGGTATCAGTGGAAGGAATGGTACCCCAACATTGGAGTCAATAGGAGGAATAGTGCCCCATCCTTGCTATCAGTGGGAGGAATAGTGCCCCAACATTGGTGTCAGTGGAAGGAATAGTGCCCCAATGTCTGTGTCAGTGGGAGGAATAGTGCCCAATTGTTGGGGTCAGTGGGAATAGCAGTGCCTCATTGCTGGTGTTAGTGGAATGAATAGTGCCCCAAGGTCAGATAAAAACAACTAAAGGACCACGTCTGGCCACCGGGCTGCAGTTTGGAGACCACTGCTCTAAATGATAGCAGAAATAACAGAACAGCTTCCCACTAATCTTCTCTAAGCAGTCTTTCCTGGAGATAGCACAAGGTATGGCCAGTATATCTAGGACTCTGTAAGAGCAGTCCCAGTCCATATAGCATCCTCTAGCACTTAGCTCCTTTCTAGCACTTGCACACCCAAGAGTTCACAGGAAGATCTTTACTCACAATGTCCCAGGAGCTGTCTGTCACCAGGATCCACAGGTGGCTCTTCAGTAAGGGAGACAAAAGATCCTTCCACAAATCAGAACTCCAGCATGATGCCCTCCAGCAAATAATCCTTTAGCAAGCTTTTCCAGGCCTTCAGCCAAGCACCTGCTCTCCAGGGAGCAGCAGCCCCAGGAAAACTGGAACCCTCCCTGAAGTGGAAAGAACACCACTCAATAGGCCTCCCAAACATTTATCACCTCCCCAGCCACCCTCTGGACACCTCCCTCCAGGGATTGGCTGGATCATGATAAATATTCATGATAAATAATTCATGCTGGTCATTTGACTCCCCTTGTCCTATATTCTGGCGATTTCTTCCAGAAGCAGGTGGGAGAAATCAAACACCCAGCTTGGAAACCCTGTCCAGACAAAAACAATTGCTGCTCCACTGACTGTAGCCTAACTAGGGGTGGACTGACCATTTGGAAACTCGGGCACTGCCCGAGAGCCCGGGGTCAGTAGGGGGCCCCATGAGATGCCCCTGGTACCTTTTTCATAGGCTTTTTTGAGTTTGGGCAAGGACACAGGGGCCCCATGAATCGCTATTGCCCGGGGGCCCCATGAGTTGTCAGTCCACCCCAAGCCTAACCTACAACCTAACTAGAGAAGGGCTACAGTAACATGGATAGGACATGTGGCTGAGGGCTTATCTCTCTCCACTTACTTGTAGGATCTTTTCCCAACAACCCCCAAGTCAGCAAGTGACATAAATAATTTTACATTACAGCGCTATACTAGCAGCAGACAGTAGAGGGCAGCAGATCCTACAGTATGAAGTAAAAAACCCCTTTAATGCACACAGAAGGCAGGGGACAGTGAATGTTGTCAGTATGAGGTCAGGCAGTTAGCAAGGCAGGAACACTTAGACCTCAGGGGGCTTCTCTATTGCAAAACTCTAAAAACTTTCACCCAAGTGCTTTTCTGTGATCTGACTGTCCTCCGGATAGTGCAATTCACAAAAAGGTACAGAGCCGCTCTCATGTAATCACTGTGACCCATCACAGCAATCAAAAAACATAAGCAATTGGCTGCGACTGGCACCTGTGTCTCCCTCTCCTCTCACACAGTGATTGGTTGTGGGAGGAAAGGAAGAGATTCACTCCTAATTGCCACCCAGCATCAGCACTCTTGCCATCCTGTGCCAGTGGCAGCCAGAACCAGTGCCATGCAGTACTTCAGCCAGCAAATACCAGTGCCTGTACAACCAGTACCAGTTCTTATACAGTAAGTTCTAGTGCCATCTAGTATCAGTGCCAGCACAGCCAGTGCCACTGCATTCCAAGTGCCAACGCCACCAGTATCAGTGCCATCCACTACCAGTGCCAGCCAGTATAAGTGCCTTTACAGCTAGTACCAGTACCATCTAATGGCAGTGCCTGTACATCTAGTATCAGTGCCAGCCAGAATCAGTGATTGTACAGACAGTACCAGTGCTATCCACTACTAGTGCCAGACAGAATAAGTGCCTGTACATCCAGTATCAGTGGCAGCCATTACCAGTGTCAGCCAGATTCAATGCCTGTACAGTCAGTACCAGTGCCATCCAGCACCAGTACCAGCCAAAACCATTGCCTGTACAATCAGTACTGGTGCCAACATAGCCATTACTAGTGCCATCTAGAACCATTGCCTGTACACCCCGTACCAGTGCGAACACAGCCAGTACCAGTGCCAACTAAAACCTGTGTCTGTACACCCAGTACCAGCGCTAGCCAGAACCAGTATAGGTACAACCAGTACCAGTACCTGAACAGCTAGTGCCAGTTTCTGTACATCCAGTATCTGTGCCAGCAAGAATCAGTATATGTACACCCAGAACCAGTACATGGACAGCCAAAACCAGTACATGTACAGCCAGTACCAGTACCAGCACCTGTACATCCAGTATTAGTGCCAGTCATTACCAGTGTCAACCAGAACCAGTGCCTGTACATCCAGAACCAGAACAGCCAGTAGCAGTGCTATCCAGTCCCAGTGCCAGCCAGAACCAGTGCCAGAACAGCCAGTTCCTGTGCCATCCAGAACCAGTGCCTATACAGACAGTACCAGTGTCTGTATATCCAGTACCACCACAGCCAGTACCAGTGCCAGCCAGAACCAGTATCAGCACAATCAGGAAAGTAGTGCAGATTCAGATATATAATTTACACCCCTTGAAAGTCTGAAGGTGATCTTTGGATTTTGGGTTCCTGTATGTGTCTAGGCGGTGAAAAAGTTGCACACATGTGGTATCCCCTTACTCAGAGGAGTATTAGTACATGCACCCTTGCATTTCTGTCAGATAATGCACCACTTTGCCCAGAAATTTGTTGGAATTACAAATGTTTAGACATTCTCATGTTTATTTCTTTTGTTGGTATTGGTAAGACACAAAAAAGCAGAGAAACAAAAAGCCAAATCGGATACATTTCACAGAAAAATCCAAAAATAGACTGGACAAAATTATTGGCACCCTCCATAATATATTTGGTAGCACCCCACTTGGAAAAAATAACTGAAATCAAAAGCTTCCTGTAACCATCAATGAGTTTCTTACTCCTCTCTACTGGAATTTTGGACCACTGTTCTTTAACCAACTGCTCCGGGTCTCTTGGATTGGAAGGGTTCCTTTTCCCAAATGCTGTTTTGAGATCTCTCCACAGGTGTTCTATGGGATTGAGATCTGGACTCATTGCTGGCCAGTTCAGTACTCTCCAGTGCTTTGTCTGAAACCATTTCTGGGTGCTTTTTGATGTGTGCTTTGGCTCATTGTCCTGCTGTAAGACCCATGACCTCTGATGGAGACCCAATTTTCTGACACTGGGCCCTACATTGCACCCCAGAATTCTTTGGTAGTCTTCAGATTTCATAATGCCATGCACACGGTCAAGACATCCAGTGCCTGAAGCAGCAAAGCAACCCCTAAACATCAGTGAATCTCCACCATGTTTGACTGTAGGGACTGTATTCTTTTTCTTTAAAAGGCCTCATTAGTTTTTCTGAAAACAGTAGAATGATGGGCTTTACCAAAAAGCTGTAATTTTGTTTCGTCTGTCCAAAAATACATTCTCCCAAATTGTGGCTTCCTCTGGTAAGTTTTGGCAAACTCCAATCTGGCTTTTTTATGTTTCTGTGTCAGCAGTGGGGTCCTCCTCGGTCTCATTCTATAGCACCCCTTTTCATTCAGATGGCAACGTATAGTGCAAGCTGACACAGTTGTACCCTGTGCGGGAAGGTCAGCTTGAATTTGTCTGGAAGTTGATCAAGGTTCTTTATCCACCATTCTAACAATCCTTTGTGGCAATCTTTAATCAAATTTTCTCTTTCATCCACATCCAGGGAGATTAGCTAAAGGGCCATGGGCTGTAAACTTTTTGACAATGTTGTGCAAAGTGGACACAGGAACATTAAGATCTCTGCAGATGGACTTGTAACCTTGATATTTTCCATGCTTTTCCACAATTTTTGTTCTCAAATCCTCAGACAATTATTTCTCTTTCTCTTCTCCATGCTCCATGTGGCACACAGAAACACACAACAGAAAGGTTGAGTCAATTTTTCACCATTTTAACTGGTTGTGAGTGTGAATTCTTTATTGTCAGCACCTGTTAACCGCTTTAGGGGTTATTGGTTGGCAGGGAGCAGCAACACTAAAAGCAAATATTTGCAGTGCTTTATTATACTGATACAAGGTGGCACAGGTGCGCAAAAATCACGTATATATATGGTTTGCCATTTCATGTACACGTATTGGGATCTTTTTATAGCAAAGACATGTAAAAAAAAAAAAAATTCCAGTATATATACCAACATTTGTAAACGCTATAGCTTTCACATGAACCAATTAATTTACACGTATTAGCATTTTTTTTTGGATGCAGTATTGCATGACCACGCAATTGTCAGTTAAAGTAATGCAGCGCCATATCGCAAAAAATGGCCTGGTCAGGAGGGGGGGGGGGTGAATCTTCTGGAGGGCAAGTGGTAACTGATAAAAGTGAGTTTAATTACAAATTACAGGAACATCACAAACTTGGAATGCAATTATTTCCTACAATTTTGAGAAGGTGTCAATAAATTTTTTCAGTCCATTTTTGGAGTTTCACATGGAATGTGTCAGATTTGACTTTTTGTTTCTCCACCTTTTTGTCTCATACCAATACAAGCAAAAGACACATGAGAATGCCTAAACATTTGTAATTGCAACAATTTTCTGGGCGAAATGGTGCATTATCTGACAGAAATGCAGGGGTGCCAATAGTTATGGCCATGATTGTATGCCCTTGCTGTTCATGAGAATTATCCTATTAAATTGACAACTTTGAAACATTTATATATATATATATATATATATATATATATATTTTTTTTTTTCCTTATCACTTATGGCAAAAAATGAAAACTTCAAAAAATCTCAGGATGTGTAAGTGAGATAGACAAAGACAGTATGCTTGTATGCGCTTTTAAGTGTTTGCATTGGCACACATTTAAGCTGCTTGGATTTGCTTTTCTGGTGGCAAGGAGATGCACATACATGATTTAGGGTTTTTTTTAAACTTGATTTTAAAATGAAGAAAAGCAGCACAGAATAAAACAAATGCCCATGTATATGAGTACCGTGGGGCCTATTTACAGTATAAAGCACTGCAAATATCTGCTTTTAGTCTTGCTGCTCCCTGTCAGCCAATGGTCTCTAAAACTCCTTTTCTTTTAAGGTTAAAAAAAAAAAACTTTATAGTCTTTACAACCACTTTATTTCACTGAAAATATAATAATACCTCTGAGGGAGTCATGTTGCTATTTTCTTGCTTTGAGGTAGCTCTTGCAGCTAAATGAGCTGTATACACGAAGGGCATAGCTGACTTTATTTTTCCATGAGTGACTTGATCTTATTAATTATACAACTATTGTTTAATTGAAGCCCTGAAGTAAAAATATATTCTCTAGGAACAAACTGTTGAACCAACGGTGGCAACTAGGCAGCTATCATACACTATAAATCTGTAAGCAGTTACATTTCTCTATACACATGGGCATGCAGTGACCTTTCTACTTCGTATATGTTACTGTTTGCCTAGTTTTATTACTTGGATTCCCTAAGCCCCTAGCTAGGGTACAATATGAACACTCATAGACCCTATCACCAGATCATTCAATTCAACAAAATGTCCAGGAAGGGTATATGTGCAGTCAATGCATTGTATGTGCTATTTATCTGTGTAAAGCATCCAAAAACAGAGACTGCTGCTTGATACCACCATCTAGGATGTGATATTAGCAGCCTAGCAGACTCAGAACTGTCACTTTTACCCCCTGGTCACATCAAGCCCGACTTTGAAATCGTGCGACTTAGGCTACGTTCACACTAGCGCTGTGTGCAGGCGGCAGAGAGGCGTTTGGGAAGCGTTTTTACCGCTTCCCAAACGCCTCTGCTAATTCTGCACATTACAGCACATGGTGCTGTTCTAACGGGAGCGTTTGCGTAGCGTCGCAGCAAAACGGACGCCTCTGGACGAGTCAGGAGGCGTTGAAGCCTCCTATTCTCGTCTATGGTGCCACTCCACAAACGCCCGGCCGGCGTTTGCGGTGCGGTTGCGACGCGGTTGCGGGGCGTTTGCGGAGCGGTAACACCACTCAAACTACATTATAGGCGTTTGTGGGGCGTTATTAACGCCCGGCAAACGCCTGGCAACCTCCGCTAAACCGCGCATGCGGCGTTTGCGGAGCATTTGCCGAGCGTTAAAAACGCTCCGCAAACGCCGGACCAATGCTTGCCAAACGCTATAGGGGCGTTTGGCAAGCGTTGGCAAAACAGCCAAGTGTGAACGAGCCCTTACAGTGAAGTCGCACGATTTCAAAGTCGGGTGAGATGCCGACTTCAGCTTCGATATGCAAGACATCTGACACAGATGACTTCAGAAATCAGTGCGGCTCCAACCAAGTCAGAACCGTAATGATTTGACCGCTGTTATTGCAGACAATAGGGTGTGACTTGGCATACGATTTGCAAGTCACATGGCATGCAAATCACATGCTAAGTCGCACCCGATGTGACCGGGGTGTAAGGCTAGGTTCACACCTGTTGGTTCTGTTGACCCTTTAGACCCCTGGTCTAAATTCTCTGTCACTCATTCTGTCTCCTCAGGCCTGGAGAAGCATTGGTTACAAGTAATCACACATGACACCGTCTTGTCAGTAACCAAAAACTTCTAATTTATTCCACAACGAAAGCTCTCTTTTATAGTACAATATAACGTGCAAGTGAGAATACAAGCATTTACGTCAATCCTGAATAATGATGAGAAGCAAAATTTAATTATCCAAGAATAAGGAATGTCTATTTCATAAAAACTTATCTGCTACATACAATAGAATATGGCTAGATACTTTTCAAGGCTGTGAACATGATCTTTCTCAGGCATTTGTAATTAGTTATAAGTAACAAACAATTATTTTCTCATGGAACAGAAATATTTGACATTTAATTGTATCATAACAGAAACAGGTGCTTGTTAATACAAAGAAATAATTGGATACTATCTCCGTCTCTACCAAGGCTAAGCTAAGATAAAAGATAGAAGAATGTTGTGAGTATAGTTCTGTAATACATAACTGACATAGCATATTTTCATTAACTCATTCTGGTTATAATACAAAACAATTAATCAACATGTTGGTACAAAATGGAGTGGGAAAAACAAAATGACAGACCTAAAAGACATACATTTCCCTTCAATCCCCTCTTAAAATCAACTATTTCTAATTGGGTGATTTTATTACTTTAATCCACAGTTACCTTGACGTCATCAGAGGTTTGGCAACTCTCTGGCTACATACAATGGGTATGGCGATGCTAGCATCCTTGGAATCCCAGGTGGCATAAGGGCCGCCCCCATCCGTCAAATAACTGGGCTACCTTTCTTCCTCTCTTTGTGTTTCGCAACATAAACAGAATAGTCATTGGGCTTTTTATCAAATAATCGTGTGTGTTCAAGACTTATGGAGAGCATGGAGGCATTTTCAATGCCTTTGCTAAGCATTTTACGGAAACAAGGGATTACACAACATACAACTAAACCTATGATTACCATGATAATAACGATAATAATGAAAAATTGCACTAATGCTTGTTTCTAACTAGTAAACCATCCAAAGTACTGGTCCCAAGGGTTATCAATGCCTGAGTTTGTTTTTAGCTCTTCAGAAAGGTCCTCCAACTTTTTATGGCCAACGTTATCTTCCCATTAGGCCCAGTATTATCAGGTATGTAGGTACAACATCCTTCGGTTTTACCAATGTATACACATGTACCCCCCTTTTCAGCAAGAATCATGTCTAGGGCCATGCGGTTTTGGAGTGTCATCTGTGAAATGGCTTCTAATTGTTCAGCAGTTCCCTTTAAGACATCCCTAGTATAATTAACAAATCTTTGTTGATTGTAATAAATATAATTTATCCATCAATGTTCTTGTTTACGGTAACAATGAAAAATATAGACTCAAATCCTGCTGCTGCTTGGTTTTTTGGCCTTAAATTCGTCTGGAACCCCTCTTGGTACCCCTATGGCATCTATATATACATGGCTAACATCATGTGCAGTATGATACATATTACACAACCAGAGTAAGTGGGAGTTATGGGGACATTGTACACTTTGGCAGTAATCAATAATAAAGGTAGCAACCTCAGTATTTGATGAATTATACCACAATATAGTGTGGCCTGAGTCCTGTATTATCACCACTTCACCATGGCTAGATGCCAACAAAATCAGTATGATCAGGAGAAAGTGGCAGAACCATGGTCCAAAATTGGGGAAGCAGTTCATCTTCTTCAGGGTCAGGGTTTTCTACCCCCGTTAGTACCCTCTTTCCTTGATTGTCCTGTTCGAGGTCAGGGCTTTCTGCCCCCGTTAGTACCTCCTTTCCTTTTTTCCTTGGGTCTGGTCCTGGGCCTTTCTCGACCAGCTTCGCTCTGGAAGCATGGATCCAGATGGAACTATGTTCAGTGAGAACTGCTGTTCTGGTTACTGCTACGACTGTAATTTCTGGTCCATAGACGAAATCCTGCTATTTCTCATCAGCTGTTTCACCACAATACGATCTCCGGCCTGGAACGTGTAGGTATTTTCCTGTAAAAAAAACAGAAACTTGCGGATAACATCGTTCTCTTTTTGTGGGATACATTTTTTGCCATCGGGGAAAACACATCTGTGACCACATAAGCTGGTTGTTGTCCTCCCTTTTGTTTGGGGTAAGGCAGGTGTTGATGCATGGCTTTATTTGGGTTGTTTGGGTTACTCCTGATACATGTGATGCATCTTTTCACAAAATCTTGTACTAACTCCACCACTTCTGTGATATAAAAATCTTTTTGGAGTTGTTTTAAGGTTGCCTTTCATCCTATATGTCCTATCCTGTGGTATTGTGCAATGTATATCAGGACATTACACCGTGGGATGTATAATTTCCCCTCTTTGCAGATTAATCCAGTCCTTGGATTCTTCTGTAAAATAGGGTAGCACCAGTCTTTGAGCTCCTTTGTGAAAGCTGACTGCTACAAAGTTGTGATCAATTAAAAATCATCTGGGAGGATGGGGCATAAAGTGGGTATCTGCAGTAAAACAAGTTATTACTGAGCTACCTTTTTTGCTTCATAATCTGCTAGAGCGTCACCTTTTGTTATATCATCGTCCCCTTTGGTATGTGCTCTGCAGTGTATGACAGCAAGTTCCTTGGGAAGTGTGAGAACCTTGAGCAAATTGGCTATTAGTTGGGGATGGGCAATCTTTTTCCCATCAGCTCCTATGTAGCCTCTGAGAAACCATAATACACCATGGTCATACACTGTTCCATAGGCATATTAAGAATCTGTGTAAATAGTGACAGACTGATCTTTGTACAATTCACATGCTTTAGTGAAAACAATTCATCAGCCTGGGCTGATTGAAAAAAGATTGGTCATTTGGCCTAGTGCAGGAGCCATCTATGAAAACAACATCAGCATTTGGGATTGGAATCTTTAATAAATCTAGTCTGGATGAAATATTAGCCTTAATGGATTTGAGGAAGTCATGAGCCTTGGGTCCCAGATCGTTTGACAATTTGAGACCCAACAGTGCATTTAGGATCATGGCTGGACCTGAGTTGTTATACTTGATATGCAACATGGGGTTGCTCATCAAAATAACCTCATATCCGCTGAATTGTTGGGAGGACATGTGCTGAGTGTGTATATTTCTTAGTAAAATAGCTACATTATGTGTAGTGTGCAATATCATAGGGTGTCCTAAGGTGAATGACATAGACATCTCCACAGTCATAATGTAAAATGCCAACACCTTGAGACACGCAGGCATGCCTTGGACCTGAACTGGCACCATTTTTGAGAAAAAAAAAACTACAGGGCAAAGTCTGCCTCCATGCTCCTGGGCGAGTACACCAGCCATGGTCTTACAATTGTCCCTTGCATACACATGAAACCTTTTTACATAATCAGGAAGGCTAAGGCCTGGGGCAGTTACCATTGCATTTTTCAAATACACATATGCATCAACCATGTCATCTGACCACTTAACAATTTCTGACATTTGCTGGGTTGTGACTTATCATAATAGGAACAGTCAGGTATCCACTGGCGGCAGTAACCAATGGCTCCAAGAAAGGAGAGCATGTCTTTCTTGGTTTGTGGGCGGGCAAGTTTCAGGAGAGCCACAGCTCTCTTTGGACTGACTTTCCTTTCCTCCTTTTGTAAACACAAAACCCAGATATTCAACACTTATTTTACACCATTGTAGTTTTTTTCTTATTCACTTTCAAAGAAACATTTCAACAAACTCTCCCCATCCCTCAGGCCGGCCCCCTTAGTGAGACTGCAGAGGCAGATGACATCTGCGTACTGCAGCAGGACTGACCCATAGTCCGGTGTCCATTCCCTCAGAGTGGCTTGGAGAACAGTTGTGTAGATTACAGAAAAATCTACAAAAACCCTGAGACATTAAACAGAAAACAAAAATGGGCTGTGTCTCTGCATCAACAAGGACGCTAAAAAATGCATTTGCTAAATCAATTATTGAAAAACATTCAGCATTAGACGGTATGGCTGCAAAAAATACGGAATGTCAAACACCAACAGAACAATGTTTTATAACACAGTCAATGTCCTCTATTTCTAAACATTTAATTATTAACGTGTCTCCTACAGTGAGAAATGGATATTGCTTGGTTTATATCGCCACCTTGTATCTGGTTCTACCTGCCTTTCCAGGACTGAAAATTTTATCTATTCCTGCTTTATTTGCCAAGTCTACTAATAGGGACCCTGATATCTCTTTTAATCCTTCAGCAGGAAAAAAAAGTTTCCTCATTCTGTATGGAATCAGGAATTCCTTGGGTGGGGGTTTAGGTTGATCTTCCACAGCGTCCTGGACTGGGACGGTGGATGGGGCTGTGGGTTGGATTTGCTGCTGTACTGCAATAACTACAAGGAAAAATTCATGTCCTCTTTGGAGAAGGAAGGATATATTCTGACAGTACGGAGCTGACAGTACGGAACTACGGTCTAGTGACACATAACCACTTATCACTCCCAACAAAAGATAGACAATAAGAACTTAAATATTGACTCTATTTCAATTACTTTGACCCGTTCACTTACCAACCAGGTTCACTTATTTGCATAAACAAATTATCTTATTACTCTATGCATTTGATAGTAGAAGCAAAGAAAAGAAAATTGATTACCCCCAACAGACTAGTTAAGACTCTGTAATTAACCTAGACCCTGTCTAGGTATTTCAAATGTAGACCCCGTCTACATAAATCACCTTTCCTTATCTGAGTCTCCCGGAGACTCAATGAAAGGTTGTCCATAGCCCCTGGCTATCAGTCTTTATAGTCAGTTTCAGGTACGGACGCGTTGGGGAGATTGACTTCAGCTCAGAAGAGAAAGACAACAGACATACACATACACACAGTGATAGGTAAAATCAATCTCTCAAGTTTATTAGCGGGAAGAAAATTAATATAACAGAAATAAGAAAGGTGGGGGCACAGAGTATCAAAAAGCTGAGTTGCCAGTAATTGATTGGATGAATACAAAAAAAAACAACATTGACGTCAATTCTGAAAAGTGATGAGAAGCGGGGTTTCATTTTTCCAACAATAAAGAAAGTTTCTACATTGTTTTAAAACACTTATCTACTGTTGGGAAATTAAAAATTGCGAATGGCTTATGAGATACTGTCAAAATGAGATCAGAGTCCTTTCCCTGACTGTCTTTCTGAAAAATCACCCCACAGACACAATATTTACAAGTCATTTACAGATAATACCTTCTTTCAAAGGATCTTAATTGTCCCAACGTTTGGCCTATAAAAATATGCGGCACTGGTATATGACAATTAATTTTATACAAATGACCCCTTCTGGTATATACTTCAACTTGATTATAAGGTCTATTTACAACATCTACAATAACATATCTATTACTATCACGACCTTTATAATGTATCAGCAACCCACATTTACACAATGTACATGTCATTACATAGACCTCCCAGTTGGTGTCACCATGCGTTCACCTTTCTCAGGTCAACAACCAATAAGGTCTAGCTGAGAGGGTGGTGCGTCTTACACCTTCTGACAATAGGTCTTCAGTGATTTCGGTCTGTACACTTACCACCCAGACTTATTACTCATACAAAACAAATTATCTTATACTTCTATATGTGGAAAATAATAAACTTTAGACACAGAATGAGTGACTATAGGCAATCTCCCTGAGATTGTTTAGTCTCCCTGAGACTATTTTTCTAACACTCCCGGAGTGTTGTGTTCCCTGAACACTTTATTGGCAATCTCCCTGAGATTTCTTAGTCTCCCTGAGACTATTTTTCTAACACTCCCAGAGTGTTGTGTTCCCTGAACACATTTTGGCTTAAATGGATATCGGACTAATCAGAGCCTCCCAGTTTCCTTGTATCCAACTTGTACAGGTTATATAGAAAATAATTCTACTTACCGGACAAGTGGATGGTCACTGAGCGGATGATACCGATATCCCGGACGAGCCCCCAAAACTGTTGGTTCTGTTGACCCTTTAGACCCCTGGTCTAAATTCTCTGTCACTCATTCTGTCTCCTCAGGCCTGGAGAAGCATTGGTTACAAGTAATCACACATGACACCGTCTTGTCAGTAACCAAAAACTTCTAATTTATTCCACAACGAAAGCTCTCTTTTATAGTACAATATAACGTGCAAGTGAGAATACAAGCATTTACGTCAATCCTGAATAATGATGAGAAGCAAAATTTAATTATCCAAGAATAAGGAATGTCTATTTCATAAAAACTTATCTGCTACATACAATAGAATATGGCTAGATACTTTTCAAGGCTGTGAACATGATCTTTCTCAGGCATTTGTAATTAGTTATAAGTAACAAACAATTATTTTCTCATGGAACAGAAATATTTGACATTTAATTGTATCATAACAGAAACAGGTGCTTGTTAATACAAAGAAATAATTGGATACTATCTCCGTCTCTACCAAGGCTAAGCTAAGATAAAAGATAGAAGAATGTTGTGAGTATAGTTCTGTAATACATAACTGACATAGCATATTTTCATTAACTCATTCTGGTTATAATACAAAACAATTAATCAACATGTTGGTACAAAATGGAGTGGGAAAAACAAAATGACAGACCTAAAAGACATACATTTCCCTTCAACACCTGTGTGGGTGATTGCCACTATGGGACCACACCTGTTCTCACAGCCACAACCACCACAGAAAAACCCAGGAGATATGTACAAGTGCCATTCATCCTACTGGCACACTGCGCACACTGGAAATCACTCCTGCACTATGAACCACACTGCACTTGCCATTCCTGTGCAGGCCGTGATTCCAAAAATGGAGCAGGGCCCTTTTTCCTGCATTTCAGGAGGCACAACAGCCTATTTAAATGTATGGGCTGCCGTGCTGTGCAAAACGCTGCTTCCAGAACCAGGCCTAAAGTGACATTCTATAGTAATTCCTCTTCATTTCTCTCCCAGACACATTAAAGGTTATATAGGGAGGTGAAGGGAAGGGGAGGAGGAGCTGGGCCAGCACAGAGAGTAATTAGACACTCCCAAAAGATGCAAAGGTTATGAGATGCAAGGAGAGAAGGGGCTGTGCTAGTTAATTGACTTTTCCTGAAGTAATCATATTTTCTTGCAAGTTCAGATACTCATTGCACGTGAATACAAAATAAATTAAACGTTGGAAGTATGAATTTTTAATACTAGATTTTTCTGCAATTCTACTTGTTATTTTTTAAGTTGGTGACATGGCCTTGTATACAAGAATTCTATTACAACATAGCACATGGATAGAAATCTGAACCATAGCAAACAAGCAGACATTATGCTGTTCATGTCCTTTGAAATAAAGAGATACAATGTATGTCTAGGTTCACACCTATGCGGTTTACATTGTGTTTTGCAGTCCATTTAACATGATTTCCTATGGGACAGGTTCACATCTCCGCGTTGTCACCCGATGTGTTTTTTGGAAAGGGTCAGGGACTTTTTTAAATGCAAAACATTGTGTTTTTGGTTCTATAGACTTCAATGGAGACACTGTAGAAAAGCATGTGCATTTTTGATGCATTTTAACCACTTGCCCTCCTAAGGATTTACCCGCTTCCTGACCAGGCCATTTTTTGCATTATGGTGCTGCGTTACTTTAACTGACAATTGTGTGGTCATGCAACGCTGCACCAAAATGAACTTTACGTTCTATTTTTGCCATGAATTGAGCTTTCTTTCTGTGATATATGATCGCCTGTGTGTTATTTATTTCTTGTGCTATAAAAAAAAAAAAGACTAACAGTTTTGAGAAAAAATATATATTTTTGACTTTTTGCTATTAAACATGTCCAAGAAAAAAAAAAGTCATTAAATTTAGGCCAAAATGTATTCTGCTACATGTCTTTGATATAAAAAGATCCCAATACATGTAAATGAAATGGTTTGAGTGAAAGTTTTAGCTTTTACAAATGGCGATAAAGATAATGGAATTTTTTTTTTCAACTAGTAATGGCAGCGATCAGCGACTTGTAGCGGGACTGCATCGGGTATTCTGACACTGGGGGGAACTGACTTGGTGTCACTGACATCCCCAGTGATACCAATATAGTGATCAGTTCTAAAAACAAAAAGCATTGACACTGTACTAATGGCACTGGGCAGGAAGGGGTTAATATGAGGGGCGATCAAAGGGTTAACTGTGTGCTGTTTTACTTGTGTCTGTGCTTCACTGTAATCACACTGCTTTGGATGGCTGTGCTGTGCACAGCCATCCAAAGTAGTGTGCACGACCTGACAGGGAGGAGAACTGTATTGTTTACATACAGTTCTCCTCCATGTCGCAGATGCTTGGCAATCACCGGGCGCCGGCGAGTAATCACTGGCTGGGACCCGGTGATTGACAGCCGCGTCCGCGAATAGCGGCGTGGGTAGAACGCGTGCGCCCCCTATCTGGAAATGTAAAATTACTTATATATACAGTATAGGTGATTTTGCGCACCTATCCTGCCCTGTAGCAGTATATCTGATCACAAATGTGCTAATATCTAATTATACAAACGGGAATGCTCTGTCTATACATTAATGGGGAAAATGGCACTCGATGTTTCGCGCTTGCGAGGTTGCATCACGCTACTCCAATATGGCCGCGGCCAAAAAAGCGCATGTGTCGGATTCTTTATAAATTACTACGGTGGACGACAAGACGTGATTGGCGACCACCCTCTGAGGAGGTGTTTGTACACGATATGCGTCAGAAGGAGCCACACCACGCCGTGACGTCATGCCGCCGGAGCAACGTAGAGCTCCGGCGGCCATCTTTAACACTACATGGTCAGTCACACTGCTGTCTATTTTTGTCTACTTTGTTCTTACCAGTTTGATGCATCTTTAATAAAGTTGTTATTACTAGAGATGAGCGAATGGAACCAGGCGAACCGGAATTCGATACGAATTTCAGGAAAAATTCGATTCGCGTCGAATCCGAATATTTGCCTACTTCGGGTGCGCGAATCGGATTTTTCCCGATCAGCCGGCAAAAGTGTCCCTGCAGAGAGCTCCGCTATTTCTGACAGTTCTCTTACAAAAGGAACACATGTACAGCGGTTGAAACATTGTATCTATTAGTTTCCATTTAGGATACAGATGTTTCAACCGCTGTACATGTGAAGAAGCTGTCAGAGAACTGTCAGAAATAGAGGAACTCTGCACATACACTTTTTGCCGGCTTGGAATTAATCTTATTTTCATCCTACTTCTTCTTCTTCTTCATCCTCATCCTCAGAAGAAGAAGAAGAGGATGAGGATGAAGAAGAAGAAGAAGAAGAAGTAGGATGAAAATAAGAATAATTCCAAGCCGGCAAAAAGTGTATGTGCAGAGTTCCTCTATTCTGCAGATACACTTAGAGGAGCTCTGCAGATACACTTAGAGGAGCTCTGCACATACACTTTTTGCCGGCTTGGAATTATTCTTATTTTCATCCTACTTCTTCTTCTTCTTCTTCTTCTTCTTCTTCATCCTCATCCTCAGAAGAAGAAGAAGAGGATGAGGATGAAGAAGAAGTAGGATGAAAATAAGAATAATTCCAAGCCGGCAAAAAGTGTATGTGCAGAGTTCCTCTATTCTGCAGATACACTTAGAGGAGCTCTGCACATACACTTTTTGCCGGCTTGGAATTAATCTTATTTTCATCCTACTTCTTCTTCTTCTTCATCCTCATCCTCAGAAGAAGAAGAAGAGGATGAGGATGAGGATGAAGAAGAAGAAGAAGAAGTAGGATGAAAATAAGAATAATTCCAAGCCGGCAAAAAGTGTATCTGCAGAGCTCCTCTAAGTGTATCTGCAGAATGTCATTTATGGAAACAAATAGATACAATGTTTCAACCGCTGTATGGAGTGAATGTCCCACAACTGTCAGAAATAGACTATTTCTGACAGTTCTGGGACATTCCCTCCATACAGCGGTTGAAACCGCTGTATGGAGTGAATGTCCCACAACTGTCAGAAATAGACTATTTATGACAGTTCTGGGACATTCCCTCCATACAGCGGTTGAAACCGCTGTATGGAGGGAATGTCCCACAACTGTCAGAAATAGACTATTTCTGACAGTTCTGGGACATTCACTCCATACATGTCCCAGAACTGTCAGAAATAGACTATTTCTGACAGTTCTGGGACATTCCCTCCATACAGCGGTTGAAACCGCTGTATGGAGTGAATGTCACAGAACTGTCAGAAATAGACAGAAACTGTCACAGAACTGTCCTTCTTCTCATCCTTCTCCTTCTTCTCATCCTTCTTCTCATCCTTCTTCTCATCCTTCTTCTCATCCTTCTCCTTCTTCTCATCCTTCTCCTTCTTCTCATCCTTCTCCTTCTTCTCATCCTTCTCCTTCTTCTCATCCTTCTTCTCATCCTTCTCCTTCTCCTCCTTCTCCTTCTCCTTCTTCTCATCCTTCTTCTCATCCTTCTTCTCATCCTTCTTCTCATCCTTCTTCTCATCCTTCTTCTCATCCTTCTTCTCATCCTTCTCCTTCTTCTCATCCTTCTCCTTCTTCTCATCCTTCTCCTTCTCCTTCTCCTTCTTCTCATCCTTCTCCTTCTTCTCATCCTTCTCCTTCTTCTCATCCTTCTCCTTCTCCTCCTTCTCCTTCTCCTTCTCCTCATCCTTCTCCTTCTTCTCATCCTTCTCCTTCTTCTCATCCTTCTCCTTCTTTTCATCCTTCTCCTTCTCCTTCTCCTTCTCCTTCCTCATCTCCAAGGGCATTTAAATTAAAGGTACAGTGTTCTGCACTAATTTAAAGGCTCTCTGAAGCCTAGAAACCCTTTTTATAAGTTAACTTCGTAGCGAATTAATTCGCATCGAATCGAATTTCTTCCTGGAATTCGCCGAATCAGCCGAATCGAATTTTTGAAAAATTCACTCATCTCTAGTTATTACCTACTACACTATGGGAGTATTCCTGTTCCCACCTCTTGGGGGACTGCTTTAAACCCGCAGACCCACCATCTCAGGATGGGCTACCACTCCATAAGGATACCTAAGGAGATGCATGACCACTCCCAGAAGGAATAAGCATACCCTGGTACCTGGTCTTACGGTGTTCACATTTGATGACCCATCCTCTGGAGAGAAGATATTTCAGCTTCAGGCCTCATCAGATGACACCAGGATTTACTTATATAAGGCGCAATTAATTTGCGCGTCCGGTGAGTGTGTATTACCTACACCACGGTTTGCACCTTTTGACGGATCAGGATTCACCACAGTCACCCGATTGGAACTTTATAATTATATTTATTTGATTATTTATATATTTATTTATTGGTATATACTTATTCATCGCACCCCTCTTTATTGGGATATACATGAGTTGACACATTGCCATTTCGGACATTATATTTATTACCCTCTTCTTAGCGCTGCACGATTTGATTTTATATGTTCTTATGGTGTTGTTGGTTACCCATTCATGTGCATAGTCGCTTGCTCTTACTCACTCTAGGCACTCACTTTTCTTTCTATATACTTACATCAGGGACCTTAGACTGTACACCCCTTGAGGGTTGGGACCAATGTGAATGTACAATATATATGTAAAGCGATGCGTAAATTGATGGTGTTATATAAGTACCTGAAATAAATAAATAAAAGAAAGAGATAACCAAAAATCTTCTTCCACTAACAATGTGCACTCCGCCACCTATATGCACTCACAGAGCACTAAAACGCAAATGCATGCATCATAGCCAATCTAGTCATGTGTGCATCCCAATCCCAGGTCACCATTCAAAAGTCTTAAATGGAAAGGAGCTCACACCACAGAGCCCAGACAAAAGTATATAGTGTAGTATATTTTATTAAAAAGTCGCTAAAAACAACCATGTGGATGCATCAAACAAAAAAATCTGTCCGGACTTACGGAGATGGCTGCTGTTCTGAATACCAGAACCAGCTGCATGATATCAGCACATAAAGCCCCTGCCAATGTGTTTCGTGCGCATGCACGTCCTCCGGGGATATGCCTACCGCTGAAGTCAAAACATGATCACCCTTAAATAGCCTGAAGGATGAAAGGAGGACTCAAAATTGCCAGCGCCATTTCATTGTGGCACTGGGCGTAAAACAGATGTTACCAGCGCCATTTTGTTGTAGTCACAGGTACATACTTGTCCTAATTCAAACATACTTCCTAATCCAATTGGAGTCATCTGCACCATTTCTTGTGGTCACAAATATGTCAACACCAGGCAGCATTTTGGAATGCAACAGTCAACCATAAAGACAGACCAAATCCATTTTGCTATAGGATCGCCAGATAACATAGAGTTAAATTTAGCAATAAATGTAAAAAAAAATAATAAATATATAAAAATACAGAAAAAAGGGGGGACTAAATTATGGCTAATGCCCAAATCCCCTTTCACGTAACACAAGCATCAATTATTATACTAAAAATAATACTAATGATCCTACTTAGTCCTGCAGGGACTTTCTTTTTACACTGTTTGGACTCTACACAAAGATGGATACACACTTTACTGATTGGACTTTTTCATTATATGGTGTTATCGCTATTTTATGCATTTTATCACATTGCGTTATCACTTTCTATTTTTTGAGTATTGGTCGGTATGTGATGTATGGATTGACACTGGGGAAGATTTATTTTGCACATATACCATTTATTGATAATTTTGCATGTATTATGTATTTTATGAATCAGCGGCACACTGTTCTTCTGTATTATTTTACAAGGTTGGTGTGTCACTTGTTTGGTGCTAGCAGCTCTTTTTCAGAAGTGCTCACTTATATATCAAGTTTCATAACATATTTACACAATGACCAGAATACAGTATTTTATGACCATTTTACACTTCAGGGGTCTTCTATTTTACCAGTAGGGGGCGCTGCAAGCTCTTTTTTCATGGTGAGAAGACTTCTACAGGTTATTGTCACACTGACAACAGAAGAAACAGCAGCTGCACAAACAATACTCTGTGCATTCTTTTACACTTTGAAAAGGCATACAAATTCCACCGTTTTGAATCATCTTCATAAATCAAAGGTCATTACATATTTCAAGAAATTGTGACAGTGTAACCTAATAAGATAATCAGAGCCAATAATGACCTAGCTACACAAGCTCTGTGCTAAATGTACAGAAAATGAAAATTTAAATGTCTGTTTTGTGAACTATGATAAATAATCATAATACTGTTTGGCTATGGTGAGGCATTAGAGTGTAAATTTTTGTTTATTAAAAATCTTACAAACAACATAATAAAATATATATATATATATATATATATATATATATATATATACAGAATAAATAAAATAAATATATATAATTAAACAAAATGAGCTTACTTCAGCATAGAAAACAGGAAATGGCTTTTTTTTGCTGGGAAAAACAAAGAATCAATCATATTTTAATATTATTATCATCTTTATAATGTATCTCAGCAAACATGACCTCCACCTAAACACCCCCTCAGGCTAAGAAACGATTAAACATTTATCCCATGCATGTTTTTTTTGCTTCATGACACTGAGGAACATCAAAGAGGAGTGAGCAGGGGATCCTGAACAGCTGAAGGAGGGAGAGATCCCTGCAGGGATAACGAGTGTATAAGGAGAGAAGCATTGTGGAGTACATAGGAGGTATCCAACATCCATTCCATGCTGCAGCAAATTCTAGCAGTTTCCATGTATGTGAACAAAAAGTGTATCTGTTAGGCTTGTAAGGAGGTGAGCGCACATCTTTAATGATTTAAGGATTCACGAAAAGTCACAATTGGTGTGTTTGGATCACGTCATCACAAATCCCTTTTTTTGGACTATTATTTGAGTAATGGGACTGTTTTTTTTATTTTATTTGATTCACATCATATTTAACTTTATATTCATTTATTTATGTATGGTATAATGTTTGTTTTTCATGGATATATAATTTGAAGTCACTAATTTATAAGTTTGTTAGAGATTGGGAGCGCAACATTTTTTAGTTATATTTATCCCATGCATGCAGCCTTTTTAAAAAAATATGACCTTACAAAAATCTAGGGGATGTAAAAGGATAGAAAGAGAAGTCGCACACCCAGAGACTGACAGACAGCAGTTACGGGGACATGACAGAGTGTAAGCTCCTCTAGTGCAGACACCGATGCCAATAGCTCTGTGCTCTATGTCGAGCATTCTAGAATATGTCATATATATATATATATATATATATATATATATATATATATATATATAAAACAAAAAGAAATAGAGACTTGACACCTTAAGCAATCAAATGGTAGAGGGCCCCCCATCTTATTGGCAGGGTGAAGAGCCAAGGTTAAACAGCCCAAACCGAAAAAGTAGGCAGTGCAGCCCTCCTTGAATTGGAGAAATCCAGTACTACAACAATAAAAGCAGAAAGGGTGCACACGCCTAGTGCCTGATCTTTGGGCACTTTAATAATGAAACAATAAAATCATGCTCACAAGCCCAGTAGGCAAAAGGCATGTAAATACACAAGCATGATTTGCGCCCTTTCTGCTTTTGTTGTTATATATTAGTAACAACTGTGTGTACTTGTGATGAAACATGAACACGAAGAGCTCCTTTGGTGCAGAGACTGATGGGACTGGCTCAGTGTTCTCTGTATAGCACTACAGAATACATCAGAGACAAATAATGAGAAAATACACTATATTGGCAAAAGTATTGGTCGGCCTGCCTTTACACGCACATGAACTTTAATGGCATCCCAGTCTTATTTCATAGAGTTCAATGTTGGATTGCCCCCCCCCCCCCTTTGCAGCTATAACAGCTTCAACTCTTCTGGGAAGGCTGTCCACAAGGTTTAGGAGTGTGTCTATGGGAATGTTTGACCATTCTTCCAGAAGCACATTTGTGAGGTCAGGCACTGATGTCGGATGAGAAGGCCTGGCTCGCAGTCTCCACTCGAATTCATCCCAAAGGTGTTTCTATCGAGTTGAGGTCAGGACAGGTCAGGTCAGTCAGGTTCCTCCAATCCATTACTCTCTCATCCATGTCTTTATGGACCTTGCTTTGTGCACTGGTGCGCAATCATGTTGGAACAGGAAGGGACCATCCCCAAACTGTTCCCACAAAGTTGGGAGCATGAAATTGTCCAAAATGTCTTGGTATGCTGACGCCTTAAGAGTTCCATTCACTGGAACTAAGGGGCCAAGCCCAATCCCTGAGAAACAACCCCACACCATAATCCCCCCTCCACCAAACTTTACACTTGGCACAATATAGTTAGGCAAGTACCGTTCTCCTGGCAACTGCTAAACCCAGACACATCCATAGGATTGCAGGCAGAGAAGCGTGATTCATCACTCCAGAGAACACGTCTCCACTGCTCTAGAGTCCATGCTTTACACCACCGACGATTTGCATTGCACTTGGATGCAGTTGCTTGGTCATGGAAACCCATTCCATGAAGCTCTCTATGCACTGTTGTTATGCTAATCTAAAGGCCACACAAAATTTTGGAGGTCTTTAGCTATTGACTCTGTAGACAGTTGGCGCACTGTGCTTTTCAGCATGCTCTGACCCCGCTCTGTCATTTTACATGGTCTATCTCTTCGTGGCTGAGTTGCTGTTGTTCACAGTTGCTTCCACTTTGTTATAATACCACTAACAGTCAACCATGGAATATTTAGTAGCAAGAACATTTCACGGATGGACTTATTGCACAGGTGGCAACCTATCACAGTACCATGCTTGAATTTACTGAGCTCCTGAGACCGACTCATTCTTTCACAAATGTTTGTAGAAGCATGCCTAGGTGCTTTATTTTATATACCTGTGGCCATGGAGGTGATTGGAACACCTGAATCCAATGATTTGGAGGCTGGCCCAATGCTTTTGGCAATATAGTGTATATCAAATCTAAGAATGATTAATACACAAAAATCAATCATAATAAAATTAATAATACTCATTTTGCATATGATGCAGGAGGAATTCTAGCAGCTTTTGGCCTTCTTGCAATGTATGGAGTAAGAGCAGTCTAATCGTCTGATAGTATGCAACCCACATCACTTGAAATAAGGCAGCCTGAAATATTGTTATCAGATATTCTGTTTATCTTTGTTGATAAAGATGAATGGAGGCAAGTAGGAGCCCCTGTTGATGCATCATAGGAAGTTGGGCAGAGAAGGGGGCACACAGAAGGTTAATCCCTGTAACTACCCCAGTATTGTCCCAGTGGGGGGTAATCAGTGAGAGCACAAGCACACTCTACGGATTAACAGTGAGAATATCAACTGTGATGAAGGCTGTAAACACCTCAGTAAATGAAACCTCAGAGAACATTCACGGCTCATAGCAGGAAATCTACTCGTTGAAAAACACTATTGAATACCAACACTCAATAAATACTAATTTTATTTTATACAAAAACAATTTGAATACCAGCTTTCCAGAATATTGAGAAGTATCTGTGAGTTTAATCCAATTCTTATATTGCTCAGAAATTCCAGCAGAGAGGTTTACATGCAGAAATTTCTGTCTCCACCCCCCACTAAAATGATGACATCTCCTTTCAGTAGTTGGTATCTCTGCCCCTCCCACAATGGTTAAAGTTCCACTCAGTGGATTGGTTATCCGCTCATCCCAAAATGTTTAGATTTCCACTCAGCAGGTTGTGTCTTTGCCCCTTCCACAATGATGAGATATCCGTTGTAGTTTGTGTCTCTGCCCCTCCCGCAATGATGAGGTTTCCCTGCAGTGGTTTGTGTCTCTGCCGCTCCCACAGTGATGAGGCTTCCCTGCAGTGGTTTGTGTCTCTGCCCCTCCCACAGTGATGAGGCTTCCCTGCAGTGGTTTGTGTCTCTGCCCCTCCCACAGTGATGAGGCTTCCCTGCAGTGGTTTGTGTCTCTGCCCCTCCCACAGCGATGAGGCTTCCCTGCAGTGGTTTGTGTCTCTGCCCCTCCCACAATGATGAGGCTTCCCTGCAGTGGTTTGTGTCTCTGCCCCTCCCACAATAATGAGGTTTCCCTACAGTGGTTTGTGTCTCTGCCCCTCTCTGCCCTTCCCACAATGATAAGGTTTTCCTGCAGTAGTTTGTGTCTCTGCCCCTCCTACAAAGGTGAGATTTCCACTCAGTAGGTTATTTCTTCACCCCTCCCAAAAGGTCCCATTCAGTAGTTTGTGCCGCCTCCCCTCCCACACTGCTGAGATTTGCCCCCAGTAGTTTGTGTCCTGCCCCTCCCACGATGATGAGATATCTCTGTTGTAGTTTTTGTCTCTGCCCTCACAAACTGATGAGATTTCTCCACATAGTCTGTATCTCTGCCTCTTCCACAGTGATTTCTTTGCGGTAGTTTTGTCTATGCTCCTCCCACACTTGTTAGAATTCCAACCAGTAGTTTGTGTCTCTGCCCCTCCCACAATGATGAGTTTCCCCAGGGTAGTTTGTGCCTCTGCCCCTCCCACAAAAGTATTTCCCTGCATTAGTTTGTGTCTCTGCCCCTCCCACAAAGGTGGAATTTCCCTGCATTACTTTGTGTCTCTGCCCTCCCACAAAGGTATTTCCCTGCATTACTTTGTGTCTCTGCCCCTCCCACAAAGGTATTTCCCTGCATTACTTTGTGTCTCTGGGTGCCCCATATATATGTTCTTGTGTTTGTGCTGGTTCCCAGTCACCTAATCACTGTGGTAGCCTCTGATTTGCTATCACAGTGATCAGTCACTGTGCAGCCCATGTATTTTCTTTCTCTTCTGAATGGAGGATACATTGTATCTTTCTCTCCTTGCAGGGAAGAAAGATGTAAAAAAACAAAAGTACGTAAAATAAGTAAAATAAAAAAAATAGCTAGTTCAAGACTTGATCTAGATCAGTGTCAAGGTTAATATTAGGGTCAAAGGTTAAGGTCTGTATTTTTTAGATAGGATCTTCAAAATAAATTGCCTTTTTTAAATTAGTATCATTGTCAGTGTGTTTTATGTAGTATAAAAAAATGCAAAATATGCACCATTGTTTCTGGGCCCTACTATGGGTACAAACAACAGCTAACATATACATATGTAGTATCACTGAAATTGACAGAAGCAGGAGAATTTATTTTGGGTTGCTCTTTGGTAATAGGTTATGGTAATAGCAAGACATATACAGCTAAATTAAAAAAAAAATATAGATTTTTTTACTAGTTTGGAACAGATTCCCTTTGAAAAAAAAAAACTCAGGAGATATCTGTTGCCGTTTACCACTAAAAGAAATCTAAATTTGTCCTGGAAAAGCAAGTATAATCCACCTGGATGCACAAAGTAGTTGCAAACACGTATAGAGTTTTCTATTTCAATGGTTTTTATTAATTTTTAAACAGTATAAAAGAGAGGCAATAAAACACGCCCACGCAGGGGCTATCAATTGCACAGATAAAAAAAATGCAAAATAAAAAAAAAAGGAAAAACGGTGCTCTAATGCCAACAGGGCAAAAGGTACACCCACGCAAAGGCTATCAATGGCACATAAGTTACAAAACATTACTGTAACTGACTATAACAACTAAATGCAGCAGTCCAGTACACCAAAACAGAGAGAGAATGAAAAAAGAAGAAAGAGGGGAAGAAAAAGAAAGAGAAAAAAAAAAAAAAAGGGAGGGGCAGGGGTCCAAGAGCGCCAATACCGACGCCATTACATCCCCAGACTAGCCGGGGAGAGTGTGGGAAAGGCATATTGCAACCACAGCTCCCATATTTTCAAAAATTATGTTGGGAGTCGTTGCGGATACTCGACATCTGTTCGTTGAGCATCATAGTGGTCATACGATCCCGCACCCCCTGAAGAGGGGCAAACAGACTCTTCCAGGCCTGAGCAATTGTTCTAGTGGCCGATAAAAACAGATAGGAAGCCAACTTCTGCTGATGAGCCAAGAGGCCCGGTATGGGGCAATGAAGCAAAGCATACCGAGCATCCCGGCGGATGGAGAGATGGAACAAGGTGAAAAAGAGGCCAAACACACAAGACCAAAAACGAAACAGTCTCGGGCATGACCACCAGATATGCAATACATCTCCACGATGGCCACAACCCCGAAAACACTGATCACTACAGGCAGGGTTAGCCCGGGCCAACCGAGCCGGAACCCAGTACCAGCGAAACAATACCTTATAGGCTGCCTCCAGCGTGGTCGTATTAAATGAGCATTTAGCTATGAGTGACCAGGCCTTATTCCAGTCCTCCGGATCCACGGCCACTCCCAGGTCGCGCTCCCACTGAACGACATATGAAAGAGAAGTATGCGGCGAGCGTCTATTCAAAGCTGCATAAAGAAGGGAAGTAAGGCCTGGGGCGCCCGGCCGTTGTTGGCAAAGCAGTTCAACGGCAGATTTCTGGTACGGGAAGACAGAAGTGCCCCGCAATGAGATCAGCCAATGCCGCAATTGAAGGTAACGAAAAAACTCCGCCGGAGGGATATCCCGTGACTCCTGAAGAGAATTCCAGGTAGGGAAGGACCGAGAGGTCAAAAAGTGTCGTACCTGGGAAAAACCATTGGTCACCCACCAAGAAAACGCCCTTGGTTGATCTAAACCTGGTGGGAAGAGGGGGTTGTTAGTGATTGGGAGCAAAGGCAAAAAAGGTGACATTAGGCCACTGGAGTAACGTACCGAGTCCCACACTTGCAAGCCATGGAGCAAAATCGGATTCAGTGCCGTGGGACGCAGGGCAGGGGGAAGCCATAGAAGTGTCGATATCGCAATAGGGGCACAATTAGGTAGTTCCAGGAGGACCCAGAGAGGTATGTCTGAGGAAGCATGCAACATAGATAGCGGGACGATCTGGCTCGCCTGATAATATTTAGTAACATTGGGAACCCCAAGGCCACCCTGAAGTCTATAGACAAAAAGCGTAGTTCTGGAAACTCTGGGGCGTTTATTGGCCCAGATGAAACGCATAATCTTTGCCTGAAGCAACCAAAGGAAATGAGGAGGAACCTGCACTGGGAGGGTGCGAAAATAGTATAGGCAACGCGTATAGAGTTTTAAGCCTCATACACACTATAGGATTAGAGGACGAATGATCATCTGCTTTTTTTCCATGCTAGTCTCATATCGAAAACAAGTAGGTTACTAAAGTTAAAAAAATTCTCGTAGGACAAAATACAACGTCCCATGATGATGTAATGTATTCTTTAGTTTCTGAGCACGTGTGGTCTTGGTCACTTAGTTTTTTTGCAGACGAATACTGTACTGATTAAATGAAAATTGTTCTTTTTGTTATCGTATGAGAACATTTTTTGTGCTTTTCTTTTCATATATTGTCACAGGAACTGTCGTGATCGGCTCTGGAAAGCTCTGTACTAATGATCAGATTATAGGACGATTGTTCCGAAAGCTGTATTTTTCATCCGATTTTCTCATTGTGTGCACTAGGCATTACAAACATGTGAAAGTTGCAAAACTGGGTCTGGGCATTAAGGTTTGTTTAACTGTCGGTCATGAAGGGTTTAAATATAGCAAACAAACAAAAAAGGTTAAAAACTTACCTACTCACCAGTGTGTCACAGAAAGTAAGAGGACATCTGCCCAAAAGGGGCATAGGCAGCAATAAAAACCTGACAAAGGATCTATGCTTTCCTTGCTCCATCAAAACAAAATGCTAGAGTTCTGCTTTATATAATGCAGTGACGGATTGTCACCGACTACACCCTGCATGGGTATAATTGTATATTGTTCACTAGATGAGACAGCAGATTCTATGGCATGTAGCAGGTTACTGATCCAGACTGTGCTCCCGGGACATGCCCGGGCGTTCCTCCTTCCTTACATTGCCTATGAGAAGGGATACGCTGCACACTCTGAATGTGAAAAATATTGGGTCTTCAGTGTGGAGTGTCTCCACTATCAGGACAGGTATAGAAATATTACACGTTGACATGGTCACAAACATGAATATACACTGAACCAATTTTGGCAGGTTAATCAAGAACTGTATGAAACTCATTGAAAACCATTGAAAAAAAAAGCACACTCGAGAATTTAAAATATGATGTTAACACTCTATTACAAAGATGATCCTATTCACATAAGATATTTATTAGCACCATTTCTAGTTGTCCTCTGATTAGGCTTGTGCTCTTTAACCTCTCCACACGTTTTCTATACAATCCTTCCTGATCAGATCTCACTGAAAAACATTACATCGACTATTGAATAAACTAAAGTAGAACTATAAGCAACTTTTTTTCCACTTTGGATAGAGCAAGGGAGGGTTATAACCCTTGTCAGTTTATTGTTTGCCATCTGTGCCCCATTGGGGAGATTTACCTTCACTTCCTGTCCCATAGCAAAACAGGAAGTGAGGGGAAATCCCTGTGAATTAAGGGAATCCCTTGGGGGTCCCCAGGTCACCAGCACTTTTGTTCCCATTGGAAGATTTCCCCTCTATTGCTTTTCTGGGAACAAGTCAAAACGTGGGGTGTCTTTTATTTTCAGTTTTGATGATAAAAGGTAACCAAGACAAATAGAGAGGGTGAATATCACTAACAGGGATACAGACAACAATAAAAATTGACAGGTGTTGTAATTCCTCTCCACTCTATCTAAAACTAAAAAAAAAAAAAAAAAGTTTTTCGTTTAGTTATACTTTAAGCCTATTTCAGCAGATGTCAATCACATTTCAGATTTTTTCAACTGCTTTTAGTGAAGTACAATCATCAAAATATAGAGCATCAAGAATTGAAAAATGTTGAGATCACCTTAACTACTGGTTTCAGATAAATGTTTAGGTATTCACCCCAAATGTGTTCTTTCTGAAAACACATAGAAGTGTGGGAAGATTATATTGTAGAAAGGGCTAGCCCAGCCCTATACTGATAGGTGATCAACCCAATTTAGTATATAACCTCAAGAAAAAAAGGAAAGTGAAGTTTTGTTCAAGGATGGCCCATCAGTCTAAAAATTAAACTGAATTCATAAAAACGTGTATATTTAAAGCCGAGTTCCAGCTACAAAAAAAAAAAAAAAACAGCAGCTACAAAAACTTTTAAATACAGCCACCTGTCCCTGTCCCTCTGTCCAGCGGTGTCCTCACCACCGCTGGTTTCAACGGCCATCTTCTCTCCCTGGCGCCGGCATCTTTAGTGTTGGGTCCCAGCTGGGCCAGCTTCACAGCCGGGTGCCCACTACACATGCGTGAGAAGCGCTGCGCTTTGTGAATGGCCCCGTAGTCTTCTGGGACCTTTCACGTGTTCCAGACTACGGGGAGGGAGGGGGGTGAGGACAACTTCCGCTTCCGATCGCCTAGGTGATTGCAGCAGAAGTGGGAGTGGGTACCTGTCAAATTCGTGTACCCGCTCCCCAAAGGTGCCAATCCTTAATGGGGAATGGGGGACAAAGCATTAAAGTGGAACTTGCCCTTTTGGGTGGAACTCAGCTTTAATTACAAAAAGTCTATAGAAAAGAATAACCCCCTTTAAAATAAATACATTTTGTTGTTTTGCAACTTGAAGTGAAGACCATAGTGAAGATATAACACCAACATGTCAGAAAATATTTAAAAATTCAAAAACAGAATCACTGAGTTGGAAAAAGGGTCACCCCCTTGTGGCAGTATTTTGTTGGACCACCTTTTGCTTTACTTACAGCCTTTAGTCTGTTGGGATATGTCTCTACTAACTTTGCACATCTAGACTTCACAATATTTGCCCACTCTTCCTTGCAGAACTGCTCAAGTTCAATTTAATTCGATGGTGATTAGAGATGAGCGAATCGAAGTATCCGAAGTGGAATTCGAGTCGAATATCGGAAAAATTTCGATTCGTGCCGAATCCGAAAAACAGCCTAATTCGGACGCGCGAATCGAAATTTTTCCGAAAATGGCGGCTGACATGTGCGGCGACGGAGCGGGGATGTCGGGGAAGGCGCGCAGACAAGGCGCGCTGCCCCATAATGCATTCCTCAACGACATGTGATCGCATCAGCCAATCAGCAGCCAGCCAGCCAGCACTGTGTAATGGTCGAGGTATATATAGCGGCCATTTTGGAAATCTTCATTTGCCTGCAGTCATTGAACAGAGGCAGACCGCTCTGTACTAGGGACAGGGACAGAGTTAGGGCCACAGAAACGAGAATTGGGGACAGAGAGAAGTTACTTAGGGACAGAGAACCATTACTCAGGGACACAGACTTGTTAATGAGGGCCACAGAATCGTTATTTAGGGACAAAGAAACGCTAGTTAGGGCCACAGAATTCATACTCAGGGACAGACAGAATTGTTACTCAGTGCCAGAGAATTGTTACTTAGGGCCACAGAAACGTTATTAGGGCCACAGAATTTTTACTCAGGGACAGACAGAATTGTTACTGAGTGCCAGAGAATTGTTACTCAGGGACAGACAGAATTGTTACTGAGTGCCAGAGAATTCTTACTCAGGGCCACAGAATTCATTCTCAGGGACAGACAGAATTGTTACTCAGGGACAGACAGAATTGTTACTGAGTGCCAGAGAATTGTTACTCAGGGACAGACAGAATTGTTACTGAGTGCCAGAGAATTGTTACTCAGGGACAGACAGAATTGTTACTGAGTGCCAGAGAATTGTTACTCAGGGACAGACAGAATTGTTACTGAGTGCCAGAGAATTGTTACTCTCACAGACACAAAATTGTTACTTGCACAGACACAGAATTGTTACTTGCACAGACACACAATTGTTACTCAGGGCCACAGAATTCATACTCAGGGACAGACAGAATTGTTACTGAGTGCCAGAGAATTCTTACTCAGGGCCACAGAATTCATACTCAGGGACAGACAGAATTGTTACTCAGGGACAGACAGAATTGTTACTGAGTGCCAGAGAATTGTTACTCAGGGACAGACAGAATTGTTACTGAGTGCCAGAGAATTCTTACTCAGGGACAGACAGAATTGTTACTGAGTGCCAGAGAATTGTTACTCTCACAGACACAAAATTGTTACTTGCACAGACACAGAATTGTTACTCGCACAGAGACAGAATTGTTACTCAGGGCCACAGAATTCATACTCAGGGACAGACAGAATTGTTACTGAGTGCCAGAGAATTGTTACTCAGGGACAGACAGAATTGTTACTGAGTGCCAGAGAATTGTTACTCTCACAGACACAAAATTGTTACTTGCACAGACACAGAATTGTTACTTGCACAGACACACAATTGTTACTCAGGGCCACAGAATTCATACTCAGGGACAGACAGAATTGTTACTGAGTGCCAGAGAATTCTTACTCAGGGCCACAGAATTCATACTCAGGGACAGACAGAATTGTTACTCAGGGACAGACAGAATTGTTACTGAGTGCCAGAGAATTGTTACTCAGGGACAGACAGAATTGTTACTGAGTGCCAGAGAATTGTTACTCTCACAGACACAAAATTGTTACTTGCACAGACACAGAATTGTTACTTGCACAGACACACAATTGTTACTCAGGGCCACAGAATTCATACTCAGGGACAGACAGAATTGTTACTGAGTGCCAGAGAATTGTTACTCAGGGACAGACAGAATTGTTACTGAGTGCCAGAGAATTCTTACTCAGGGCCACAGAATTCATTCTCAGGGACAGACAGAATTGTTACTCAGGGACAGACAGAATTGTTACTGAGTGCCAGAGAATTGTTACTCAGGGACAGACAGAATTGTTACTGAGTGCCAGAGAATTGTTACTCAGGGACAGACAGAATTGTTACTGAGTGCCAGAGAATTGTTACTCAGGGACAGACAGAATTGTTACTGAGTGCCAGAGAATTGTTACTCTCACAGACACAAAATTGTTACTTGCACAGACACAGAATTGTTACTTGCACAGACACACAATTGTTACTCAGGGCCACAGAATTCATACTCAGGGACAGACAGAATTGTTACTGAGTGCCAGAGAATTCTTACTCAGGGCCACAGAATTCATACTCAGGGACAGACAGAATTGTTACTCAGGGACAGACAGAATTGTTACTGAGTGCCAGAGAATTGTTACTCAGGGACAGACAGAATTGTTACTGAGTGCCAGAGAATTCTTACTCAGGGACAGACAGAATTGTTACTGAGTGCCAGAGAATTGTTACTCTCACAGACACAAAATTGTTACTTGCACAGACACAGAATTGTTACTCGCACAGAGACAGAATTGTTACTCAGGGCCACAGAATTCATACTCAGGGACAGACAGAATTGTTACTGAGTGCCAGAGAATTGTTACTCAGGGACAGACAGAATTGTTACTGAGTGCCAGAGAATTGTTACTCTCACAGACACAAAATTGTTACTTGCACAGACACAGAATTGTTACTTGCACAGACACACAATTGTTACTCAGGGCCACAGAATTCATACTCAGGGACAGACAGAATTGTTACTGAGTGCCAGAGAATTCTTACTCAGGGCCACAGAATTCATACTCAGGGACAGACAGAATTGTTACTCAGGGACAGACAGAATTGTTACTGAGTGCCAGAGAATTGTTACTCAGGGACAGACAGAATTGTTACTGAGTGCCAGAGAATTGTTACTCTCACAGACACAAAATTGTTACTTGCACAGACACAGAATTGTTACTTGCACAGACACACAATTGTTACTCAGGGCCACAGAATTCATACTCAGGGACAGACAGAATTGTTACTGAGTGCCAGAGAATTGTTACTCAGGGACAGACAGAATTGTTACTGAGTGCCAGAGAATTCTTACTCAGGGCCACAGAATTCATTCTCAGGGACAGACAGAATTGTTACTCAGGGACAGACAGAATTGTTACTGAGTGCCAGAGAATTGTTACTCAGGGACAGACAGAATTGTTACTGAGTGCCAGAGAATTGTTACTCAGGGACAGACAGAATTGTTACTGAGTGCCAGAGAATTGTTACTCAGGGACAGACAGAATTGTTACTGAGTGCCAGAGAATTGTTACTCTCACAGACACAAAATTGTTACTTGCACAGACACAGAATTGTTACTTGCACAGACACACAATTGTTACTCAGGGCCACAGAATTCATACTCAGGGACAGACAGAATTGTTACTGAGTGCCAGAGAATTCTTACTCAGGGCCACAGAATTCATACTCAGGGACAGACAGAATTGTTACTCAGGGACAGACAGAATTGTTACTGAGTGCCAGAGAATTGTTACTCAGGGACAGACAGAATTGTTACTGAGTGCCAGAGAATTCTTACTCAGGGACAGACAGAATTGTTACTGAGTGCCAGAGAATTGTTACTCTCACAGACACAAAATTGTTACTTGCACAGACACAGAATTGTTACTCGCACAGAGACAGAATTGTTACTCGCACAGAGACAGAATTGTTACTCAGGGCCACAGAATTCATACTCAGGGACAGACAGAATTGTTACTGAGTGCCAGAGAATTGTTACTCAGGGACAGACAGAATTGTTACTGAGTGCCAGAGAATTGTTACTCTCACAGACACAAAATTGTTACTTGCACAGACACAGAATTGTTACTTGCACAGACACACAATTGTTACTCAGGGCCACAGAATTCATACTCAGGGACAGACAGAATTGTTACTGAGTGCCAGAGAATTCTTACTCAGGGCCACAGAATTCATACTCAGGGACAGACAGAATTGTTACTCAGGGACAGACAGAATTGTTACTGAGTGCCAGAGAATTGTTACTCAGGGACAGACAGAATTGTTACTGAGTGCCAGAGAATTGTTACTCTCACAGACACAAAATTGTTACTTGCACAGACACAGAATTGTTACTTGCACAGACACACAATTGTTACTCAGGGCCACAGAATTCATACTCAGGGACAGACAGAATTGTTACTGAGTGCCAGAGAATTGTTACTCAGGGACAGACAGAATTGTTACTGAGTGCCAGAGAATTGTTACTCTCACAGACACAAAATTGTTACTTGCACAGACACAGAATTGTTACTCGCACAGAGACAGAATTGTTACTCAGGGCCACAGAATTCATACTCAGGGACAGACAGAATTGTTACTGAGTGCCAGAGAATTGTTACTCAGGGACAGACAGAATTGTTACTGAGTGCCAGAGAATTGTTACTCTCACAGACACAAAATTGTTACTTGCACAGACACAGAATTGTTACTTGCACAGACACACAATTGTTACTGAGTGCCAGAGAATTGTTACTCAGGGACAGACAGAATTGTTACTGAGTGCCAGAGAATTGTTACTCAGGGACAGTCAGAATTGTTACTGAGTGCCAGAGAATTGTTACTCAGGGACAGACAGAATTGTTACTGAGTGCCAGAGAATTGTTACTCGCACAGACACAAAATTGTTACTTGCACAGACACAAAATTGTTACTTGCACAGACACAGAATTGTTACTCGCGCAGACACAGAATTGTTACTCAGGGCCACAGAATTCATACTCAGGGACAGACAGAATTGTTACTGAGTGCCAGAGAATTGTTACTCAGGGACAGACAGAATTGTTACTGAGTGCCAGAGAATTGTTACTCAGGGACAGACAGAATTGTTACTGAGTGCCAGAGAATTGTTACTCAGGGACAGACAGAATTGTTACTGAGTGCCAGAGAATTGTTACTCGCACAGACACAAAATTGTTACTTGCACAGACACAGAATTGTTACTCGCACAGACACAGAATTGTTACTCGCACAGACACAGAATTGTTACTCAGGGCCACAGAATTCATACTCAGGGACAGACAGAATTGTTACTGAGTGCCAGAGAATTGTTACTCAGGGACACCTAATCGTTGAATTAAATAGTATGTCAGACAACATGCAGAGGAGTGGCAGAGGAGGCAATGTTTTAGGAGCGAGCAGACGTGGCAGCAGAGGAAGGGGTCGAGGCAGCAGTATTCGCAGCCAGAGGCCAGTGCTCCCGGTGTCATCCAGCGGTCGTGTCTCCACCGACAACCCTGCCGTCATTGATTGGTTGGCTCGGTCGTCTTCCTCTTCCCAGGTCACCTCTGACACCTACAGCCAACGGTCGGTGGGTACGTCAGACACAACCGTTAGTTGGCATGGCCCGGGACCAAGCCCACTGAAATCACGTGTCCTCTACCTGCCCCTGTCCTTTGCTGTTCCCTCACCAAGCGAAGTATCGCATGCTGTGGGCTCAGCCCCACTGTACAGTGAGGAAGAGCTAACAGAGGGCGGTCAGGAACGGGGGGAGACATCGGCCTTTTCAGCAGCCAAGCGAACAAGTACTGGCGAGGAGAGTGGCTCGGTAGCCGGTCTAGAGACAGGTCTGTCTCCTGACCCAGACGCAGCCGAGGGGGCTAGTAGTGAGGCGGAGACCCTACTTGATGATGAGGAGGTTGATCGCACTTGGCAGCCTCGTCGTCATCAGGCAATTTCTTCCGCATCATCAGGAGAAGAGGGTGGCAGCTTGGCAGCGAGCAAAACAGTCGGTGGGTTGCCCAGGAGACAGCAGCAGGGTCGCATCAGTGTCAGTGGAGCCAAACGTCCACGGAGTAGAGCACCAGCTCCACTGCAGCCTACCACCACGGCCAGTAGTGGTGCCGGTGCGCACGGAGGAAGTAGCAGTCAGCCAGTGAAGAGTAGCGGGGGCAAAGTTTCCTACTCGGTGGTGTGGCAATTTTTCCTCAAGCCGCCCGAGGAAGTAAACGTAGCCGTATGTCGACTATGTGGCCAGAAATGCAAGCGTGGCCAGGGGGCCCATGTTGGGACTACAGCGTTGCGTCAGCATATGCAGCGTCACCATTCGGTGGCCTGGGAAAACCGTGATAAACATACGGCGGTTCTGCCTGCCCCAGCCCCCGCTCCATCACCCGCTCCGTTACTTGCTCCGTCACCCGACGTCGTCAATCGCCCTCTATCAGCCAGTCAAGGCTCCAACACCTCTGCTGAGGGGAGTTGTCGCTCGTTGGCATCTTCCGCTCGTTCAGATGCTCCTTCTCCTGCTACTCCTCTTCTCGGATTCCGTCAACAGTCTTTCTTGGAATCCGTATCCAAGAGACAACAGTTTGCGAGCACGCACCCGACGGTGCAAAAGCTGAACGTCCTCCTGTCCAAGTTGCTGGTGCTGCAGTCCCTCCCTTTCCAACTGGTGGACTCAGCACCTTTCCGAGAAATGATGGCTTGTGCCGCGCCGCGGTGGAGAGTGCCAAGCCGTCATTTCTTTGCCCAAAAGGCAGTGCCAGCCCTGCATTCACATGTAGAAGAGATGGTGGGCCAGTCTTTGAGCATGTCGGTCTCTGCCAAAGTGCACGGCAGCGCCGACGTGTGGAGCTGTAACTACGGTCAGGGACAGTACATGTCATTTACGGCCCACTGGGTGAACGTGGTGCCGGCACAGCCGCACCAGCAACTTGGACAGGTCACGACGCTTTTGCCTCCACGTTTGCACGTCCTTGGTCCAGCAAGCATGTCCGCCTCTACCACCTCTTTTTCCGCCGTGTCCTCAGCCGCCACCCCCGTGCCAAGTCCCATTACCCGACCGGCATATCACATGTGCAGGGCGCAACGGTGTCACGCTGTGCTGCACCTGGTATGCCTTGGCGAACGTAGTCACACAGGGGAGGAACTGCTGAGTGTAATGAACAGAGAAATCGACAGATGGCTGTCTCCGCGCAAACTAAAAATCGGAACCATGTTGACTGACAACGGAAAGAACATGGTGTCTGCTCTGCGTCAAGGAAGGTTGTGCCATGCGCCATGCATGGCTCACGTGTTCAATCTGGTTGTCAAGCGGTTCCTAAAATCCACCATCCCACTGCAAGACATCCTTAAAATGTCACGTAAACTGTGCATGCATTTCAGCCATTCCTACACCGCAAAGAACACCCTCATTGAGCTGCAGCGGCAGAACGGAATTCCACAGCATCGCCTGATCTGCGACGTTGCAACAAGGTGGAATTCAACCCTACACATGTTAGACCGCCTTTACGAGCAGCGAAAGGCCATCACCGATTTCCTGATGTTACAAGCGGATAAAGGTACTCCCCTGTGTAACTTAGATGTCAGCCATTGGCAGCTCATGCGTGACACCTGCCGCTTGCTCAGGCCCTTTGAGGAGGCCACGCTATTCGTGAGTCGGCAGGACTATGGGATGAACGACGTCATTCCTCTGTTGCACGTCCTGGAACAAATGCTGTTAACAATGGCTGGTCAGGGTGCGGTAGACGTGGCGCACAGATCTCAACGCCACATGACCCCTGTGGGGGCAGGACAGGAAGAAGAGGAGGAGGTAGAGGAGGACATTTGTGCTCAGGAATTATTGAGTGAAATGGGTGGTTTTTCCACTCAGCGGACAGGAGTGGAGGAGCAGGAGCATCTGGTAGAGGAGGAGGAGGAGGAGACAGAGGACCCAGACGCACCGTGGCAGTATGCTGTGGAGATGGAGGCAGGGAGTCCCTCGCATTCCTTGGCACAAATGGCCCATAGCATGCTCGGTTGCTTGCGTAGCGACAGCCGAATAATAACCATCAGACAGAGGGATGACTTTTGGCTGTCCACCTTGTTGGACCCTCGCTACCGGTCCAAAATGGTGGCCTTTTTCACACCTGCTGAGAGGGAGGCCAAAATTACGTACTATAAAAACCACCTATGTAGTCAGTTGGTCTCTGCCTTTGTGCGCCATCGTCCATCCTCAGACACTGTGGGCCCTGTGCGCTCGCGTTCCGCTGGCATGGCAGCAGGGGAGGGGTGGGGTGGTAGGAGCAGCGGCAGCTCCACCAGCAGCGGCTGCCTCAGTCTGCAGTCGATGATGAGTAGCTTTCTTCACCAGCGCAGTGAGGAAACTACTAACCAGCCGCAGCAGCAGCAGCAGCATCAGGTGGACCTGGAGCAGGAGCTCAAACAACAGGCTTGGGCCTACTTGGACAGCACCCTGCCAACCGAGGTAGACAATCCCCTTGACTACTGGGCAACGAAACTTGACCTTTGGCCCCAACTAGCTGAATTTGCCCTTGAAAGGCTGTCATGCCCGGCCAGTAGCGTGGCATCGGAGCGCGTGTTTAGTGCGGCAGGAGGTATTGTAACTCCGCGGAGGACACGACTGTCCACCCAAAGTGTGGAGAGACTCACGTTTGTGAAAATGAATCAGGCGTGGATTAGTCTGGATTTCAAACCACCAGTTCCTGACACAACTGACTAAATCCGCCATGAATCATGCCTCAAACATGTGCCACTTTCAGGTCTCCTCACACTGCTGGTGTGTTGAATTTTTTGACATAGGGTGCTGGCAGATTACGGGCCTCCTATAGCTGCTGCCAGGCCCCTAATCTGCCATAGGCCCCTATATACCACCTCCTCCTGCTGCTGCCAGGTCCAGAGTCTCTCATGGGTCCCTGTACGGCCTCCCATTGCTGCTGTCTCCATCGCCACACTCTGCTGCCATGTGCCACTTTCAGGTCTCTTCACACTGCTGGTGTGTTAAATTTTTTGACATAGGGTGCAGGCAGATTACGGGCCTCACATAGCTGCTGCCAGGCCCCTAATCTGCCATGGGCCCCTATATACCACCTCCTCCTGCTGCTGCCAGGTCCAGAGTCTCTCATGGGTCCCTGTACGGCCTCCCATTGCTGCTGTCTCCATCGCCACACTCTGCTGCCATGTGCCACTTTCAGGTCTCTTCACACTGCTGGTGTGTTAAATTTTTTGACATAGGGTGCAGGCAGATTACGGGCCTCACATAGCTGCTGCCAGGCCCCTAATCTGCCATGGGCCCCTATATACCACCTCCTCCTGCTGCTGCCAGGTCCAGAGTCTCTCATGGGTCCCTGTACGGCCTCCCATTGCTGCTGTCTCCATCGCCACACTCTGCTGCCATGTGCCACTTTCAGGTCTCTTCACACTGCTGGTGTGTTAAATTTTTTGACATAGGGTGCAGGCAGATTACGGGCCTCACATAGCTGCTGCCAGGCCCCTAATCTGCCATAGGCCCCTATATACCGCCTCCTCATGCTGCTGCCAAGTCCAGAGTCTCTCATGGGTCCCTGTACGGCCTCCCATTGCTGCTGTCTCCATCGCCACACTCTGCTGCCATGTGCCACTTTCAGGTCTCTTCACACTGCTGGTGTGTTAAATTTTTTGACATAGGGTGCAGGCAGATTACGGGCCTCACATAGCTGCTGCCAGGCCCCTAATCTGCCATGGGCCCCTATAAACCGCCTCCTCATGCTGCTGCCAAGTCTAGAGTCTCTCATGGGTCCCTGTACGGCCTCCCATTGCTGCTGTCTCCATCGCCACACTCTGCTGCCATGTGCCACTTTCAGGTCTCTTCACACTGCTGGTGTGTTTAATTTTTTGACATAGGGTGCTGCAAGATAACGGGCCTCACATAGCTGCTGCCAGGCCCCTAATCTGCCATGGGCCCCTATATACCGCCTCCTCATGCTGCTGCCAAGTCCAGAGTCTCTCATGGGTCCCTGTACGGCCTCCCATTGCTGCTGTCTCCATCGCCACACTCTGCTGCCATGTGCCACTTTCAGGTCTCTTCACACTGCTGGTGTGTTTAATTTTTTGACATAGGGTGCTGCAAGATAACGGGCCTCACATAGCTGCTGCCAGGCCCCTAATCTGCCATGGGCCCCTATATACCGCCTCCTCATGCTGCTGCCAAGTCCATAGTCTGTCATGGTCCCTGTACGGCCTCCCATTGCTGCTGTCTCCATCGCCACACTCTGCTGCCATGTGCCACTTTCAGGTCTCTTCACACTGCTGGTGTGTTAAATTTTTTGACATAGGGTGCAGGCAGATTACGGGCCTCACATAGCTGCTGCCAGGCCCCTAATCTGCCATGGGCCCCTATATACCACCTCCTCATGCTGCTGCCAAGTCCAGAGTCTGTCATGGTCCCTGTACGGCCTCCCATTGCTGCTGTCTCCATCGCCACACTCTGCTGCCATGTGCCACTTTCAGGTCTCTTCACACTGCTGGTGTGTTAAATTTTTTGACATAGGGTGCAGGCAGATTACGGGCCTCACATAGCTGCTGCCAGGCCCCTAATCTGCCATGGGCCCCTATATACCACCTCCTCCTGCTGCTGCCAGGTCCAGAGTCTCTCATGGGTCCCTGTACGGCCTCCCATTGCTGCTGTCTCCATCGCCACACTCTGCTGCCATGTGCCACTTTCCGGTCTCTTCACACTGCTGGTGTGTTTAATTTTTTGACATAGGGTGCTGCAAGATAACGGGCCTCACATAGCTGCTGCCAGGCCCCTAATCTGCCATGGGCCCCTATATACCGCCTCCTCATGCTGCTGCCAAGTCCATAGTCTGTCATGGTCCCTGTACGGCCTCCCATTGCTGCTGTCTCCATCGCCACACTCTGCTGCCATGTGCCACTTTCAGGTCTCTTCACACTGCTGGTGTGTTAAATTTTTTGACATAGGGTGCAGGCAGATTACGGGCCTCACATAGCTGCTGCCAGGCCCCTAATCTGCCATGGGCCCCTATATACCGCCTCCTCATGCTGCTGCCAAGTCCAGAGTCTGTCATGGTCCCTGTACGGCCTCCCATTGCTGCTGTCTCCATCGCCACACTCTGCTGCCATGTGCCACTTTCAGGTCTCTTCACACTGCTGGTGTGTTAAATTTTTTGACATAGGGTGCAGGCAGATTACGGGCCTCACATAGCTGCTGCCAGGCCCCTAATCTGCCATGGGCCCCTATATACCACCTCCTCCTGCTGCTGCCAGGTCCAGAGTCTCTCATGGGTCCCTGTACGGCCTCCCATTGCTGCTGTCTCCATCGCCACACTCTGCTGCCATGTGCCACTTTCAGGTCTCTTCACACTGCTGGTGTGTTAAATTTTTTGACATAGGGTGCTGCAAGATAACGGGCCTCACATAGCTGCTGCCAGGCCCCTAATCAGCCATGGGCCCCTATACCGCCTCCTCCTGCTGCTGCCAGGTCCAGAGTCTCTCATGCCATGTGCCACTTTCAGGTCTCTTCACACTGCTGGTGTGTTAAATTTTTTGACATAGGGTGCAGGCAGATTACGGGCCTCACATAGCTGCTGCCAGGCCCCTAATCTGCCATGGGCCCCTATATACCGCCTCCTCATGCTGCTGCCAAGTCCAGAGTCTGTCATGGTCCCTGTACGGCCTCCCATTGCTGCTGTCTCCATCGCCACACTCTGCTGCCATGTGCCACTTTCAGGTCTCTTCACACTGCTGGTGTGTTAAATTTTTTGACATAGGGTGCAGGCAGATTACGGGCCTCACATAGCTGCTGCCAGGCCCCTAATCTGCCATGGGCCCCTATATACCGCCTCCTCATGCTGCTGCCAAGTCCAGAGTCTGTCATGGTCCCTGTACGGCCTCCCATTGCTGCTGTCTCCATCGCCACACTCTGCTGCCATGTGCCACTTTCAGGTCTCTTCACACTGCTGGTGTGTTAAATTTTTTGACATAGGGTGCAGGCAGATTACGGGCCTCACATAGCTGCTGCCAGGCCCCTAATCTGCCATGGGCCCCTATATACCGCCTCCTCATGCTGCTGCCAAGTCCAGAGTCTGTCATGGTCCCTGTACGGCCTCCCATTGCTGCTGTCTCCATCGCCACACTCTGCTGCCATGTGCCACTTTCAGGTCTCTTCACACTGCTGGTGTGTTAAATTTTTTGACATAGGGTGCAGGCAGATTACGGGCCTCACATAGCTGCTGCCAGGCCCCTAATCTGCCATGGGCCCCTATATACCGCCTCCTCATGCTGCTGCCAAGTCCAGAGTCTGTCATGGTCCCTGTACGGCCTCCCATTGCTGCTGTCTCCATCGCCACACTCTGCTGCCATGTGCCACTTTCAGGTCTCTTCACACTGCTGGTGTGTTAAATTTTTTGACATAGGGTGCAGGCAGATTACGGGCCTCACATAGCTGCTGCCAGGCCCCTAATCTGCCATGGGCCCCTATATACCGCCTCCTCATGCTGCTGCCAAGTCCAGAGTCTGTCATGGTCCCTGTACGGCCTCCCATTGCTGCTGTCTCCATCGCCACACTCTGCTGCCATGTGCCACTTTCAGGTCTCTTCACACTGCTGGTGTGTTAAATTTTTTGACATAGGGTGCAGGCAGATTACGGGCCTCACATAGCTGCTGCCAGGCCCCTAATCTGCCATGGGCCCCTATATACCACCTCCTCCTGCTGCTGCCAGGTCCAGAGTCTCTCATGGGTCCCTGTACGGCCTCCCATTGCTGCTGTCTCCATCGCCACACTCTGCTGCCATGTGCCACTTTCAGGTATCTTCACACTGCTGGTGTGTTAAATTTTTTGACATAGGGTGCTGCAAGATAACGGGCCTCACATAGCTGCTGCCAGGCCCCTAATCAGCCATGGGCCCCTATACCGCCTCCTCCTGCTGCTGCCAGGTCCAGAGTCTCTCATGCCATGTGCCACTTTCAGGTCTCTTCACACTGCTGGTGTGTTTAATTTTTTGACATAGGGTGCAGGCAGATTACGGGCCTCACATAGCTGCTGCCAGGCCCCTAATCTGCCATGGGCCCCTATATACCGCCTCCTCATGCTGCTGCCAGGTCCAGAGTCTCTCATGGGTCCCTGTACGGCCTCCCATTGCTGCTTTCTCCATCGCCACACTCTGCCATGTGCCACTTTCAGGTCTCCTCACACACTGCTGGTGTGTTGAATTTTTTGACATAGGGTGCTGGCAGATTACGGGCCTCCCATAGCTGCTGCCAGGCCCCTAATCTGCCATGGGCCCCTATATACCGCCTCCTCATGCTGCTGCCAAGTCCAGAGTCTGTCATGGGTCCCTGTACGGCCTCCCATTGCTGCTGTCTCCATCGCCACACTCTGCCATGTGCCACTTTCAGGTCTCCTCACACACTGCTGGTGTGTAGAATTTTTTGACATAGGGTGCTGGCAGATTACGGGCCTCCCATAGCTGCTGCCAGGCCCCTAATCTGCCATGGGCCCCTATATACCGCCTCCTCATGCTGCTGCCAAGTCCAGAGTCTGTCATGGGTCCCTGTACGGCCTCCCATTGCTGCTGTCTCCATCGCCACACTCTGCCATGTGCCACTTTCAGGTCTCCTCACACTGCTGGTGTGTTGAATTTTTTGACATAGGGTGCTGGCAGATTACGGGCCTCCTATAGCTGCTGCCAGGCCCCTAATCTGCCATGGGCCCCTATATACCGCCTCCTCATGCTGCTGCCAAGTTCAGAGTCTGTCATGGGTCCCTGTACGGCCTCCCATTGCTGCTGTCTCCATCGCCACACTCTGCCATGTGCCACTTTCAGGTCTCCTCACACTGCTGGTGTGTTGAATTTTTTGACATAGGGTGCTGGCAGATTACGGGCCTCCTATAGCTGCTGCCAGGCCCCTAATCTGCCATAAGCCCCTATATACCGCCTCCTCATGCTGCTGCCAAGTCCAGAGTCTGTCATGGGTCCCTGTACGGCCTCCCATTGCTGCTGTCTCCATCGCCACACTCTGCCATGTGCCACTTTCAGGTCTCCTCACACACTGCTGGTGTGTTGAATTTTTTGACATAGGGTGCTGGCAGATTACGGGCCTCCTATAGCTGCTGCCAGGCCCCTAATCTGCCGTAGGCCCCTATATACCGCCTCCTCATGCTGCTGCCAGGTCCAGAGTCTCTCATGGGTCCCTGTACGGCCTCCCATTGCTGCTGTCTCCATCGCCACACTCTGCCATGTGCCACTTTCAGGTCTCCTCACACTGCTGGTGTGTTCCATTTTTTGTCATAGGGTGCTGGCAGATTATGGGCCTCCCATAACTGCTGCCAGGCCCCTAATCTGCCATGGGCCCCTATACCGACTCCTCATGCTGTGACGTTGCAACAAGGTGGAATTCAACCCTACATATGTTAGACCGCCTTTACGAACAGCAAAAGGCCATCACAGATTTCCTGATGTTAAAAGCAGATAAAGGTACTCCCTGTGTAACTTAGATGTCAGCCATTGGCAGCTCATGCGTGACACCTGCGCTTGCTCAGGCCCTTTGAGGAGGCCACGCTATTCGTGAGTCGGCAGGACTATGGGATGAACGACGTCATTCCTCTGTTGCACGTCCTGGAACAAATGCTGTTAACAATGGCTGGTCAGGGTGCGGTAGACGTGGCGCACAGATCTCAACGCCACATGGCCCCTGTGGGGGCAGGACTGGAAGAAGAGGAGGAGGTAGAGGAGGACATTGGTGCTCAGGAATTATTGAGTGAAATGGGTGGTTTTTCCACTCAGCGGACAGGAGTGGAGGAGCAGGAGCATCTGGTAGAGGAGGAGGAAGAGGAGACAGAGGACCTAGACGCACCGTGGCAGTATGCTGTGGAGATGGAGGCAGGGAGTCCCTCGCATTCCTTGGCACAAATGGCCCATAGCATGCTCGGTTGCTTGCGTAGCGACAGCCGAATAATAACCATCAGACAGAGGGATGACTTTTGGCTGTCCACCTTGTTGGACCCTCGCTACCGTTCAAAAATGGTGGCCTTTTTCACACCTGCTGAGAGGGAGGCCAAAATAACGTACTATAAAAAACACCTATGTAGTCAGCTGGTCTCTGCCTGTCTGCGCCAACGTCCATCCTCAGACACTGTGGGCCCTGTGCGCTCGTGTTCCGCTGCCATGGCAGCAGGGGAGGGGTGGGGTGGTAGGAGCAGTGGCAGCTCCACCAGCAGCGGCTGCCTCAGTCTGCAGTCGATGATGAGTAGCTTTCTTCACCAGCGCAGTGAGGAAACTACTAACCAGCCGCAGCAGCAGCAGCAGCATCAGGTGGACCTGGAGCAGGAGCTCAAACAACAGGCTTAGGCCTACTTGGACAGCACCCTGCCAACCGAGGTAGACAATCCCCTTGACTACTGGGCAACGAAACTTGACCTTTGGCCCCAACTAGCTGAATTTGCCCTTGAAAGGCTGTCATGCCCGGCCAGTAGCGTGGCATCGGAGCGCGTGTTTAGTGCGGCAGGAGGTATTGCAACTCCGCGGAGGACACGACTGTCCACCCAAAGTGTGGAGAGACTCACGTTTGTGAAAATGAATCAGGCGTGGATTAGTCTGGATTTCAAACCACCAGTTCCTGACACAACTGACTAAATCCGCCATGAATCATGCCCCAAACATGTGCCACTTTCAGGTCTCCTCACACTGCTGGTGTGTTCCATTTTTTGTCATAGGGTGCTGGCAGATTACGGGCCTCCCATAGCTGCTGCCAGGCCCCTAATCTGCCATGGGCCCCTATACCGCCTCCTCATGCTGCTGCCAAGTCCAGAGTCTCTCATGGGTCCCTGTACGGCCTCCCATTGCTGCTGCCTCCATCGCCACACTCTGCCATGTGCCACTTTCAGGTCTCCTCACACTGCTGGTGTGTTCCATTTTTTGTCATAGGGTGCTGGCAGATTACGGGCCTCCCATAGCTGCTGCCAGGCCCCTAATCTGCCATGGGCCCCTATACCGCCTCCTCATGCTGCTGCCAGGTCCAGAGTCTCTCATGGGTCCCTGTACGGCCTCCCATTGCTGCTGTCTCCATCGCCACACTCTGCCATGTGCCACTTTCAGGTCTCCTCACACTGCTGGTGGGTTCCATTTTTTGTCATAGGGTGCTGGCAGATTACGGGCCTCCCATAGCTGCTGCCAGGCCCGTAATCTGCCATGGGCCCCCGTACCGACTCCTCATGCTGCTGCCAGGCCCGTAATCTGTCATGGGCCACTGTTGTCGCTTGTTGGCATATTCCGCTCGTTCAGATGCTCCTTCTCCTGCTACTCCTCTTCACGGATTCCGTCAGCAGTCTTTCTTGGAATCCGTTTCCAAGAGACAACAGTTTGCGAGCACGCACCCGACGGTGCAGAAGCTGAACGTCCTCCTGTCCAAGTTGCTGCTGCCAGGCTCGTAATCTGTCATGCGCCCCTGTACCGCCTCCTCATGCTGCTGCCAGGTCCAGAGTGTGTCATGGGCCCCCGTACCGACTCCTCATGCTGCTGCCAGGCCCGTAATCTGTCATGGGCCCCTGTACCGCCTCCCCATGCTGCTGCCAGGTCCAGAGTGTGTCATGGGTCCCTGTACGGCCTCCCATTGCTGCTGCCAGGCCCGTAATCTGCCATGGGCCCCTGTACCGACTCCTCATGCTGCTGCCAGGCCCGTAATCTGTCATGGGCCCCTGTACCGCCTCCTCATGCTGCTGCCAGGTCCAGAGTGTGTCATGGGTCCCTGTACGGCCTCCCATTGCTGCTGTCTCTATCGCCACACTCTGCCATGTGCCACTTTCAGGTCTCCTCACACTGCTGGTGGTTTCCATTTTTGTCATAGGGTGCTGTATGGCCTCCCATTGCTGCTGCCTCCACCGCCACACTGTGGCTCCACACTCTGGTTTTGGCCCCGTGACTGCCCAAATGAGTGAAGTGTGCGGTGATTCTAAGATCGACGGCACTCATCTGCATGTCATACTGACTGACAGTATTATTTCTCTTCCCCAGCAGACTCCAAGGGCATTTAAATTAAAGGTACAGTGTTCTGCACTAATATTAAGTCTCTCTGAAGCCTAGAAACACCCTTTTTTAAGTTAAATTCACAGCGAATTTATTCGACTCGAATCGAATATTGTCCACGAATTCGCCGAATCAGTCGAATCGAATTTTTCATTTCTTCGCTCATCTCTAATGGTGATCATTTGTGGACTGCAGTCTTGAAGTCATTCCACAGATTTTCAATGGGGTTTAAGTCTGGACTAGACCATGCAAGAACATTTACCTTTTTCTGCTTCGACCAATATTTGCCCACTCTTCTTTACAGAACTGCCCAAGTTCAATTAAATTTGATGGTGACCGTGCAGTCTTCAAGTCATTCCACAGATTTTCAATGGGGTTTTAAGTCTGGGCTCTGACTAGACCATGCAAGGACATTCACCTTTTTCTCCTTCAACCACTGTGTAGTCATTTTTGCTCGGTACTTTGGGTCATTGTCCTGTTGGAAGGTAAACCTTCTTCCCATTGACAACTTTCTAGCAGAGGGCAGCAGATTTTCCTCAACAATTTGACGGTATTTTGCCCCATCCATTTTTCCTTCTATCCTGACAAGTGCTACAGTCCCTGCTGCAGAGAAACCCCCATACCAGGATATTACCACCTCCATGCTTTACTGTAGGAATGGTGTTATCTGGATGGTGAGATGTATTGGATTTCTGCCAGACATATTGTTTGGTGTTGAGGCCAAATAATTCAATTTTAGTCTCATCTGACCATAACACCTTTTTCCACGTGGGTTTAGAATCTTCAAGGTGCGGTTTGGCAAAGCTCAGTCGTGACTGCATGTGGCCTTTCTTGAGGAGTGTCTGTTTTCTTGCAACCCTCCTATACAAGCCACATTTGTGGAGGATTTGTGATATTGTTGTCAAATGTGCACAATGACTACTCTTTGTCATAAAGTCCTGCAACTGCTTCAGAGTTGCTGTAGGCCTCTTGGTATCCTCATGTTTCATGAACATCCTCCCCCATTCCAAATGCTGGTACTTGCGACAGATTTTTATACCTCTTAGGAACAAATGCATAAATTTGTGGTCGAAGACAGCCGCTACTGTGGGTAATGAGCCCATATACCAGACATTCCATCCTCAGCCCCCCTACTCAGCTACTTTTCCCATCACACAAACAGGTGCAGCAGCTAAAAGGTTTTGTTGTGGGGTGTGGAGATCCTTATGAGAAACTGTGAGACTTGTTTTCCATCAGATCCACCTTCCTTGAGACCAAAAGTAGAAGGCAGTGGGCAGATTCCATAGCCGCCATTAGACAGAACAGCAGCTATGGAATCCACCCCTTGCTGTCCCGCCAATCACAAGGTAGGTGAACCTTATGGGACACTAAAGAGTTACCCATCAGGCTCCATCCAGTATCAGTACGCCCCTGCATCAGGGTTGCTGGGATGTTGGCAATACAATAATAAGTTAACAGAAGACCTTCCCCCCCAAAAACTCAGACTTATCTGTACCTCAACTTTGATTTGGTCTTAAAGCAAAGCTTAACTCTGTGATACTTACCTCTCTTCAATGATTCAATGTCCCTCGCTGGGCCCCAGGTTCTGCCAGGTGTCACACTGTAGTCATTGTTTGACCAGTGTGGTATGACCTCACTCTTGCGTATGTGCAGGAGTACAGCCATCCCATTACAGTGCTGTGCCTGAAGGCAAACTGAGCTGCGCTTGCAGTGTACATTCTAAAGAAGACTGTGAACAGGCAGGTACGTTTCTTTTATTGTATGCCTCTTCTGAATAAACAGCCTGCCTGGTCGCAGTTTTTTTAAAGCAGGACTTTAGTTTTGCTTTAAAGGATAAGTTCACCTTTTTTTCTAAATTCCAGCTCCCCATGTACCAGTATAGCATTAATCTCCTTCCTTTGCAGAAATTCAGAAGCCTTCCATTTACTCTTCCCACCTTTAGGTCAGTGTTCAGACAGCTGTCCAAAAAGCTTCTCCATTACTTCTGCCTTATTTCCAGGAGGTCATGATACAGGAAGGAGTTGGCCAGCTAACCTCATTGGCACACAGCCTGCATCATATACCCCCCACCCACTTCCAGGCGCATGAATATTAAATGAAAAGCAATCAATCTGTGATCAGTGTATTCACTAAATACACAGACATCGATTTTTATTTTCCTACCTTAACTTTCATTTTGCATAGATCATTCATTTGGCATAGTGGGCTTAGTGAACAAATAACAGCCTATGTGGATAGAGTTGTAGTATTATGGACACCAGTGGCGTCCTGAGGCAGGTGGGGGGGGGGTGCGCGCCGCACTGGGTGACAAATACCGCACAGGGTGACACCGGACCCGTTCCATGATTGTCGGCTTTCTTTACAACTCACCTTTTCGTGGAGCGGGTCTGGTGTCACCCCGTATAGGTTGCATGCCGACGATCCCTGCAGGATGGATCGGATCTGCGGATTGGGGAGCATAATGGATCGGACTCCAATCCATTATGCTCAATCCGCAGATCCAAACCATCCTGCGGGGATCGTCGGCATGCAACCTATACGGGGTGACACCAGACCCGTTCCACGAAAAGGTAAGTTGCAAAGAAAGCCGATGATCCCCGCAGGATGGATAGGATCTGCGGATTGGGGAGCATAATGGATTGCAGTCCAATCCATTATGCTCAATCCGCACATCCGATTCATTCTGCAGGGATCATCGGAGGGGTTGTCACCAAGTGTTACGCAGCGGGTGACACCAACCATAGGGACGCCCCTGATGGACACTGACCTAAAGGTGGGTAGAAAAAATGGAAAGCTTTCGAATTTCTGCAAAAGAAGTTCATTAATGCTATACTGGTACATAGGGGAGCTGGAATTTAGAAAAAAAAAAGGTGAACAGAGGTGAACTTATTCTTTAATTACTTCTGCTTTTTATATTAGTGACAAATTGTAAAAGTGGCACAAATGTAAACTACATGAACCTGTAGTACATGTCAAAACTGTTATCGAAACTATCACAAGGCATTCGTGAATTTGGCACAGGATATTTTACAGGGACCATAGCCAGAAAGGTGTTGTAAATGCTTTGTTGAATTCTTCCCACTGTTTTCTTCTTTCTCTTTAAATCAGGTCTATATCCACACACCAAACTATGGATACATAAAGAAATGGCTAAAATTCCTTTACTAGAGAACATTCTGCTCCATGTTCCCTCCAGTACCACCCATATATTTATCCAGTCTAGGCATCAGGTCATATGTATTTAGCGCCCACAAGGTGGGGCTAGTTTAAGGTAAATTTGTTTTTGGCTTTTGTTAGTGAGTGAACTTGAATTTCTGTGGGTTCAGTGTGAAATCAAGCTGGATGGCTCAGCAGGTTGGGACTCTATTGCCTCCACTTGGTTCTGGAGGTCCATGGAAGTTTCCAGAAGCCAGTAGGTGGAGGGTGGAGACTTAAATCTGCATATTCATGGAGGTCTGACCAATCCCAGAGAGCAGGCTCTGGTAGTGTGGTAGACCAGCCCATAAAAATGACAGAGCTATACTAGCAGGGCAGTTGAGTGGAAGATGGATTGCTGAGAGGTATTGCGGTATAACCTGTAAGGGAGCCCCGGAGGAGGGGGGTTCTGCTTCCAGGCTGGAAGCTGAGGAGAAGCTGAAAAAGGGAGCTCCATGCACTGCAGTCCACCAGGGAAGGACAGCCTGCAGAGCTTGGGAGGAACCAGCCCAGCTAGAAGGACTGAAAGCAGTTCTATCCTCAGCTGCAGGACAAGGACAGTGTGAGTACCGCTACACCCCCAGGGCCTAGAAGGGAGAGGTCTGCTGGATGCAAGTTCTGCAAGTCTTCAGTGGACACAGTTCATAGCTTACCCAATCTCTTGTCCTGGGATCAGATAGCCAGGTGGACTGGTATTCTCTGCACCAAGGGGACCAACGTTGTCACGTTGCTAAAAATCCACTCAGTGGACTCGAAGCTCCTAGAAGGGGATTACTTTACGAAGGACTGTAATGGTTCCGGCTGGAACGCAGTCAAATGTTGTTTTTTTTAAGTGTGCCAGAGCAAGAAAGTCCTCATTATTCTGTTTCTTCAATCAAATTGGGCAGCCTATAACCCCTTTACCCTGTCCAGGTTTAATCCCTCAATAAAACAAAAAAACCCAATTCCATGGACTGTTTACTGACTTTGGATGAAAGTGTAGAAAATGCATGTTGCGTGGCTGTGCAGAGCTTAGGGGGAACCAAAAACTCAGCGGCCCTCAAGAGGATAGCGCTACATGATCTTTGTTAATTTGAGGAATCAGCCAATCTAAACTGTAATCCTCCCTTGCAAAAGAGATCACATAGCCAATTGCCTAGGATCTTTTGTGAGCAAGGAGAACTGGAGGGAGTCCAGAGAAGCAAGGGTAAGTATATCAGTTCTTCTAATACTCATAGGCAAAGCAGAAGGCTAAGATCATAAGGTGATGCCAAGTTCCACTTGAGCATGACACAAACAGATCTCCATTCTGGGATTTGCGTAATCTCGATCTGTCAGAAGCCTAATGTGTGAACTAAAACCCATTACTGGTGTCCCTTTGAAGCATGTAAAGGCCCCGATAACACAAAATAATCTTCACAGTGGTTTAAAACAGCAATGTCAATTTGTCGACATCTTTCTAGCTCATAAACTGTTTATAATTATATAGGTACAGTATATTATATGTTAATATTAAAGGCTAAGTTCACATTTGCAAAAAATAAAAACAAATGTTATAAAAATGTACATTGATTTTCTTTCTCTTAGAAGCATGCAAAGCATTGCATCTGCAATCAGCAGATCACAGCTGCAATGTCAGGCTCCTGCAGACTAAATTTCATACTACTTAAAGGGTTCTTCTCTGTAGTATGCTAGCAAGGTTCTGGGTTTTCCACTATGTGGCTGCTTCCTAAAGAAAACAACATGCAGGACATTTCCCACTTTATAACCGTGGAATGTATTTAGCTGATTTCAACTGGGCTTTAAACAGAAGGAGGCCTCAGCCTTCCAAGCATGTTTTTGTAGGAATAGTTTTATGATCCTCTTTGGGATAAAATGGAACTTACAATTGTAACAATATCAATTGCCAAATGGTTTTATTCTAGAATTTTGTAGCTGTGACCCCCGGATCACACAATATGGCCCCTTGAAGGTTTATCCCCCACAAATCAGTCCATTGTCCCTCCTAAGTTTACTATATCTGTGACAAGTGACAGCTGTTTACTGAACAGAAGGTGGGTGTGCATTGGAATAGAATGTATCCCACTCTAAAAAAATTTTTTAAACATCTTTAGTTCTGAAAAGTTCCTTAGATTTGTGCCTGTTCATGAAGGTGCTTCTTAAAAACCAATTTGTGTTATTTTTGGGGACTGTGAACCCATTGATATCAAACCATCCCCTCTCAGGTAAGTTTTTTTTTTTGACACGCTGGTTTCCTAGAAGAAGTGTGAAGGCAGTTACAGTCTGCTTTCTCCAATGTGGGTGGCACTCAACTGGAGTGGTACAGCAGCTGGAGAGGAAGTCAGGAGAAAAATGGTTTCTCTATGGTTTTCAGGTCCTCTGAGGCTGCATTCTGGTAGGATACACTGTATTCAGGTGACACCTGGTGGCCATCTTGCCATCAGCAGAGTCTTTTTAAATCCCTGACCCCCAGGAGTCAACGCACATTTCACGAAGTGGATAGGAGAGGGAAAGAGCACCCATCTGTCAGGGAAAGTGACAGCAATAGGGAGAGTTTCCTGATGAGGAGTGACAGGCTACGGACACACCATCCTACTTCAGAATCCTCCCCATTGGGACCGGGACAGTCGGGCTGTATTCTGCCCTCTAGACAGATGCTGTTGGTGCATCATCTGAACGTGCTATGTGTACAAGTCACTTGGAACTGTGATTGTTTCCCTGGCATGGCGCTTTCCCACTGGGCTGTCTGTTACGATGAGCCTTACCTTTATGTAGCACTACCCCATTAGGGGTTGCTGTTGAATTTGGGTCCCCCTATAGTCCTGCACAGCCAGTCAATTAGTATTTTCCACACTGCTTTCATCCACAGACAGAAATCAGGCCTTGAGCATTTTTTTTTTTGTTTTATTGAGGGGATTAAACTTGGATAGGGTAAAGGGGATGTAAAGGATGCCCAAGGAAACTGAAATCTGAGGACAACTTCCTGAACTATTCACAGCATCTTCTCTCCGACGCAGAGACTCTAGATCGGGTGTCGGCAACCCGCGGCTCCAGAGCCGCATGCGGCTCTTTTTCACCTTTGCTGCGGCTCCGGAGCACACTGCCCACCAGGTGACAGGCAATAGGGTTGCCGTAGCTCAGTGGTCGGCAAGCCGCGGCTCTTTTAACCTCCCTGGCGGTTTTCCCGAGTGTAGCTCGTGGTAGAATTTCTATACCACGAGCTACACTCAGGCTTACCATGCGGCGCTGCTCAGGGGGTCCCTGCAGCACTTACCTTGTCCTTCGTTCCCGCGATGTGTCCCCTGCAGCGTCCCCGGCCATCTCCTCCGGCCGATGCCGGCATCCGGCTTCTGTGTTCCGGTCCCCGTGACGTCGGGACGTACGGGGCGCCGCCGGCGGCGGGAAATTTAAAAAATTTAAAAAATGTCTTTTTTTTTTTTTTTCAATTTTCAATAGTAAAACATTGCTGTTTCATCCCATTTCACATACATATTGTCCCGAGTGCTTTGTCCGGCGCCCTGCCTGCATTTTGTCTGTTCTTTCTGCCTGGAAACTGAGAAACGTCCATGGCGTCCAAAAAGCGTCCCTTTAGGTCAAAAGCGGTTTTAGACCGGCTAGAGAACAGCGATGGTAAATCAGAACCACTTGCAGAATTGAGTGATAATGATTTGTGGGGAAATTTTCCTAAAAATTACAGCCTACAATAAAAAACTATTTCCATGCGAAAAAATGGTACCGCTTTCAGCACAAAAAATCGGAAGGAATCATACCGCCAGGGAGGTTAATGCAGCTCTTCTGTGTGCCGGGCGCCCGCTCCCCTCCCTCCTCTCGGGCGGCCGCCCCAAAAGTCAGGACTCTGCAGCTAGCCTAGCAATGGGCAAACTACGGCCCGGCGGACCTTATAATCCGGCCCGCGGAGCGTGGCAAACATTGGCTGTCAGGATGTAGGCGGGGCAGCGTGACGAACTCCTCTCCTCTCACAGTCCGCCCTGAAGACCAGAACTGCGCGGGAACACGGCGAGAGGAACGCGTGGAGTACAGGTAAGTGAATTGACACAATATGGGAATGAATTACTATAGGGGGGATGAATTACTATAGGGGGGATGAATTACTATAGGGGGGATGAATTACTATAGGGGGGATGAATTACTATAGGGGGGATGAATTACTATGGGGGATGAATTACTATATGGGGGATGAATTACTATAGGGGGGATGAATTACTATGGGGGATGAATTACTATATGGGGGATGTATTTTCAGTTTTAAAAATGTGGCTCTCAAAATAAATTTTAATCGTGGTTTTGGCGAGATTTGGCTCAGTTGAAAAGGTTGCCCACCACTGACCTAAGGCTATGATTGTGATTATGACGATACACTGTGGCCCTGATTAACCCTTTGCTTACTGGGCCCTTAAACCCCCTTCATGACCAGAGCGCTTTTTGCAATATATGCAGTGTCGGATTTGTTTTAAATGTTGCAATGGTTTTGCGGCTCCCAGTCTTTTTTTCCCTCTCGGAAACGGGTCCAAGTGGCTCTTTATGTCTTAAAAGTTGCAGACCCCTGCTCTAGATGGACTCCTCTTCACCCAGCAATCTGGAGACTTGACTGAGGAACATGCAGAATATCGAGGCTAGTACTTACCACCTAAACCATAAAACAACCAACCCCCTTCAACCTGCCCCACCTAAATAACCACACGACTCTCCTTTTTGGTGTAAAACTGGCCATAGCAGCCCATTTATTTAACATAACTCTTACATTACACTTCTTCTGGTACAATCAAATAATAACTGACAGTAATAATCCCAACCGGGTCCAAGGTCTTCAAAGGCACTGTTACTTACATCAATAACTCGGCTGTATCTGACGCCCAACAAAAAGGCCCCCAGCCGCTACTACACCGCATCGGGGACGATACTACAGTTACGTAGTCCCAGATACAGCCAATGACCTCCCACATTACCAACATGACCTTATAATTGGGAAGGGACACCCATACCTAGGATGGGCCCAACCCATAATCCACCAACTTGTCACTCCAGCACCGCCTTCAAAGACCCAGCGACCATTACCGGCTGCCATGACAAAACAGAAAACCAGACAACACCACAGGACATCAAATGGCGATCAGGAAAAGAAACAAAGCAACAAACCCACACAAAACAAACAAAATGACAAACACAAAAAAGGCAAAACCAATACACAAAGCAAACAAAACAGCAAAACAAACAACTAAACAGCTCCAGGGAGGGAGGTCGGGAGAAACCTTACCCGTGCTTGCACAAGCTCCGACTGACCTCTGACAAGTCCCAACCCCTCTCCTCATCCTAGCAAGACCACCCTCAAGCCCGATTGCTTCAATCAGGCGAGTAACCACCCACAGCTGCCTATACTCCCACCCAAATCCAATCTCCGCCTCATCTGCAAGCCACAGTCATGCTGGCCCTCCCTTTTAGCTTCGCTCAGTCCAGGCCCTGACCTTCTTCCTGAGCAGCAGATCTGGCTCTTGTTCCCATAAATAAGATGTACAGTCACTAGCAGAGGGATAATCTGGTTTCCCACCAGAGTGCTCCTTCCCCTTTCCGCTCACTCAGATCCTCTCCTGTTCAGCTTGTGGAATGGCTGCTGTGACCAGGCCTATCAGCAGGGCTGCTCCTTCCTTGCCACACAGGTGGTCCTCTCTCAGGGGACCAGTGAGTCCTGAGGTTTCCTCTTTTCAGCTCCAGGCTTGCAAGCAGGCCCCATCCCAGCGGGCCTTCCTCCTCGTACCTCACATCTTCCTGTTTCTCACTCCTCTCCCACCACCACACTCCCACTCCTCTACTGAGCAGACTCTAACACCTTTTAAGGGAGTCCAGTCCCTTGCCAAGACTTTTGTTGGGGATTGGCTGAGGTCCCTCAAAGGTGCAACCTACCACTTCTCAGATCAACCCTCTGTCTCCAAGGCCCTCCTCTGAAAGCCTCAGAACAGGGGGAAATTCCAGAGGGGCTGGCCTGCAGAGTCTCTCAGCCCTGACATGAATTGTGACCCCTCTGGCTATTGCTCCTGAGCTCCTATTCAGCTCCTGTCTAACCATTAGGGATCTAGCTCCACCTAGTGTAACTAGGAGGGCGCTACACTTAATGCAAGCTATTGTCCCTGCAACCAAACTCCATGTAATTACTCTGCTGCACCGAGCTGCACCTCCCCACAAGTGTTATTGAACCCATCAAAAACGTATTGGCTGCCAGTGCTGACCTCCTTAAAAATAATAGCGGTCTATCTGTTGTACTTACCCTCCTGTTTTAATTGCATGAGTCATTTACACCATTACATTTTGGAAGGCCACCCCCACCCCAATTCAGTGTGGGACCCTCCGTGATCTGCAGAAGTGCTCGTATTGCATTGTGGGATGTGGAGGAAGGACATGCTAGCACACCGGACAATCCATTTGAGTACAATTTGGACTCACCCCAGTGCCCGCCATCTCCTACCATCATTCCATGCTAGGCAGGATGTTCTAATGACAGGCTCACTTGAAATGTGAATTTTCCGGCCCACTTCATAACCCTGTAACAATGAGTGGCAGCTAACGTGCATTTAAATAGCCTTACAAATATGCAAAGGGCAATTGTAACTTCCTAGGATAATCAGTGAGCTTGGCTGGGGTCCATCACATTCCAGATTCCTGTTTACTTCGCTATCACCAGCAGAAGCCAAAATGAAATAAATGATTTAACCTCCACTCCAGGCAAAACTTTTCCGTTTTATTTGGCTAGAGTGGAGAAGGCTTAGAACTTTTGCCAGGTGTTTTTTTTTGCAAGCATTCCTATTGGGGGAATTTCCCCTCACTTCCTGTCAGGACAGGAAGTGATAATTTACCCATAGGGCACACAAACAAAAACACATTTTTAGTAGCGCATTAAAGAGTAAGAACATATGACAATGGTTTTATTACTCTTCCAGCGGCAACTGTACCTTCCTGCATTTCTTGTCTTGGTGTCAAAGGTAATGGAAAGGAGTGAAAATCTTTCAATTGGGGGTCACAGACAGAAATAAAAGACAGAGGTTAATTGAAGTCTTCCCCATTCTATTTAGGGCTCATTCACATGGGCACATGCATATGTTCTGCACAGAACACAGGTTCTTTCTGGCAGGACTAGCAGAAGACGCTGTGGAAAATATTTAGACACTTTTAGATGAACACAATTCTTCTTTCATTCCAATGAATAACTACACCTGTATGTGCGTATGCATTTATATGTGTTTATGCGCATACGCACATAAAATCTGCAGTACTTTGCAGCCCTGGATGCAGCTATGTCCTATTTTTTTCTGCACCTGAATGCAGAGCACATTTTTGCATGTAGACGCAGTTGTGTGTATAGGCTCATGCATCTAAATGCAGTGTTTGTTTCTGCCAGTGTGAATGAGCTCTTAAAGTATAACTAAAGGCAAAACTTTTTTTTTGTTTTAGAAAGAGTGGAGAGGGATTAGAACACCTGTCAGGCTTTTATTGCTCTCTCTATGTCCCTGTTTAATTCACCCTCTGTTTACTAATAGATGCCAACAACCCCAACCTATAACTGGCTTTTGCAGTAAGGTGCACATGGAAGGACAACGCACATCACAAGCAAACAAACATTTTCCAGCACACTTACCAGCTAGCCTGCAAACAAACCACATTCACCCTGTCCAACAATTCACATTAACTGCTTAAGGACCACACTATAACAGATATACTGCTACAGGGCGGCACCTGTGCGCAGAATCACGTATATATACATGATTTTGCATTTCTGGGTCAGGGGCTCTACCCGCGCCGCCATTCGCTGCCGCAGATGTCAATCACCTGGTCCCGGTCGGTAATTACCTGCCGGCGCCCAATGATTACTGAGCATCTGATGGAAATTGTTTTGCTTACAATCTTCCTCCCTGTCAGCTCGAGCACACTGCTCAGGACGGCTTTGCGCAGTACAGCCATCCCGATCAGTGTGCTTACAGTGAAGAACACACACCCCCACCTCTAGTAAAACACTCCCATCACACAGTTAACCCTTTGATTGCTCCTCACATTAACCCCTTCCTGCCCTGTGCCATTACTACAGTGTCAGTGCTTTTTTTTTTTAGCTCTGATCACTGTATTGGTGTCACTGGGGTGTCAGTGACACCAAGTTAAATAAATACAATAAAAAATGTAACGCTACTCCTTTAGGTACATACACACATATATATATATAATAAATTAATTAGTGATGTGTAAGCTCAAAATTACATCAAATTAAATAAAAATTAATGTGATAGTGATATCAATTAAAATTAATAGGTGCCCATTATTCATTAGATCTACAAAGTTAAATCAGATAACTTAAAACATGTGAAAAAACATTTTCATATATATATATATATATATATATATATATATATATAATTCTGTGAATATAAAATCACACGTGCCTCTCGTGTAGTGAAAAAACCACAATATAGCAGTAAATACAACAGTGCTCTCAAAGTCCAATAAATGCTGATAGTGACCAAAGAATAAAAAACACTCGTGCTTCCAATAACTACTGTTGGTGACCTTAAATTAACAGGAACTCGTGTAGATCTTTGGGTGCATGTGAATATGACAATCCGACCACCATCTGGATAAGCCGCTCACCTCATCACTTCGACCCTTGCGGATCAAAGCGCTTTTGTGGATCCCCCTCACGGATCCTCCAAGATAGCTATCACTCCAAATGTTGCTCCTTGTCGCACTCAAATCTCTCAGAAATTAATATTCCACCAATGGCTCCTCTCCAGGTAAGTTGCAGCATCAATCTCTCAAATGAGACATAAAATAGATCCTCCCATAGTGCAGTATATTTTATTTATGAAGTAGGGACAGATAACAAAAAACTTTCTCACTCACGTGGCAGCCGTATCCAATTCAAAACCTCATGCTTTCGGATGAGGGCATGTATGTATGGGTGTACAGCTGGGTGTACAGGTGTACCAAGATGGCCGCCACGCCGGAAATACGTCACCACGTTAGGCCGACGCATTGCGTCACAATGTCATGTGACTTCCTCAGGGCTGATCTATTTTATGTCTCATTTGAGAGATTGATGCTGCAACTTACCTGGGAGGAGCCATTGGTGGAATATTAATTTCTGAGATTTTTGTAAACGCTATAACTTTCACGTATACCAATTAATTTACACATATTTGGATTTTTTTTTAGCAAAGACATGTAGCAGAACATATTTTGGCCTAAATTTATGACGAAATTAGATTTTTAAAATTTTTTTACTGGACATGTTTAATACTAAAAATTCCAAAATATTGTTTTTTTCTCAAAATTGTCGGTCTTTTTTTGCTTAAAGCACAAAAAATAAAAACCGCACAGGCGATCAAATACCACCGAAAGAAATCTCAATTCGTGGGGAAAAAAAGGACTAAAATTTAATTTGGGTGCAGCGTTGCATGACTGTGCAATTGTCAGTTAAAGTAACACAGTGTTGTAACGCAAAAAATGACCTGGTCATAAGGGAGGTAAATCCTCAAGGGGGCAAGTGGTTAAAAAACAGAGGGTTTTGTTCCACGGATTTGCAAATATATGTTTAAGCTGCAGTGCCCTTTTCCAGGCTCCTGTGTACTGCAGTCCTAACTCTATAATTTTAAGTGTCTCCAAGTTTGAGCACATATAATAGTGGATAAATAAGGGCATGATTGCCTGGAGGGAGCCCACTCTTCCTTAAAGGCACAGGGCGGGTGCCATCTATTTGTATACTTTTTTCGCTGATTTGGCGTGGGGACACATTGGATGCCTTCAGCTGCCATTGTGCTTTTGTTGGGCATCCATTGTGTCCCTGAGCTGGTAAGTATGCTGGAAAATGTTTATTTGCTTGAGATTCACCCTTTCTATTTGTCCTTTTAAACATGTTTTAGTGTTTTGTGTTGTCACCAGATCAGGAAATGAGGGGAAATCTTCCAATGGGACATGAAGCCTGGTGATCCTGGTGGCAACCAAAGATTACTTCACTTTCAAAGGATTTCTTTTCACTTCCTGTTTTGGCTATGGGACAGGAAGTAAAGGGAAATCACCCCAATGGGACACATTTGACAGATAAAAACTGGCTAACCTCCCATGGCTTTCAATACCATTTCTATACTGATGACACCCAAATCTATCTCTGTACCCCTAAGCTCACTCCTCATGCATCACTAATCTACTACCATAAATATCAGACTGGATGTCACACCACTTCCTGAAACTCCAATCTATCCAAAACCAAGCTCATAATATTTTCTCCATCCTTGTGCCTCTTCCCCTGACTTCTCTGTCAAGATCAATGGCTCAACTATCAACCCGTCCCCACATGCCAAGGTTCTGGACTTTGAACTATCCTTTCAGCCCCACACCCAACCACTGTCCAAAGCTAGCCACCTCAATCCACGCAACATCTCCAAGATATGCCTCTTCCTAACCAATGTCACCACAAAGCTTCTAATTCACTCCCTGGTCATCTCTCGCCTTGACTACTGCTACTCCCTCCCCGTTGGCTTACCTTTACATAGGCTATCCCCCCTCCAGTCCATCATGAATGCTGCTGCCAAACTCCATCTTACCAACCACTCAGTGTCTGCTACCTTTCTCCCTTCATTGGCTTCTGCTCACCCAACAAATTAAATTCAAGATACTAACAAGAACTTACAAAGCCATCCACAGCCCCCAGCTACATCACTAACCTTGTTTCGAAATACCAACCAAATCATTCTCTTCATTCCTCCCAAGACCTCCTGCTCTCTAGTTCCCTTGTCACCTCCCACCATGCTTACCTCCAGGACTTCTCCAGAGCCTCTCCCATCCTCTGGAACTCCCTACCCCAATCTGTCCAACTATCTCCTATTCTGTCCACTTTTAGCCGATCCCTGAAAACTCATCTCATCAGAGAGGCCTATCCTGCTCCCACCTAAAAACTGTATATTTATTCTCTCCATCAGCCCATCCCCCACAGTTATTACATTTTTAATCTCTTGACCCTCCCTCTTAGATTGTAAGCTCTAATGAGCAGGACCCTCTGATTCCTACTGTATTAAATTGTATTGTAATTGTACTGTCTGCCCTTATATTGTGAAGCGCTGTGTAAACTGTTGGCGCTATATAAATCCTGTATAATAATAATATGCTGTAAAGATCTCTTGCTGTATCCAAAATTAAAAATACATTTTGCTTTTAGTTCTACTTTAAAACTAAAAAAATGTTGAATAGTGAGTAAAACTTTTAAAACCAATTCTCAGAAATTGGGCCTTGATTGATTGATTAATTAATTAGCAATCTAAATATCTGCAATAACGTATCACAACACGCCTAAGCTGTACCGCAATCTACTAAAAATGAAGGAACAAAACCTACCATAGGAAAGAATTTCAAAACACATACAGTTTCAAGCATAGGAAAGTGATGGGCCCTGGCTGGATTTTTTTATATATGTGACCATAATTAATCCTTACAAAAATGTCAAAGTGTTGGGCTGCTGTGAAAAATATTGTCGCGGCAGCCTGGCAGTAAGGCAAGCTGGGGTTAACTGAGACCTGCTGAAATGTAAAAGGACAGCAATGTGTGATCCTTGTGTGGGAAACTGCCTCAGGCCGCATCATCAACCTGTTTAGCAATGATGTTACAGAGAGCGTGGTTGTGTTGCTACTCGACATTCAGCCCTGGAATCACTGTTCTGCCCGACCTGCAAGTCGAGACACAACTTTGCCGCTCTGTGCCAATTTTCGAGCGTGAGAGAATACCAGGCTAACGCAGAGCGATTTGGAGGGTTATATAAATATGTTTTACATTACGAGACTTTTTCCCATAGCGGGTGCCGTGCTCCCCTCCCACCTGCCTGCGAGTTCTTGAAGCTACACATCTCCCATCACTGAACAATGAAGTTATTTTCAGCTTTTACTGCGAAATATTGTCCTATTCAGAAGTGGGATACAATGAAAATAAAAATGATACAATAAACAGCGCTTTAATGGAAATGCTGGTGATTGTGTGCAAATGAGGAAATCATCCTTTTCACTTAAACAGGCCATTATCATTTCAGACCTATATCTGCAGCAGATAAACCTGTTGATGAAGTGCCCAATCGATATAAAGGGGTCTATGTATAACACATTTACTGGTCGGGTGTCTTAATTCTGCACTCAAGCACCATGAATGTTTCCAGTATTGTTTTATACATGATTATATCCTATGATCACCAGCTCCATTTAGTGGCCATAATGCAGTATTTTCCTCATTTATTTCAATCAAATAAAAATACTGTATTATGTCTACTGCATGGAGATGATGATCATAGGATCATTACATGCATTTTTGGTGCCCGTGTGAATGGTTGAAGTGGAAGAAAAGCCTAACTAATTTTAAAAGCATTTTCTCCCCCTCCTCCTACCTATACTGCATACCCTGTATATAAAAGATCTGTGAACTAACCTATTTTTAATCCAGTCTGGTCATTGGATTTAGTACCAGTGGCTCCCCAGTGGCAGTGAGCGGCTGCTGCAGGGGAGAGGAGGGAAAGCTGGGCAATGATGGGCCATGGGAACCAATCACAGCTCAGGGAATTAACAGACATTGTCAACAGAGGAGCAGGAGCTGTTGAATCACGTGACTAGGCTGAATTAAAATTAGGTAGGTACACAGATCACTTTTCATCCAGGGTATGAAGGATAGGTAGAAAAAGGGGGAGGCAAGGTTTTTAGGAATAATTAAAGTTAACCTTTACTACCACTTTCAAACCTACCCCTGATGAATATGTTATAGATAGACCCCAAAGTATATGTTGGGTAGGTGCAGCATGGTGCGGCAGCAGGAAACACACACAATGCAGTAACCAATGTATTGAAAAATATGCAACAGTACAACTCAGTGGGGAAGCCCACCTGACTGTGAACTTACAGTCAACAGAGCAGTGAGCCGGCGGAGAGTGGGCCCAAACTAAAGACAGCACCTGTCAAGGAGGGCAGAAGGAGGCCCAGCCTATCCAACCCAAAGGGGAGCTCTCTGGTGATGCCGATGTAGGCTCTGAGCTTTCTCTACTCTTCTGGAACCTCTCCCTGCTGCTAGTGCTGTCCCTGACACTAGACACTTAAGAAGACTCTGCATGAACCAAGATGGTCACCAGGATCACCTAGATACAGCGTAGCCAACCGGAATGCTGCTTCAGGGGACCAAGGGAACCATAGAGAAACCCAGTTTCTCTTGACTCCCCCCTCCAGCTGCACTGCCGCTCCAGACGAGTGCCACCTATGGTGGAGAAACTAGCCTTTACCTGCCTACATGTATCTATATCCAATCTTTTATTCTTAGTTTAGGATAATATAGGAGCCCTATATCTATCTATGTCCCTGCTTGGGAAATTCACCCTATATATCATCGTGAGCATTGTCATTGGGACTGAAAGTAGTGGGAACCCAGAAATGTACAGAACAGGAAATGAGAGGAAATCTTCCACAGGGAACACCTGTTCCAGTGACAACTATTTAAGGAGATTTATTCCCACTTCCTGTTACGTTTTCAGTAGGAAGGGAATAGAAATCCTCACAAAGAGACACATTTACACACAAAAAAGATGGAGTTTTAGCAATTCTTTACTTCATTAAAAACTAAATAGAAAGAACTGAGTTTGAATTAAGCTTTATCAGTCATGCATATCGGGAAGAATACAGAAAACGATCACCTGTATGTGACGCATGGTGCAGATGAGCAAGTCTGAAGCAGGAAAAATGAACAGCTGTGGCCAAACGTTTTGAGAATGACACAAATATTAATTTTCACAAAGTCTACTGTCTCAGTTTTTATGATGGCAATTTGCATATACTCCAGAATGTTATGAAGAGTGATCAGAGGAATTGCAATCCCTCTTTGCTATGAAAATGAACTAAATCCCAAAAAAAATTTCCACTGCATTTCAGCTCTGCCTCAAAAGGACAAGCTGACATTATGTCAGTGATTCTCTCATTAAGACAGGTGTCAGTGTTGACGAGGACAAGGCTGGAGATCACTTTGCCATGCTGACTGAGTTAGAATAACAGACTGGAAGCTTTAAAAGGAGGGTGGTACTTGAAATCATTGTTTTTCCTTTGTTAACCTTGGTTACCTGCAAGGAAACGTGCAGTCATCATTGCTTTGCACAAAAAGGGATTCACAGGCAAAGATATTGCTGCTACTAAGATTGCACCTAAATCAACCATTTATTGGATCATCAAGAACTTCAAGGAGAGAGGTTCAGTTGTGAAGAATGCTTCAGGGCACCCAAGAAAGTCCAGAATGTGCCAGGACCATCTCCCAAAGTTGATTCAGCTGCGGGTTCAGGGCACCACCAATGCAGAGTTTGCTCAGGAATGGCAGCAGGCAGGTGTGAGTGCATATGCATGCACAGTGAGGCGAAGACTTTTGGAGGATGGCCTGGTGTCAAGAAGGACAGCAAAGAAGCCACTTCTCTCCAGGTAAAACATCAGGGACAGACTGATATTCTACAAATGGTACAGGGATTGGATTGCTAAGGACTGGGGTAAAGTCATTTTCTCTGATGAATCCCCTTTCTGATTGTTTGGGACATCTGGTAAAAACCTTGTCCAGTGAATAAAAAGGTGAGCGCTGCCATCAGTCCTGTGTCATGCCAACAGTAAAGCATCCTGAGACCATTCATGTGTGGGGTTGATTCTCAGCCAAGGGAGCAGGCTCACTCACAATTTTGCCTAAAAACACAGCCATGAATAAATGGTACAAAAGCATCTTCCAAGAGCAACTTCTCCCAACCATCCAAGAACAGTTTGGTGATGAACAATGCCTTTTCCAGCAGGATGGAGCACTTTGCCATAAGGCAAAAGTGGTAACTAAGTGGCTTGGGGAACAAAACATGAACATTTTGGGTCCATGGCCAGGAAATTCCCTAGACCTTAATCCCATTAAGAACCTTTGGTCAATCCTCAAGAGGCAGATGAACAAAAAAACCCCCACAAATTTTGACAAACTCCAAGCATTGACTATGCAAGAATGGGCTGCCATCAGTCAGGATGTGGCCCAGAAGTTGATTGACAGCATTCCAGGGCGAACTGTAGAGGTCTTGAAAAAGAAGGGTGAACACTGCAAATATTGACTCTTTGCATAAACGTAACCGCTTTCTGCCCGCAATGTACTGCGGCTGGGTGGCAGCTACAGGCAAAGTGACGTACCCATACGTCGCTCTGGCTGTACTAACACGGGGGGTGCTGCACGCCCGAGTGGGCGAGTTTGTACAGGTCAAGATATTGATCACATACAGAACTATACTAGTGCCTGCTTTGTATAGTGTCCCCAAAAACGCAGAGTTAGCAGGATCAGCCCCATTTGCTGTCAGCACTACTGTTTAGCCCCTCCACTGTTTTTCACGGAACATTTGTATCAATTGATTGTGGGCCAAAGCAATTTATACACACAACAATACATCGTCACCCACCCAAATTCAGCTCTTGCCAGTCAGTTTGCATTACAGAAAAGAATGAATTGCGGTCATGTTGATCCACAGAGCCAGTTCATCGTATGCCCGTGTTCTCTGCTGTTACACATATGCCCAACATGGACCAGCAATGTACTGGTACCTCGTGGACTTTGAGTGGTTATACCGGGATGATGCCTGCAGCTACAGGCATCATCCTGGTATCGTTTTTTTCAACCATCAGCTTTCATATAAAAGCAATCCTAGTGGCCAGTTAGCTGCTGAATTGTTTTTACAAACAGAGGGAATGGATCCCCCGCTGCCTTTCACAGTTTTCTTGGGCTCTCCTGTCCCACAGGGGAATCCGAGAATGCAGCCAGCAGTTCCACTGGCTGACCATAGACCAAATCAGAGACCAGAATGGCTCCAATCATCTCTATAGTCTAAGAAATCGGAAGCTATGAGCATTTCATAGCTTCAGTTTCACAGGATATAAACAGCGCCATTTGTATTGGGAAAGCATCTGATCACACCAGTCTTGGTGAGATTATATAATGTAAGGGCAGAGGAGATATCTAGAGTCTGATAAACCCCAGATTTCTCAAAAAAGAATATATGACAATGCCCATTGAAGTTATAGGGGATATTTGCATTCCCTATGACAGCATTAAAAGTGATGAAAAAAAAAAAAGAAAGGGACAGTGTAAAAATTATTTAAAAAATCAAAATAACGAAAAAAAAAGCACCCTTGCCCCCCTGCATGCGCTAAGAGGCATGGTGAGTATTTTGCAGATCTCATTTGTTGCCACATGTTTTTGGAAAACAGAGAAAGAAAATAAAAAATGTATTTTTTCTTTTATTATTTTTCAAAATCCTGTGACAAAAATGATATCTGTAAAATACTCACCACGCTTCTTATCAAATTCCTTGGGATGTCTACTTTTCAAAAAGGGGTAATTTGGGGGGGGGTGTTTGTACTATTCTGGCATATTAGAGCCTCGGAAACTAATAGGTAGTGGGGAAGTGATATGAGGAAATATGCCCTTTGAAAGCCTGAAGGTGGTCATTGGATTTTGGGGGCTTGTATGTAGCTAGGCTGTCAAAAAGTCTAACATTTGTCATATTCAAAAAATTTGTGGCAAAAAATGAAATGTTCCATGAACTCAACATGCCTTTCTGCAAAATCCTTGGGGTGTCTACTTTCCAAAAAGGGGTAATTTGGGGGGGTTGTACTGCCCTGGCATTTTAGCACCTCAAGAAATGTGATAGGCAGACAGAAAATAAATTCCAATATATATACCATAGTTTGTAGACTCACAAAAAACAATTAATATACATGTATTGATATTTTTTTTTACCAAAGACATGCAGCAGAATACATATCAGCCTAAATTTCTGACTAACTTTGAGTTTATTGGATATTTTTTATAACCGAAATTGAAAAATGTATTTTTTCTAAATTTTCGGTCTTTTTGTGTTTATAGCGCAAAAAATAAAAATCGCAAAGGTGATCAAATGCCACCAAAAGAAAGCTCTATTTGTGTGAAAGAGAGGACATACATTTCGTTTGGTTGCAACATCTCACGACCGGACAGTTACCAGTTGAAATAGTGCAGTGCTGAACAGCAAAAAATGGCCTGGTCCGGAAGGGGGGTAAATCCTCTGGAGGGCAAATCCTCTGGAGGGCAAGTGGTTTAATGTAATTGTCAATAAAAGCCTATAAAATGCTTGTAATTATACTTCAGAATACCATAGTAACACCTGACAAAAAGATCTAAAAACACTGAAGTAGCAGACTGTGTGAAAAGTAATATTTGTGTAATTCTCAAAACGTTTGGTCACGGATATAGCTGCAAGTGCCATGCTGCTTTCTCTGTTCCTGTGTGAAGGTGGACTGGCCTTGCATGTACAGCGTGCCTGCTCAGCAATCACCATAGAAAAGTGCCAGTGCACAGCTGATAAACACATGTCTCTGCTTTATGGGGAGAAGGCTTTAAAGACACTTTTATTATAAAACAATTGACTAGAAAAATCCATCTCAGTCATTCATTTGTTCTCCAAGAAGGGGAAAGGTTACAGACATACACTATATTGCTAAAAGTATTGGAAGACCTGCCTTTCAACGCACATGAACCAGATAGAGAAGCATGATTCATCATTCCAGAGAACACGTCTCCACTGCACTAGAATCCAGTGGCGGTGTGTTTTACACCACTGCATCCGACGCTTTGCATTGCACTTGGTGATGTAAGGCTTGGAGGCAGCTGCTCGGCCATGGAAACCCATTCCATAAAGCTCTTTATGAACTGTTGTGCTAATCTGAAGGCCACTTGACTCTGCAGACAGTGCAACAACTTGTGCAACACTATGCGCTTTAGCATGCGCTGACCCCGCTCTGTCATTTAACGTGGCCTACCACTTTGTGGCTGAGTTGCTGTTGTTCCCAGTTGCTTCCACTTTGTTATAATCCCACTAACAGTTGACCGTAGAATATTTAGTAGCAAGGAAATTTCAGGGATGGACTTACTGCACAGGTGGCAACCAATCACGGTACCACGCTTGAATTTACTGAGCTCCTGAGAGCGTCCCATTCTTTCACAAATGTTTGTAGAAGCAGTCTGCATGCCTAGGTGCTTGATTCTATACACCTGTGGCCATGGAGGTGATTGGAACACCTGAATCCAATCATTTGCAGGGGTGTCCCAATACTTTTGGCAATATAGTGTATATCCATTCTTCAATCCAGCCCATATTGGATGAATGTTTTTGTCTGTATGCATCCTAAATTTTAGCGTCAGAAACGACAAAGAAGCCCCCTTAAATCTGATTGGCTGCTCAGAGCAGCAGAGACACTTTATTCTCCCTGAGTGTGTACAGAATTCCCTTTCCATAAGCAGCACAAGGAAGGAGAGACGTCCGGGCATGTCCTGGGATCACAAAGCTTACTAAACTGCTGGCTGCTCCTGTGAATAGTACCCACTTGTTCTCGTCTATGGGGCGTCTAACCTGCAGTGTATCACCTGTACTCATTGATTGTCTGACATCTCTGTGAGAAGCAACAGCAGGAAACATGACAAGTCAATCAATGAAATGTGATGCATTGCAGCTGTGTGCAACTTAGAAAATCCACTTTATTGATTTTTCAGCCTCGTTCACACAGGGTGTGCATCACCCTATGCCCGTAGAGAGCCGCGTATCCTCATGTAGACAATCCGATTGCTGTCTATTGGGACACAGCGGCTACACGGACACAGCCACTGCTCTCAATGTGACATGCATGCTGGTGTGGGTGCAGGGCCCTGCTTCTATATTGGCAGCAGTACTGTAGAACTGCCTGCATGGGGACGCATGGAAAACCTGTACATCCCCTATGCATGTAAACACAGCCCTCCACAGGGGTACACTTTTGTATGCCCCATGTGAACGAGGCCTTCAAGTGAACTGTTTTATCATCAATTGCAGTCCAAATCAGTGAAAATGTCATAATGTTGATGCATAAGGCTGCATCCTCTTCTATTATGAAATCCCATCTCATGTTCATGTGAGTGCTGGTTTTGCTGTACTGAGTAAAATGAGAAGGCAATCCTGCAACCAAGAATAAGGCCTCATTTATATAGACACTGAGGCTCATACAGCGTAAATGGGCTATTTGTTGATGTGGCTGGAGCTGCGTGCCGCCATCCTATGTTCCTCTATGGGGATGCAGTGGCCATATGGACACAGCCCTTTGTCCTAATTTACCAGGCAAGCAAGGATGGTTAAGTGACCTTCAACACACACTGAGGGGAATTTATCAAAACTGAAGCAGTTGTACATAGAGACCAATCAGTTTTTATCTGTCGTTTTCAAACCTTAAAGGGGAACTAATCTCTCCTTTATAGCCAAGGAAGCTGCCATCTTATGTTGGGTACAAACCAGTTTTTTTGTTTGTTTTTTTTCGTTTAACCCAGCAGCTGAATGAAAAAAAAACTGAAGAGCTCAGGGGGGCTCACTGTACTAACTATCCAATATTAGTACAGCAATTTACCCGCTGAGCTATTGCATTCTGACAGGGGACCGCCCCCCACCACCACCACCAGAACACACCAGTCAGTGCTGCCAGCACTGATTGGATGCCGATCAGATGCTGGTTTTCAAACATGCCTGTTCAACAGAAGCCGGCCATAGGCCTCTATTTGATCTGTAGTTGCCATGGTGCTGCACATGTGATCAGTTATAACACCAACCATTTAATGGCTTGACCGTTCAACTGAGAATGCAAGCAACTGTGACAGTTATCATTCACAGCATATCTAGAGTGCCGGTTCACATATATGAGGATTGGATGGGGTTTGATCCACATTCAATCCACATGACATTGCTTCCTATGGTGCCTGCTCACATATGTCCATGCACTGGTTGTGTGGATTCAGTGTGGATTGAAAAAGAGTCCTGTCCGATTTCTGAGCAGTGTGGTTCAGTTCAGGTGCAGATTACAGGCTGTGTCAGGGAACGAGAAGATCACCGCGGCGCACGAATCTGCACATGCGTAGGATCCCGACAAGACACACAGGGAGGCGGGCACTAGGACCCAGGCGCACCTGTCACCAATGACAGCGCCGGGCAGGCACTAGGACCCAGGCATGCCTGTCGGCGCCGGGCGGGCTATTTAAACTGGCCATTGCAATGTCCAAGTTGCCCTATGGTCTTGTTCCCTGCTTATCCTATTCCTGTGAGAGTATCTTGTTGTTGCCGAACCCAGCCTGATCCTGACTTCTGCTGACTGTCTCCTGCCCTGACCCCTGGCTCGTTTTTGACCATTCTTCTGCCTGTTCCTGAGTGTCTGACCTGCTGCTGAATCTGGCCTGTGACCCGACTATCCTCTGCCTGCTGCTTTGTTCCGTTCTGCCTCCACTGCTACCGACCTGGCCTGTCTGACTCTGCTACTACTTCACAGTGTGTTCCGTCCATCCATCCTGCATGGATCCATCCATTACTGCCGAGGCCTGCTCTGCCTCTTCACATCAGGCTCTTATCCAGCTACGTGCCACTGGCGGTTCCCGCTACTACTGCTGGATGTACCCAAGGGTCGCGACCAGGTCTCAGCCTGCTCCAAGTCCATCCCCACCATCAGGGGCCCTGGTGAACAAGCAGACTGGGGCTTAGACTCCACGCCCTGGGGAATCCTGGTCTGTGGATCCATAGAGCTACCGTCAGTAGGTACCTGACAGGCTGTTTCTAAACTGTACATGTCATCAGTTGTGAACAGGATAAAATCCTGACCTGAACCTGATGTAAACCTGGGCTGAACCACTGAACAACTACTGCATCAATCCACACCGCACATGTGTGAATCAGCACTGAGTGTAACTTTTTGAAAACCGTTAAATCAGTGGGTTAAGCTGAAGAAGCTGAAGATAGAAGGGTGGAGAAAAATAAGGTATTGAAAACAAAGCTTGCATTTATGGGTATCTGTTTATTAGATTTCCATTAATAAACATTTCTAAAAGTGTCTTTGTTGTCATTTTTAAGATGAGGGTGACGTTCCTCTCTCTATAAGGAGAGGAACGTTAAATATTTTAGAAGCAGAATACTTTAGAAGAGGAGAACTAGAAAGTGGAAAGAGCAGAGTCCTCCAGCAGCACATTTCAGGAGATGAGAGTTGTATAGCGGAAGGAGCAGGGTCCTCCAGCAGCACATTTCAGGAGATGAGAGTTGTATAGCGGAAGGAGCAGAGTCCTCCAGCAGCACATTTCAGGAGATGAGAGTTATACAGCGGAAAGAGCAGGGTCCTCCAGCAGCACATTTCAGGAGATGAGTGTTATACAGCGGAAGGAGCAGGGTCCTCCAGCAGCACATTTCAGGAGATGAGAGTTATATAGCGGAAGGAGCAGGGTCCTCCAGCAGCACATTTCAGGAGATGAGAGTTATATAGCGGAAGGAGCAGGGTCCTCCAGCAGCACATTTCAGGAGATTACAGTTATATAGCGGAAGGAGCAGGGTCCTCCAGCAGCACATTTCAGGTGATGAGAGTTGTATATCGGAAGGAGCAGGGTCCTCCAGCAGCACATTTCAGGAGATGAGAGTTATACAGCGGAAGGAGCAGGGTCCTCCAGCAGCACATTTCAGGAGATGAGAGTTATACAGCGGAAGGAGCAGGGTCCTCCAGCAGCACATTTCAGGAGATGAGAGTTATACAGCGGAAGGAGCAGGGTCCTCCAGCAGCACATTTCAGGAGATGAGAGTTATATAGCGAAAGGAGCAGGGTCCTCCAGCAGCACATTTCAGGAGATGAGAGTTATACAGCGGAAGGAGCAGGGTCCTCCAGCAGCACATTTCAGGAGATGAGAGTTATATAGCGGAAGGAGCAGGGTCCTCCAGCAGCACATTTCAGGTTATGAGAGTTGTATAGCGGAAGGAGCAGGGTCCTCCAGCAGCACATTTCAGGAGATGAGAGTTATATAGCGGAAGGAGCAGGGTCCTCCAGCAGCACATTTCAGGAGATTACAGTTATATAGCGGAAGGAGCAGGGTCCTCCAGCAGCACATTTCAGGAGATTACAGTTATATAGCGGAAGGAGCAGGGTCCTCCAGCAGCACATTTCAGGAGATGAGAGTTATACAGCGGAAGGAGCAGGGTCCTCCAGCAGCACATTTCAGGTGATGAGAGTTGTATAGCGGAAGGAGCAGGGTCCTCCAGCAGCACATTTCAGGAGATGAGAGTTATACAGCGGAAGGAGCAGGATCCTCCAGCAGCACATTTCAGGAGATGAGAGTTATACAGCGGAAGGAGCAGGGTCCTCCAGCAGCACATTTCAGGAGATGAGAGTTATATAGCGGAAGGAGCAGGGTCCTCCAGCAGCACATTTCAGGAGATTACAGTTATATAGCGGAAGGAGCAGGGTCCTCCAGCAGCACATTTCAGGAGATGAGAGTTATACAGCGGAAGGAGCAGGGTCCTCCAGCAGCACATTTCAGGAGATGAGAGTTATACAGCGGAAGGAGCAGGGTCCTCCAGCAGCACATTTCAGGAGATGAGAGTTATACAGCGGAAGGAGCAGGGTCCTCCAGCAGCACATTTCAGGAGATGAGTGTTATACAGCGGAAGGAGCAGGGTCCTCCAGCAGCACATTTCAGGAGATGAGAGTTATACAGCGGAAGGAGCAGGGTCCTCCAGCAGCACATTTCAGGAGATGATTGTTATACAGCGGAAGGAGCAGAGTCCTCCAGCAGCACATTTCAGGTGATGAGAGTTATATAGCGGAAGGAGCAGGGTCCTCCAGCAGCACATTTCAGGAGATGAGAGTTGTATAGCGGAAGGAGCAGAGTCCTCCAGCAGCACATTTTAGCTGATGAGTGTTATACAGCGGAAGGAGCAGAGTCCTCCAGCAGCACATTTCAGGAGATGAGAGTTATATAGCGGAAGGAGCAGGGTCCTCCAGCAGCACATTTCAGGAGATGAGAGTTATATAGCGGAAGGAGCAGAGTCCTCCAGCAGCACATTTCAGGAGATTAGAGTTATATAGCGGAAGGAGCAGGGTCCTCCAGCAGCACATTTCAGGAGATGAGAGTTATACAGCGGAAGGAGCAGGGTCCTCCAGCAGCACATTTCAGGAGATGAGAGTTATACAGCGGAAGGAGCAGGGTCCTCCAGCAGCACATTTCAGGAGATGAGTGTTATACAGCGGAAGGAGCAGGGTCCTCCAGCAGCACATTTCAGGTGATGAGAGTTGTATAGCGGAAGGAGCAGAGTCCTCCAGCAGCACATTTTAGCTGATGAGTGTTATACAGCGGAAGGAGCAGGGTCCTCCAGCAGCACATTTCAGGAGATGAGAGTTATATAGTGGAAGGAGCAGGGTCCTCCAGCAGCACATTTCAGGAGATTACAGTTATATAGCGGAAGGAGCAGGGTCCTCCAGCAGCACATTTCAGGAGATGAGAGTTATATAGCGGAAGGAGCAGGGTCCTCCAGCAGCACATTTCAGGAGATGAGAGTTATATAGCGGAAGGAGCAGGGTCCTCCAGCAGCACATTTCAGGAGATGAGAGTTATACAGCGGAAGGAGCAGGGTCCTCCAGCAGCACATTTCAGGAGATGAGAGTTATATAGCGGAAGGAGCAGGGTCCTCCAGCAGCACATTTCAGGAGATGATTGTTATACAGCGGAAGGAGCAGGGTCCTCCAGCAGCACATTTCAGGAGATGAGAGTTATATAGCAGAAGGAGCAGGGTCCTCCAGCAGCACATTTCAGGTGATGAGAGTTGTATAGCGGAAGGAGCAGAGTCCTCCAGCAGCACATTTTAGCTGATGAGTGTTATACAGCGGAAGGAGCAGAGTCCTCCAGCAGCACATTTCAGGAGATGAGAGTTATATAGCGGAAGGAGCAGGGTCCTCCAGCAGCACATTTCAGGAGATGAGAGTTATATAGCGGAAGGAGCAGGGTCCTCCAGCAGCACATTTCAGGAGATGAGAGTTATATAGCGGAAGGAGCAGGGTCCTCCAGCAGCACATTTCAGGAGATGAGAGTTATATAGCGGAAGGAGCAGGGTCCTCCAGCAGCACATTTCAGGAGATGAGAGTTATACAGCGGAAGGAGCAGGGTCCTCCAGCAGCACATTTCAGGAGATGAGAGTTATATAGCGGAAGGAGCAGGGTCCTCCAGCAGCACATTTCAGGAGATGAGAGTTATACAGCGGAAGGAGCAGGGTCCTCCAGCAGCACATTTCAGGAGATGAGAGTTATATAGCGGAAGGAGCAGGGTCCTCCAGCAGCACATTTCAGGAGATGAGAGTTATATAGCGGAAGGAGCAGGGTCCTCCAGCAGCACATTTCAGGAGATGAGAGTTATACAGCGGAAGGAGCAGGGTCCTCCAGCAGCACATTTCAGGAGATGAGAGTTATACAGCGGAAGGAGCAGGGTCCTCCAGCAGCACATTTCAGGAGATGAGAATTATATAGTGGAAGGATAGAGCAGGGTCCTTTAGCAGCATAGAGTATTTCAGGTGATGAAACACACATATTGCAGTTGTTGGCTGGGAAAACTGCTGTTTCTTGCTACAGGCAGATTAAACGGTGGGAAATGAATGCCCCTGGGTTGCTCTCAGCTCCTGAGTACAGAGGAGGGGCCCCATCTTTCATCTCTGTTCCAGGTGCTGTAAAGTGGATGTAGAAATGAGGTGCTTGCAGATCGTGTCACTGCGTGTAGCAGGACAGCAGGATGTGAAGAGCCTGACATGACCTGTGATGGTGCACCTGCCAGCGATACCGTCGCAGCTGACAGCATGGTGTAAATGATGGCGGTGTCAATGAGAAACAGAGAAAGGTTACACTAGACAAGAACACACACGTATGTGTACACAATACATCTTATCGACCATTCACCATCATATGTTCACTGCATAGAAACTAAAGCTAGATCATAAATAATATCTTTTTCAGAGTTTCCTGGATAAACTGTCTACTTGTTCCTGTGGTCCAACTGCTGACATACCACAAGTTCCAGCACTGCTGGCTCTGCCCCGAATCATTTTCTTTGTTTAATTGCTGCCTGTGACCCCCATGTGGGGAGATTTTCCCTCATTTCCTATGTGATCATCCAAGCAGGAATGGCTAGAATTTATGAGCTACACAAGTCCTCATATGTATGAAAAAATACCATAATCTCCGCTCCTCGCAAGACCTCCTGCTCTCTAGCTCCCTTGTCTCCTCCTCCCATGCTTGTCTCCAGGACTTCTCCAGAGCTTCCCCCATCCTCTGGAACTCTCTACCCCAAGTTATCAGACTATCGCCTACTCTGCTCACTTTTAGGCGATCTCTGAAAACCTATCTCTTCAGGGAAGCCTATCCTGCTTTCAGCTAATAATGGAATCTTCTACTCCTCCAACCAGTCCATCCCCCACAGTTATTACCTTTTGTACCACTAGCCCCTCCCTCTTAGATTGTAAGCTCCAAGGAGCAGGGCCCTCCTAACCCTCTTGTATTGAACTTTATTGTTGCTGTTTTGTCTCCCGTTATATTGTAAAGCGCTGAGAAAACTGTTGGCGCTATATAAATCCTGTATAATAATACCACTAAAGAGAAGGCGCCGAATAGAGTGGTAAAAAGAATGAATTCCGGAGTGGGGGGAAGGAGGTGCACAGCCTCCCCACTGTGTTTCTTCATACAACTCCAGTCAGATCTTTCCATACTAGATGTTTTACATATTTGATAAAGCAACAAGCAATGTGAAATCCACTGAAATATGTAGTCATTCTGGATGGTATTTATCATTGCGTCTGAAGATTGATCTGCCTGAGTTTCTCCTCTGCAGCCAATCAGATTTAAACATTTGTACTACAGCTGTCATTTTACCAGGGCTAGACTAGATTGCTCTTCATTGAAATGGCCAGCATATAGTTCAGATACATTAATAAATGAGGCAAAGGTTATTACAGACAGTTCAGGTGTTTGGGTCATAGAGCACAATGCAATGAAACAGCTGTTTTATCAACATTTTTGGCAACAAGGCTCTGCAAAGAGGGACAATCAAGACTACCCTGTAGACATTAAGCCTAGTACAGATGATGAGAGAGTCGGAAAAAATTACCACTTCCAGAGCAATACCTCTTCATTTTCTATACGAGTCTAGCATGCAAAAAAAAAAAACCAGACAATAATTTGAATGATATTCTCATTGTGAGCATTAGGCTTTAGCCACCCTTCCCTTATAATAAAGAATCTCAACTTTGACAGTTATTATGGAAATGAAAAGAAAAATGAACACTGTGGCCATGGTTATAATAGCATTCTGCATTCTGGCTACCCTGTAAATAATCCAATGACCGGATGCTCACACAGTAAAGAACCGACCATATGATTACCCTCAGAAAAGATCATCACCATCAAATGGCTAGCCTTACTGTAGAGAATCAATCATATCTCTTTCTCATGTGGCTAGTCTTCTTGTAAATAACCTATCCACAATATAAAGAATCCACTATATGGCAACCATTGCAGTAAAGAATCTACCATGTGGCTACCATTATATTAAAAAAAAATCAAGCATATGGCAAATCTTTCAATAAAAAATAAACTGTGTGGCTTTCATTACTGTAAATAACAAGACTATCAGTACAGTAAAGAATCTACAATATGACAATTTGGCTATGATCACTGTAAAGAACCTTGTGGTTATCCGTACATTGAGATATCCATCATGCAGCTACCCTTACAGTAGAGAATCCACAATGTGACTATACTTACTGTGAAGAACCATGTTTTCCCTATAGTAAGTAATCTACTATATGGCTATCCTTATGGAAAATAATACACCAAGGGACTCCCCTTATTGTAAAGAATCAACTGTATGACTACCCCTACAGCAGAAATTAGTAACTTGTCAAAACTTTTAAAGAATACGGGATAAAATGTTTAATTTTCCATACAGTGGGGCTGTGCCTGCATTGCATGGGTTAACAGCTCGTTTTGTCTCGAGGCACAAGGAAAAGCTTTACTTACCTGATTATTTTGAACCTCCGGAAAACAGCGCTCCCCCACATCTAACAGTGGACTGTTCCTGCCGTCCTCACATTCAGAGGTGGTCTATGGGTGTGATGATGTCAGGAACAATCCATTCAAAAGACCTCTAGCATGGAGGGGCAGGAGTGGTGGGGACTGGTCTTATGCTCGGAGGATCAGTGGATTAGGTAAGTATATCTCTGTTCTGCAATCCCCTAGACGAAAATGAGCAATTAACCCATGCAGTGCAGGCACAGCCCCACTGCATGGGAAAATAAAAATGTTGCCCAGAGTTCTTTAACACAGTTTATAAAATGTACAACCTTAGAGGAAACAATCCACCTACTGATGCTGTAAAGGGTTCCCTGTGTGTCTTACAATAAAGAACTGATAGTATGTCTACTCTACTGTAAAGAATCCATAGTCTGATAGCAAGTAATAAAGTTTCATCTTTAATTTTGTTGGAAAACAAATGAAATTGGCAACTAGAGTTGATGTTTTTAGCAATGGGACCCTATTAAAAGTCTTAATGAATTTACATTTAAATGTTCCTGTTATCTGTACGCTTACAATATAGGAAACCACAGTCTTCCAATCAGGAATCTGAGGTCTGATTGCCTTTACAGTAACAAACATCTAAATGATCTTCCCTACCTTTTTTCTAAAGTGTTCTGTTGTTTCATTCTGATAAAGTCTACGTTGTGACTAAAGCGCCCCCAGATACCACCCTTATCGTGCTGCCCAGTAACTGACCCACACTATCTCCGGAGTTTTGCTGAATATAAAACCACTTGACCAGTGAAGAGGATGCTGAAGTCAGCACAACGAATCTAATTATATTCTCAGCCTGACCTTACGTTCATTCCTCTAAAAACGCAACAGAATATCTTTCCGTGGGAAAATCACAGAGCAAGAGAAACAAGTTCAACACTTTCCCCCTTTTCTACAACTTAGAAAAGTTATCAAGAAGCTGTCAGAGTGTCTGGTGTGCTCGGTATAGCCTTAGCAGCATATTTTAGGAAAGTACGGCCTATAAACATGAGCACATTTCTGAGATTTATCTCCCAGTGACAGGTTGGATTCCAATGCAGGTCGGCACGGTGAGATGAAGATTCTTGAGTCCTCAGGGCGCTCTCACCAAACTGACAAGCTGTGTGATTATAAAATGAGCAACTTTCCCAGCAAATTGGAGATAATTATCAGTGTTTGTTGAAGTAGAACTCCAGCCAAAAAAAAACCTAAAAAAACCCCAACTTTTTTTCTTAGTTTTGGATGGATTGGGGAAGGGTTAGTTTTTCTCTGAGGTTTTCATTGCTATATGTCAATCCATTAAGAAGATTTCCTATCCCCTTCTGTGTGGTCACCTGGACAGGCAGAGAAGAAATATAAGGTAGCAAGCAAACACCTGACAGCTGTTCTAACCTCTCCACATGTAACTTAAAATAACAAATAAAATATTTAGGCCTGAGTTCTACTTTAGGTGGAAAATATCCACAAATTTCTCAAATTTCACATTTAAAATATTCTGAAGTGCTGCACACTGTAAATTGAGCCAAATACATGCAGCATAAGAGCTTACACTCTAATGTCTCAACCACAGTTACTTATTATTATTATTATTACTTCATTTTACTTTTATAAGTCTCTGAACCAAAGGAGCTTACACTCTAACATCCCTACTACAGTTACACTCTGTTATTATGATGATGATTATTATTACTTATTATACATTTATATAGCCTGACAGATTCCACAGTGCTGTACAGAGAACACTGAGACACGTCAGTCTCTGCACTGAAGGAGCTTATACTTTAGTGTCCCCACCACACGCATGCGCACACACACACACATGCACACATGCAAACTGGTATTATTGTTTATATACATTTTATGTATAGATTCTGCAGTGCTGTACATAAAATAATGAGCCACTAACATCAGTACTGAAGTGCTACAGTACAGTGAACAGTATACTCTATATATATATATATATATATATATATATATATATATATATAGAATATATACCATTCATGGATAAAACATGTTTATATTTTAACTTTGTGTGCTGCTTAGAATGTTTTTGGCTACAAATGATCTTTTCAAAAAAGTTTAATTTAGGCTAGGTTCACACTGGTGCGTGTGGTGGTTGGTGCGTTTTTGCTGCACATTTTTCATGCATTTTTAATTTTCATGCATTTTTTGGAGACTGGTTGTTAAATACAAAATCCTACCAAAAAGGCATGTACATGCATTTTTCATTTGTTATTGATGTGCTTCTATTGAATTCTATGGACCCAAAAAAGCACTGTCCTGTGTGTAGAAAAGTTTCGGCACCTTTCTGCAGTTCAGCAAATGTACTAAAAATGCATAGATGTGAACCTAGCCCTAACGTCCTCTAAATTACACCAAAAATTGTCTGTAAAATGCATCATTTTCTCCCCAGGGCTGGCCAAATCAATTCTCACTCAGATAAGAGATAAAAATCAAACTAAAGAAAACGCCTTGATCTCATCTCAATCAACCAAAGGCCTGAAACCACACACAAAAAAGAGACTGAATATTCATTTCACATATGACTAGGAAAAAATACCAACATAACAACTAAATGAAGCAATTTGCTGTGAATGATATAAAGGCAAATACCAAAAATATTCGACAGTCACAATGAGGATGACTGCTGTAACATCACAAAGAAAAGAAAAATGTGCGGCATGATGTAGAAGCTGTATCTAAAGTCTAAACAGAAATTACAATTATAACATTCTACAAAACTGTTAATATAATATTTATTTGCCCCAAAAGCTAAGGACTTAATTACTATTAATAAACCACCATGTTTTATATATATATATATATATATATATATATATATTCCAAAATATAGGAGAAAAAAGTGCAAATTTAGCAGAAAAAAAATAACTTTGACGACCAACTTTTTACTTGTGTCCAACCTTTTATATTCAAGTCAATGTGAATCCCAGATGTTCTCTGCCCTTTCTAGTGAATGCTGTGATAAAACAAGACTGTCCATTAAGTGGAAAAATTAATATACAAATAAAATTGTAAGAATAAAGATTAAATTAAAAAAAATGAGAAAAATTGTTGAATGAATATCAATCAGATTAGTTAAAATGAGTAAATCCAAAAAAAGGAAAACAGACCAGTAAAAAAAAAGTTTAGCTGTATTCTGTCTGGAGTTGGTAAAATAAATCCAGCAAGGTAGAGAAGTCTTTGTGATAAGTGACTCCAGGTCCCTGTCCTCATCAGGAGCTGCAGAGGATGATGTTCAGTGAGAAGTTGCTGATGGTACTGTGTCTGTCTGTGGCTGTCCTGGGGCATGCAGAGGTGTCCCAGGGATCAGGCTGTACCTGTACAGCTGGTTAGAACAATGACAAATCATCCTTTGCAGAATCACAAACTCCATCCTATAGTTGATACAACCCACAAGTGTGTGGGCAAGTGACATGTCACTATATAGCATCTGTCAATGTTATTTACACTCCACTGGGACTTGCCAATAAACCTTTTTTTTATTACACCTATCATGAAAATGTTTATGGGCCGGGGTAATAAAAATAGGATGTATATAGTAGGACATGGATGAAATAAAACTCTCAGTATTTATCTATAAAATACTGTAGCTAGTAATACTGGGACAGAAAAAATGTTTGAACAAAAAAGTATAGCATATTACCAGTGAGTGCTTATCTTCAATTATTTTTACAGTTGTTACCTTTAAGCAGAACGTCACCCCTAAATGGAAGCTCTGCTTTTCTGCCTCTCCCCTTCTCTTTAACTTTTGGACATTTTTTTTTTTGGGGGGGCGGGTATTTGGTTCTGTTTGGATCTCCTACTTCTCTCACCCCCCGCCCCCACTCTCTAGCCACAGTCTCTTGGGACAGATCACAGGTCCTAGGAGGCAGTGGGACCATTCACAGGGTGCAGGGTGGCTCACTCACATACAATGGGGAGCTGACTGTGAAGCTGCAAGAAGTCTTCCCACAGTTAGCATGGCAGCGCCAGGGACCCAAAGACTGGTGAAGAATCAGTCCGGGTGGGGACAACACTGGATCACTGTACAAATTAATGTACCTTTTTTATTAAGAGTCAGCAGCTAGAGTATATGTAGCTGCCGACTTTTAATTTTCTTGGGGGGGGAAACTGAAGAACTGCTTTAACCCCTTCCCGCCTAGTCTATTGTATCATGACGGTTGAGCGGGAGCCTTATTATCCTGGGAGGACATCATATCCAGGCCGACCCAAAACAGCCGATGATAGATCCACATAACGGCCCACTGCCAGTACCATGCGATCGCTGTGTCCTATCACAGCAGATCACATGACATTTGAACACAATGAAAGGCTTTGATTCATGCCTTTCATTGTGTACTATTGTGTTTGGTCACAGTGATCACATGGTACAGACTTGGCCAATAACAGTCCATCTGTACCAGGGGCGGACTGACCATTTGGAAACTCGGGCACTGCCTGAGGGCCTGGGGTCAGTAGGAGGCCCCATGAGATGCCCCTGGTACCTTTTTCATAGGCTTTTTTGAGTTTGGGCAAGGACACAGGGGCCCCATGATCCCCTATTGCCCAGGGGCCCCATGAGTTGTCAGTCTGCCCCTGATCTGTAACACGTGATTAGCTGTGGCCACAGATAATCACAATAGTAAACACTGCATGAATAGTTTTCATACAGAAAAATGGTTGCTTATAACTGTAAAATTCAGTTATAAGCAATCATAGTGTGTAAAAAAAAATCTTGATCACCTCCCCAGAGTAGTACAGTGTTACAATGGAAAAATTGTATTGCTCTGGTCACTGCATGTAAAAAAAAATGGGAAAAAAAAATAATTTTTTTTTATTTTTATATACTGTCACCAGTCTGTGTCCCTGATCACCGCCACACCAGGTATATGATGAGGCTGTACTGCACCAGTGACAGTATGTAAAAAAATGTTAAAATTGTAAAAAAAAACCCTTTATTTTTAAATTCTTAAATTTTCCAAAAAATTGTGACAAAAAATTTACAACTTCAAAAAACTTGTCATGCCTTTTACTAAATACCCTGGATTGTCTACTTTCCAAAAAAGGGTAATTTGGGGATATTTGTGCTATCCTGACACTTTCGAGCCTCATGAAATGAGATAGGAGATCAGTACATCAAGATTGATCAATTTTCAGATATACACCATAGTTTACTTTCCTACCGACTAAGTAATATACACTGATTTGGGTTATTTTCACCAAAGAAATGTAACAGTATACATATTGGCCTGAATGTATGAAGAACGATTATTTATTTGCAAAATGTTATAACAGAAACGAAGCAAAATTAGTAGTTTTTTTTTCTTATTTACCAAATAATTAAAAGACCAACCAGGGGCGGACTGACAACTCATGGGGCCCCCGGGCAATAGGGGATCATGGGGCCCCTGTGTCCTTGCCCAAACTCAAAAAAGCCTATGAAAACGGTACCAGGGGCATCTCATGGGGCCCCCTACTGACCCCAGGCCCTCAGGCAGTGCCCGAGTTTCTAAATGGTCAGTCTGCCCCTGAGACCAACAGTGATTAAATACCACAGAAAGAAAGCTTTATTTGCGTGAAAAAATAACATTTCATATGGGTACAGTGTTGCATGATTGTGTAATTGTCATTCAAAGTGCGACAGTGCTGAAAGCTGAAAATTGGCCTGGGCAGAAAGGGGGTAAATGTGTTCGGAATTGAAGCGGTTAAGATGGCAATAAACTATTAGAATTCTAACAGTGGGTGGCCCTGCCGGCTTGACAAAAGTCTGTTACTCATTCCACTTTTGTTGAAGGAGCAGGGCTGAAAATTGCTGGCCGAACGGTATTTGCAACCAATCAGCTGCAGGCACTGTTCAGGTATTCTGACAGCCGGCACTACACACATGAAAGTAAGTACTGAACACACTGTCAGATGCAGCAGTTGGCCCAATCAATTGCCTAGTTTTGCAGCCTGATGAAATTCAGCCATACTGCTCTTTACATGGTGCCAAGCCAGCCTCCCCATCACCCCAAACCCTCCCCTTTTCTTACATAGTCCAGAGGTTCTTCTCGCTAGCACCCATGTTTTTCACTCCCAGAGATCTGTAAGGGCCAAGTCACACCATGCTCGCATCTGAATCGCACAAGAACGTGCTGTGCTTCCCTGTGTGATTCACATGCGGCCCATTTATTTTGAATGAGCTGAGATCTCACCAAACTGCACCAAAAGAAGTGCATGCACTACTTTTTAAGATACACTGCAACTGGATTGCATGGTTCAGAAGTACCATGCGATCCGATGCAGGCAGGTGCGATGGCAGAAAACTTATCAATGGAACATAGCTGTAAATAGGAGGAAACTCCTGGACTTTTTAGGCACTACAACAATAATTCATAAAATACAACATTTTATTGAACATATACATACATATTTAAAATCATTACAGAATGATAACTTAACCCTGTCACAAAAATCACTGTAGATACACATGCTATTGGTGAACCCCACAATTTTATAGATAGGCCACATCTCGGCAATAACTACAGGGGGTACTCTTTGTATGGTGATGGTAAAGGATCGACATGTTTTGTGAGGATATCTCTTCTTCAGGAGCTATAAGAAGATTAATCTGCACATAGACAATGGAGGAAGGTGCCTAATAACACCATGTGAGGCCATTCGATGAGAAGATCCCTACAAAAGCGTAAGAGTAGACCGCAGGCCCTATAACAATGCCTCCCCATTAGATAAACATGGTAGGGACACTTACTGTTTCCCTGATAATATACCCTCTGGGTAACTCTAAGAGGCCAATATTGTGTATACAGGTCTCACTAAATTGTTCAGTAAAGAATCCATGGCCCTTGATAAGCCCCCCATTATTGGCCAAAGGTCCCAAAGGTACACCTTCTGCGATAAGATGATAATCTCTATTGAGGCTCCCCTAGATGATAGATAGCCTCAAGCCAATTGTATAATTATTTATGTAATAAAGATGGATATATATGCCTCCGGACCACCTCAGAAACCCCAGGACACCACCACCATGCCAGATTACCACACTAGTAGTCCGTTGACACTACCTCTGGCTCCATAACCAAAAGTTCATACCTTGATGCATATTGTATATCAAGCTGGAGGAAGAATCTGCAGGAGGCTGTGTATTGTGCCTGTGATCCACTGACTGTGCTTGCAATGCTTTGCAGGCTCATATGCAAAAAATAACAGGGCTCCACGCACACTAGCGGTTTTTTACGCTTCCAGTGTTAAGCTAATAGTATTATCCTATGTGTCCATGCACACTATATTATTCTAGAAGTGTTATTCAAGCTTCAGCGTTTAGGAACAGAAAAAAGAATTGTTTTTGAAGAGTTTTTGGGAAGGACAAAAATGCTAAACGCTCCTAAACGCTTCTAAAACTACAACAATCCGTCACCAAATTGCTATTATCAGCGTTTTTCACCCAGTGTTTTTTGAGCTTATAAAAAACACTAGTGTGCATGGAGCCTAAATGTGCTTTTTTGGTAAATGTGGGCAGACTTAGCCGCTTGCCCGCTGCCCTATAGTAGAAGTACTGCTACAGGGCGGCAGGGCTGTGAAAAATCACGTATACATATGTGATTTGCATTTCCAGGTAGGGGGCACACACAAGCTGCCCTACCCGCACCACCATTGGTGGCTAGGGATGTCAATCACCAGGTCCCGGCCGGAGATTCCCCACCGTCCCCCAGCGATGGTCAGAGAAGGACATGTTGTTTGTATGTCTCTGCACAGCAGAGAAATACAAAACAGCATGTCTCTGTAGTTAAACACACACAACACACAGTAAAACACACACAGCACATGATGTAAAACAGCACACAGTTAACCCTTTGATCACCCCAGATGTTAACCCCTTCGTGCCCAGTGTCACTAGTAGTGTCAGTGCTTTTTATTAGCTTGGATCACTGTATTAGTGTCACTGGGGATGTCAGTGGCAGTTAGTCAGTTCCCATCAAGTGTCAGAATGCTCGCCGCAGTTCTGCTATAAGTTACTGATCGCTGCCATTACTAGCATAAAAAAAAAATTTCAGTATATATACCGCCATTTGTAGACGCTATACCTTTCACGTAAATCAATTAATTTACACGTATTGGGATTTTTTTAGCAAAGACATGTAGCGGAACACATTTTGGCCTAAATTCATGACAAAATTTAATTTTGAAATCATTTTATTGGATACGTTTTATAGCAAAAAGTCAAAAATATAGTTTTTTTTCCCAAAATTGTCGGTCTTTTTTTGTTTATAGAGCAAAAAATCAAAAATGCGATCAAATACCACTGAAAGAAAGCTCTATTTGTGGGAAAAAAAAGGACATAAATTTAATTTATGTACAACATTGCATGACCGCGCAATTGTCAGTTAAAATAACTCAGCGCCATATCATAAAAAATGGCCTGATCAGGAAGGGGGGCAAATGCTCTGGAGGGCAAGTGGTTAAATACAACCATTTGAAGAAAGGCCTTTAGACAAAAAATGTATAGAAACATCCCCCCCCCCAAAAAAAGGATGCCAATGTCCTATTATAATTATTGTATTATTCTTTGTGGATGCAGAGGTTGGGATCTATTTCTGTATTTGCAGAACGAGAGAATGTACAGACTTACAGTATGTATCTCACAGTGATCCAATCAGAAGTCATGCTTTGGCTGCAGTAAATTATTATTGGTTTTTATGACTCCCTGAACTTGTGCTCTGGGTATTGGCCATAATAAGCCCCTAAGGCCTCTTCACATGGGCTGCAAGGGAGCGGTAAGGCAGCTGTGGTTTTATGACTCCTCGATTACTCACCTAAACATAGAAATAAAGTCGCTCAGAACTGTACACATTCTGGGGCAAAAATTAAATGACATATTGCATACAGCAGGCAGTATTGATGCTGAACATGACCCATTCAAGTGAATGGAGCCACACTGCAACTGCCCTACTACAGCGTTCAATGCATGCGATTGCAGTGCGGTGGGTGGGTTGACATTTTGAGGAGTAAGGCTCAGTTCACACTAGCTTTGTCAGCAGGTGTCAGACAGGCGTTTGGGAAGCGTTTTTAACGCTTCTCAAACGCCTATGAAAATTCTGCACATGGCAGCACACAGTGCTGTTCACACGGAAGCGTTAACGTCGCATTGCGTCGTGGCAAAACTGACGCCTCGTGTTGAGTCAGGAGGAGTTGAAGCCTCCCATTCAAGTCTATGGTGTTGCTGCCAGACATTTGCGGTGTGATTGCGGAGCGTTAATACCATTTAACTTCATTATAGGCATTTGTCTAACGTCTATCAACCGCCTCAAAACCGCGCAAAGGGCGTTTGGGAAGCATTTGAAGAGAACTAAAAACTCTTCCCAAATGCCTGTCTAATGCCTGTCAAACGCTATAGGGGCGCTTGGTAAGAGTTAGAAATAAAGTCAAGTGTGAATGAGCCCTAAAACAGGTGGTGGGGAGGTGAGATATTGCCTCTTCACTGCCTGTCAAATGCCCTCCAAAAAGCAATCCACTGCGGATCATTTTTCAGAGGGGTGACAATAATAGCCGCACATGTGAATACCGCATATATGGTGTCACCTGGCTGATCCTTCCATCTTCTCACTGATAACTTACACATTTGGACAAATGGCATGAAAAACAGTGCCAGATCATGGTGCTACAAAGGACATACAAATGTCTCCCCTCCCATATTTTCAGAAACATATCTCTGTCTATGGGCAGCTTTGCTGCTGCTGTGTGTGTGACAATCATTTACAGAACAGGCCAATATTATTCTTTTTTGCAGCACCGCTGAAAGATGTTCGGGGTAGGGCCAGAGAATGCCTGCAAGCATTACTCAATCATTTTAAACTTGGCTGAAGGATCGAACGAGACAAAAGGACTTCAGAAAATAAATTCCCTCTTTTTATTGCACTTTGCAGAACAGGTGCCGATTGTTACTAATACACGAAACCTAAAAGGCTGTGAATCACCTCGACGTGTCTCAGCATTTTCTGTTTACATGTCGATTTTTTTTTTCTGTACACGGGACCCGTGGGAACGCTCTTCCTAAAAATCATGTGCAGGTTAAAACCTGACGGAGCCTTAATCCGGTTTCTGGTGATGCAATGAAAAGTAATTACACGGGGCTTATTTACTCTTTATCACTGACACAATTTCATCATGATAAAGCAGAACAAGCATAAAAGGAGCCGTGGCTAAGTGTTCCGCCAGCTTTCCACACCAGGTTCAGCGGGGGGCTTCAGGCAGTTTGGTAATAGTCACCAAGAGGCCAAACCAAAATGCTCACCCAGCTTCTGATCACCTAGGTGGTGACGATGGCGGTCAGACGCAGTTGCTCTAACTTTGTTTAGTTCTACAAAATGTACTTGTAACTTTGAAGAGAGAATACCACCCTTAAAGAGGTCCTGTCATCAACTTGAAAATTGCAGGTAAAAAAACAAAAAAATTAAGTATTTTAAATGCTTATATGTTTAGGGTAGACAGGTGGTACCTTCTCCATGTTCCCCTCCTCACTGGAGGCCACGTCTGGGTTCTTCTGAGCTATGCTAGACACCTGTAACAGGATTATTCTGCTTTACTCTGTGCCATTTCATCAATGCCCAGGGGCGGACTGACAACTCATGGGGCCCCCGGCCAATAGGGGATCATAGGGCCCCTGTGTAATTGCCAAAACTCAAAAAAGCCTATGAAAAAGGTACCAGGGGCATCTCACGGGGCCCCTACTGACCCGGGCCCCCGGGCAGTGCCCGAGTTTCCAAATGGTCAGTCCGCCCCTGTCAATGCCCTAAGTCAAGGCTGAGGCCGTCAACAGTAAAGCGGGCCTCTACCCTTAGAGATGAGCATACACTGTATACACTTGCACAATAGCTCTCCTCCAGTAAACTTCAGGATCCCTGTGTCAGTGTACACCTTTCATTGTAGCTTGCATTTAGTAGTGACACCCTGAGCCTTGTCTACATCCAAATTGACATCTCCTGCGCTCAGAAACCCAGATCAGGAATTGGTGAATTAACCAACCTCCAGGCAAATTCATCCACCAAAAGATCAAAGGTTGTGCAGCCCTTGAGAAAGGCTGGGGAAGCCTGAACAGTACTGCAATTAAGAACAAATGAAAGCTCACCAATCTTGCACATTACCTCATCGTTAAAAGCGGTTCTATTAATATTAGATGTATACTCACAAACATAGCAGTTTAAAAGCATATAATATCCAAAAATGGATCACAAGAGCCAAAGTAGCGTGTGAATCATGTTGGCTCTGAGGAAGAAGTGATCTCCCTTCGAAACGCGTCACTAATAACATATAGTCTCCCTTCAAGTGGGATTTGCACACTACTTTGGCTCTTGTGATCCATTTTTGGATATTATATGCTTTTAAACTGCTATGTTTGTGAGTATACATCTTATTTTAATAGAACCGCTTTTATCGCTGAGGTAATGTGCATGATTGGTGCGCCTTGTCCACATCCATCTGGCCAACATTTTCCACTACTGTTCCCAGTAGCAGAGTGGGCTCCGCTGTGCACCCTGAGCAGGCTCCACACATGCACTTGACTTAACTCTTGAGCTTCCGTACCTCTGTACAGGATGGGGACCTCTGCGGTGCAAGTCTGCTCCTGTTGCTATGGGAGACAGACCACAGCAGAAGGAATACCGACAACATCTCATTTGCTGCTAGAGGTAGGTCTACGCTACTGAGAGGCTGCTTGACTGACTGTAAAATTCCATTGCCCATGGCAACCACATGTAGAACTGCACTAGAACGGCTCTTTAAGTGCTGACTCTTCATACTCCAATGTGCTAGTGACCCAAAGGCGTAGAAATGTGCCGGTTACTTGCACTGAATAACTTCAGACCAGGCAGAAGGCAAAGTTCAACAATTTGCTGAATCAAAATCGAAAACATTACAGAGTCCAATAGATGAAAGCAGTCTCTTCCTAGATCCCTATTCCCTCATCTTACTCAGGCTATATGCTGCCCCAAGGTACCTGCAGAGGTGGAGTCCATTTGCTAACAGGTCCATCAGTGGCATTCTCCAGCAGCTGGTTTCTTCTGGGCAAACCCTAAGTTGGCGGACTTTACATCTCTCACTCTTCAGTGTCTGTACTCCTCACGAGATGATATAAATGGGCCAACAGGGAGGCTCTCTGACTCACTCCTTCGAACCCTCTGGCCCCCAACCACTCTCCCTTTTTATATTCTAAGGAGCAGTGGGTCAGACCCAAAGATCCTGGCAAAAAGACGAACCCGGGAACCAAGTTTTCTGAGCCCTCCTGTCCGGGGCAGCACCTAACTAGCTAATTTTAACCTACCTACATGTCCAACGTATTTTCTTACCATTAATTATTTGATCTTTGAACCTTTTTATCATGTTTTTCAAAAGGAATACAAAAAAAAAACAAAAGTTCAACAATCAGAAATCTCCCTGCAAGGGAGATGCTATATATGTACATATAGCGTGTTGAACAATAAGTAAAGTTTATTCACATATTCATGAGTCAAAAGTCAGTGCAATACAATTCAAACTATCGACCAAACCCTTAGAATGAAACATAACTTGAGTAATAGGAAGGGCATCAGAAACCTAGACAAGAGCTCCAAGGATAACGATGATCGAACTTCAGTGTAGTATGTTACCTACTAGATTCGTCCCTATGCCTTTTACTGATAATGGGGCTCTGATGTGGACTTGTGGTATCTAAAGTGATTAATTCACAATAGTTTAAATCAGTCAAAGAAAGGAAAGGAGAGAAAGTGAAAGGAAGGGAGTAAAGAGGAGAAGGCATACCTGAGTTTGAAAGTAGGGTGGTTCCAGAGCCCCGTCAGTCTACAGAGCTATATCAAATCCAGGGGTCCTACATTATGTCAAACTTACCATAAATTATTTTTGTTACTTGCAATATGCCTCTGAGCTTGCTAAAAAATTTCACTCCAGGAAGAGTCAGTTGCCCAGTACTGCCCCCTTCCCCTTGCATGTCATAACTCTGTACTCTTCTGGGAGTGAGTGTCCAAGTAATCTCTGTGCTGGCCCAGCTCTTCTGCTCCTCCTTCACATGAGATCTTCACATGATATTCCACTTTTCATCATTTATCTAAAAGGTATGCAGGCTGGTGTGCGTGTAGCTAATGCCAACCTTTTTTTTTAACTTTATTGAAATGTCATAAAATGACAATTCACTGAGGCCTGGTGACAACCACTAGATTAAAAGAAAAAGACAATTAAATAATTTCTATGCACTGCAGCGGTGACATAAGGGTGAGGTGCAAAAATGCAACAATTTTACTCAACAGACTACAACCCACCTCAAGGCTAGTTGTGGTGTGAACAGGGCACATAAAAAATTGTTTTCTCTGTGCCCTGGCATTGAGCCTGTGTTGATCTATATAGATCAATGCAGCTCAGCTGAAATGGTGTGAATGAGTCGTAAATCATACCATGATGAAGTTGGATTTAGTATGCTGGTGTAGAGAGAGGAAGGGATATAATACACAAAGTGCCAACAGCCCTGACGAATACAAGGGGGGGAAAATTCCTCTTTTTTGGTGGGACTTTAATGGCACAATTTACTTGTATGATAAATTTCAACAATTCAAAAGAGATTTTTTTTATAAAAACAGTACAAAATTTTATTTTTACAATCTTCAAAAATAAATATAAAGCTACAATACATATTGCAGCGGTGTCGTCAGAGATGGTATTGCCGATCTAATCAAATTTGTTTTTAATATTTCCTGGCGGTTTTTACCTCACATGGAATCATACGTCATGCCTTCTTGAGAACTTCTGAAGAAGAGATTTTTTGTTGGTCTCGAAACACGTCAAGTTTGAACCATGCATGATCCATAATTAGATTTGCAATACCATCTCTGATGACACCGCCACAATATGTATTGTAGCTTTATATTTATTTTTGAAGATTGTAAAAATAAAATTTCGTACTGTTTTTATAAAAAAAATCTCTTTTGAATTGTTGAAATTTATCATACAAGTAAATTGTGCTATTAAGGTCCCACCAAAAAATAGGACTTTCCCCCCCTAGTTTGCTGGTGTAGGTCCACTTCAGCTTGTGAGTATATCCATAGTACAGCCGGATTTAGGCATTTTTCATATTTCGTGATAAGCAGCCTATCTAGAGCAAACACAGATAAGACACAGGCGACAAACAGGATTATTTTTGTGTATGTGTCAGTAGGCGATAGAGGAAATAGTACAATCCAGTTCATTCAGAAGATTTATGTAAGTATTGAGCTTGGGAACAGAGCCTTTGCTGGATTATTGCTACTGATATGCTGAGCGACATTTGGTGGAATTTAAAGAAACATGCCAGCTAAACTGGAAAATGCAGGAAACAAACACAGGGAATGGATTCTAGTTATAGTTTTTGTTTTGCATCCCAACAATGCTGAGTACACTAAGATTCCTCTTCTAAAATGATCTAGCAGTCTGAAGCTTGTGTTTTGGGAATACGTTATTCTGGGCCTGTCATTCTGCAAGTCAATGGTTCCTAACTCCACCCATAAAGTCTGATGCAGACTACTTATCTACACTGTTCAAAAAGAAGGCATGCTTCTGCCCTACCTCCACTGCAGCCTCTACATAGCATAGCATTGTGGGCAGGAAATTTGCAAAGCACATAAAACTATCATGGCTGAAATCCTGCAAAGGTGCAAACCCGGTTTGGCCTGGCTGCAAAGCATAAAAGGGTCCCGCACCTTTTTGGTGCAGATGCAGGAAAGTCTGGGCCACCTCTCTATGTTACCTCTCTAATACCTGTTTTAAACCTGTAAGTGCCACAGCACTGTGCTGTACCATGAGCATTACATGTGGTTGCAGTTGCAGCAGAGCCCAATACGTGACCGTCCTTGTGAATGACCCCCAACACTTTTATCCTGGACAGCAATATTAGTTTTTGGTTTAATTTTGTTTAACTGGAATTGTTAGCAGAAATATACTGTAAATACTACCATTGCAAAGTTGCTTTTGAAGATGAAGGCTACACATCGTCATCCCCATCCCTGCTTTAGTACTTGACAGCAGGATTGTCTTAATGCACGGACACCCCTGGGCACTGCCTATGGGCCCCAGGTGCATGGGGGTCCCATGATAATTTTGCATTACATCATAATTGCCAACTGTCCTGGATTTGCCAGGACAGTCATGTTTTTTGCTAAGCTGTCCCAGGATGAACCTGTACTGTGTCCTCCTGATCCTAGTATTGTGCCCTCCTGATTACCCCTGGCCTGTGCACCTTTGTTTTGAGAGTAGGTGTATAAATTGGGGGTGACTGATAGGGGCCCCAGTGCATCACTTTTGCCCATGATGCTATTAGGATGGCCCTGCTTGACAGGTCCCAAACCCAGAGCAAATTAGCAGCCAGTAAAGCCAGGAACTCCACTCTGCATGTATACTCCAGGACAGTGACATGGGGATCTGCATGATGAGGACTGTATATATTTTCTGAAGTTTATTCTGGAATTTTACTTTCTAAGGCTTTCCTGCATGAACCTTTTATGTGATTGAGATAAAGGTGTCTTTATGGTTCTTAGAATGGTGCGTAAAGAGAATCCCCCTATATCGGACAAAACCCATAATTCTCTGTGGATACTCAAAGTAGTCCAGCATTCCAAACTTCTTCACTATACAAGGATGAAAATGACAGTAGATAGAATCTTCAAAAACAAGTCGGCAGTGGCAATTTCCATACATCTTAAATAACATCTAGTTATATTTTAATTGGCAAAATAACAAAAAACTGGAGCTTTTTGTTGAAAAAAAATGAATCCCCATGCCGCTCACTGCATATTATTATTATTCAGTATTTATATAGTGCCAACACTTTGCTCAGCACTTTACAATACATAGGGAGACAGTACAGATACAACACAATACAATACAAGAGGGTTAGGAGGGCCCTGTTCATAAGAGCTTACGATCTAAATAAATGATCATTTTTGCTCCTGTCTGCAGCCACAGAAGTTGCTCGCTATCTGCCCTTTTTAATTAGAGCGAAGTGCTTCTTTAGGCCACGCTTGATTTATTTTTCCTTTGCCTTTATGTTGGTGAAAAGTAATTTTTTTGGTGTGATAATATAGTTTGTCAGCTGTAAGGGCTCATTCAGATGATGGATTAGTGTCGTCCTCCCTGCACATGCAGCAGGGCACAGACTCAATTGCATGTCAAAGTTTGACATGCAGGCAGGAGCGGGTGCATGGATCATAAGCAGGAGTACTTTGGACACATATTTCATGCAGGATCTTCGAGCTCTGTCAGCGAGAACCTTTCTTTTATGCAAAAAATACATGTATGCTTGTGTGAATGAGCCCTAATTTTGAAATGTAATTGTCCCTGAACAGTAATGCATCCAACAATTTCATGCCTAATTTGTAAGCGCAAAAAAAAATATCAGGCAGGGTCCTCATTCTGCTCCTGCATGAGCTGAATTACCAGTTATCTGGTTGTCTTGGGGGATGTAGAACATTTTGCATCCGTTTTCCTCCTATTAAAAGGCAGATTCCCAGCAATACAGTGCAGGGAGAGAAGGGTGATACAATCACCGGATTCCCATGAAATAGAAATGTTTTGGAGAAAGTTGACATTCCGAGGTACGTGTCTCCAGAGCGGGGTGACTGAGCTAAGAATAGCCCCTCATCTCTGTTTAATTTAGCCAAGGTCAAAGCCCAGATTCGGGGCATGGCTAAGAGTCGGCAGAAGGAGAACAGCTGTCATCTTAGAACCTCTTCTCAAACCGTGTCTTTATACAAACTGTCTGGGCTGTGTTTATATAAAGGGTAAATCAATATACTATTTATAAGTGGGGTTTATTTTCAAGGCATTGTTTTATAAATATTTATAAAAACGCAAGAAAAAAAAGCCAAACAAATTCACTGAATTTAGAGACGTTACTACAAAATAGAGTTCATTATAAAAGAAAGGCAGCAATTACAGATTGATAACTTCAGTCTTGTGTATATACTGTAAACAGATTGCCAGGCGGGGTGATCATGTCATTGGCTTAGTATGGGCATGTGTCTATATAAGGGAACTGATGTCACCATCAGCCCGCCCCTTTATTTATGTGCACTGTGGGGCGGGGCAGCGGGTTGAAACAGGGGTCTCCAAACTTTTGAAACAAAGGGCCAGTTTACTGCCCTTCAAGTTTTAGGGGGGCCGGATTGTGGCCAATAGGAGTAGAAAATGCCCTGGCATCAGTGGGAGTAAACAATACCCTAGGCTTGGTGGTCAGTGGGAGGAACAGTGCCCCATCATTGGTGTCAGTGGCATAATTGGTTTCCCAATTCTGGTATCAGTGAGAAGAACAGTGCCCCGTCACTGGTGTCAGTTGGAGGAACAGTGCCCAATCGCTGGTGTCAGTGGGAGGAACAGTGCCCCGTTGCTGGTGTCATTGGGAGGAACAGTGTTCCATTGTTGGGATCAGTGGGAGGAACAGTACCCCATTGTTGGGGTTAGTGGAAGGAACAGTGCCCCATCGTTGGGGCAAATGGGAGGAACAGTGCCCCATCATTGGGGTCAATGGCAGGAACAGTGCCCCATCGTTGGGGTCAATAGGAGGAACAGTGCCCCATCATTGGTGTCAGTGGGAGGAATAGCGCCCCATCGTTGGTGTCAGTGGAAGGAATAGTGCCCCATCATTGGTGTCAGTGGGAGGAATAGCGCCCCATCGTTGGTGTCAGTGGAAGGAATAGTGCCCCATCATTGTTGTCAGTGAGAAGAATAGTGCCCCATCATAGGTGTCAAGTGAAGGAATAGTGCTTCGTATCAGTGGAAGGAGAAGTGCCCCAAAGGCCAGATAAAAGCAAGCAAAGGGCCACATCCAGCCCGCGGGCCACAGTTTGGACATCCCTGAGTTAGAAAATAGTGGGAAGCCTAAGTTCGGATACCTAATTGCCAGTTCTTCAAAGTGATCAGAACAGAAAGTGATAGTAAACAAGCCCAAAACACATATTTAGCAGGGCAAGGGTTACAACTTTTGACATAATTTTTATTGCTGTTCCTATCCTGGTGACAACCTCACCCCCATTTCTTGTTTGGGCATCACAGGAACAGAAAGCAAGCACAAATCTCCCCAATAGGGTCACAGACAGATAAGAAATACCAACAGGACGGTTTTCCACAGTTCTTGACTCCTTGAAGCATTGTGTTACAGAAATATAAATAAATGCTGCTGAGAAGCCTCGTTCAAATGGGCTGCTGTGGGGAGGTAAAAACATACAGCCGATCCTTGGTTTTACTGCTCCCCAATGACTTGCCTAAAAGATAGCATGCAGCCAATCAGGGTTATACACACGTCTTGGCTGGGACCACAGTGCAACCATGAGCCAAATACTTGTCTCCTTGTTTCGGTGTTATAGTCACCTACAAAATCTCTATTCAGCTGTCAGAAAAGGGTATTCTAGAGGCAGCAGCTTTTCCTCCTAATTCCCACAGCTCTCCGCCTTCTGAAAAGTGATCCACCGCGTGTGAACAAGGCCTAACAAGGTTAGTTGTAATAATAATTTGTTTTAACTAGAGCCAAACCCAGAATCCATGGGAATAAAGTTCTGTAAGTTATTAAAAAAAAGTTTAAAGCTGGTTGTCCCAAGGCAGCAAAGCCCAAAGGTTTGTATACAGAGAGAAGATGCCGTTAATTATCACTATCCCATTAATTAGCTGCCCTTGGGTGAGGGCGAATCGTCTCCCTGCCTGGATAATTATCAGGCTGTGCTCTTCACTATCCATTGTTGCAGGTTACACAAGGAACACAACAATGCGTATTGTTCCAGCAGAGGCTGTGGTGCTGCTCTGTGTAAAAGTACAGCCCGCAGATATTAGTTCTGTTATCTGCACACAAGCACTGCTGGGAAAGCGCAGCAAAACAAGCGCTGGAGGCACATGAAATAACAATGAACACTGCTATAATCAGAGCTAGCAAGACACTTTATTTCTCAGAAACAGATTAATAGAGCTCTGTCCTTGGATCCTTGTTTGTATGGATGAGCGAAATCGAGGGTTTTCATGTCCCCAAAATGTTGGTAAAAGTTAGGAAACTTTATACTGGAGAAAAACAGGAAAGGCAAAACTAAAGTGGGAGGGGTTAACGTGGGGAGATCAAGGGGTTAACTGTGTGCCTTTTTACATACTGGGCTGTGTTTGCTTCACTGTAAGCACTCTGCTTTGTATGGCTTTGCTATGCATATCCATGAAGAGCAGTGTGCAGGAGCTGACAGGGGAGAGGACTGTATTGTTTAAAAACAGTTCTTCCCCCAATCCCCCCCCCCATCTCTGTTGGAGATGCTCGGCAATCGAGTAATCACCGTCTGGGACCCAGTGATTGACAGTCGAGGCCATGAATGGTGGCGCGGGTAGGGCACACGCCCCCTACCTGGAAATGCAAATTCACGTATATATACAGTTGTGTTCAAAATAATAGCAGTGTGTTGAAAAAAGTGAATAAAGCTCAAAATCCTTCTAATAGCTTTTATTTCCATACACACAAATGCATTGGGAACACTACACATTCTATTCCAAATCAAAACATGAAGAAAAATATATCACATTTAAGAAAAGTGAATATTAGACTGTTCAAAAAAATAGCAGTGTTTGTATTCTTCTTTACAAACTCAAACATTCACTATATAAACTGAAAAATGTTTGAAGATTTTGCTTTCCTTTGAATCACTTAATTAATATTTAGTTGTATAAGCACTGTTTCTGAGAACTGCTGTACATCTGTGTTGCATGGAGTCAACCAACTTCTGGCACCTGTGAACAGGTATTCCAGCCCAGGATGATTGGACTACATTCCACAGTTCTTCTCTATTTCTTGGTTTTGCCTCAGAAACTGCATTTTTGATGTCACCCCACAAGTTTTCTATTGGATTAAGATCCGGGGATTGGGCTGGCCACTCCATAACGTCAATCTTGTTGGTCTGGAACCAAGATGTTGCACGTTTACTAGTGTGTTTGGGGTCGTTGTCTTGTTGGAACACCCATTTCAAGGGCATTTCCTCTTCAGCATAAGGCAACATGACCTCTTCAAGTATTCTGATGTATTCAAACTGATCCATGATCCCTGGTATGTGATAAATAGGCCCAACACCGTAGTATGAGAAACATCCCCATATCATGATGCTTGGGCAACCATGCTTCACTGTCTTCACAGTGTACTGTGGCTTGAATTCAGTGTTTGGGGGTCGTCTGACAAACTGTCTCCGGCCACTAGACCCAAAAAGAACAATCTTACTTTCATCAGTCCACAAAATGTTGCGCCATTTCTCTTTAGGCCAGTCAATGTGCTCTTTGGCAAATTGTAACCTCTTCAGCACATGTCTTTTTTCCAACAGTGGGACTTTGCGGGGGCTTCTTGCAGATAGCTTGGCTTCACATAGGCGTCTTCTAATTGTAACAGTACTCACAGGTAACTTTACACCTTCTTTGATCTTCCTGGAGCTGATTGTTGGCTGAGTCCTTGCTATTTTGGCTATTCTTCTATCCATTCGAATGGTAGTTTTTCACTTTCTTCCACGTCTTTCAGGTTTTGGTTGCCATTTTAAAGCATTTGCGATCATTTTAGCTGAGCAGCCTATCATTTTCTGCACTTCTTTATATGTTTTCCCCTCTCCAATCAACTTTTTAATCAAAGTACGCTGTTCTTCTGAACAATGTCTGGAATGACCCATTTTCCTCAGAATTTCAGAGAGAAATGCACTGTAACCAGCATGTACAACATTTGCTGCCTTCCTTCCTTAAATAAGGGCAATAATTGACACCTGTTTTTCAAAGAATGAATGACCTCACTAATAGAACTCCACACTGCTATTATTTTGAACATGCCCCTTTCAATTAGTGATTCAATTACACAGAATCAGCAGCATGCATGTCATGACTGTTGGGTCTGTTGGATTTCTATTACTCTACTACACCTGCTAGTAAATTATTTGCCATGTAAAAATATCATTTCTACCAAAAACAGTGATCAGGTTAGTGATGTCTGACTGCTATTATTTTGAACACAACTGTACGTGATTTTGTGCACTGTTGCCACTCTGTAGCAGTATTTCTGCTATAGGGCGGCTGTAAAGTGGTTAATTATGAGATAAATAAATATCCTTTATATAAATAAGGCATGTGTATTCCTGCTTGAATCTGGCTGTGTTTTGTGTATTTTTTTTAGACCTGTGTAGTAATCCAGCATGAAACTTTTGTGCAGGAGCTTCCTGTAATAAAGACCGGTCACTGCTGCTCTTTATTTGTACACTGTGACTGGTCTTATTTATGCCCTCTGCTGCAAGTTCACTTTCACTTACAGGTCTCCTCCATTTCCCCACCCTGTAACAGGACAGTAAAAGAACAAGCAGCACAAGAGGAGCTCATCTTTCTGTCACTTTGCTCTCTTATCCTATCAGTATGCACCTTGCACTTGTAGCACCCTTCTAGGTCACTATAAGTAGTTAAATTTAGTTTATCTCCTCTGTAGCCAGAGGAGCAGGGGTTAATTGGTTAGTAAAGTTGTGCAGAGCCTCACAGATTGGTTTTGGCACCTCCCCTGTCTTCTAGAACTTTCTGGACTGTTCCAGAATTTAGTGGGTTAGGGACAGAGCCTGCACCCTAAATATTTATGGAGTTTCCACCAATCCCTAGGGAGGCAGGTCCCAGAAGGGGAGGAAACAGCCCTTAAATACTCAGAAGCCTGGCAGTCTGCAAGCAGAATCCAGGGTCCAGTCGTCTGGAGGGACTCCTTGTGCTAGGAACCTTGGACAGTGGTCATGGCACCAACCTAAACAGGAACATAGGCAAGAATTAAAATACACTGCTCAAAAAAATTAATGGAACACTATTTAATCACAGTATAGCATCAAGTCAATTAAACTCCTGGGATATTGATCTGGTCAGTTAAGTAGCAGAGGGGGTTGTTAATCAGTTTCAGTTGCTTTGGTGTTAATGAAATTAACAACAGGTGCACTAGAGCAACAAAACCTCCAAAACAGTAATGGTTTTACAGGCAATCCAACCCCTCCACTTAAATTTTTTTTCCTACTCATCTTTTCTGACTGCTTTTCACTAATTTTGCATTTGGCTAGGGTCAGTATCACTACTGGTAGCATGAGGCGATACCTGGACCCTACAGAGGTTGCACAGGCAATCCAACTCCTCCAAGATGGCACATCAATACGTGGCATTGCCAAAAGGTTTGCTGTGTCTCCAAGCACAGTCTCAAGAGCATGGAGGAGATTCCAGGCGACAGGCAGTTACTCTAAGAGACCTGGACAGAGCCGTAGAAGGTCCTTAACCCATCAGCAGGACCAGTATCTGCCTCTTTATTGCAAGAAGGAACAGGATGAGTACTGCCAGAACCTTACAAAATGACGTCCAGCAGGCCGCTAGTGTGAATGTCTCTGACCAAACAATCAGAAACAGACTTCACAACATCCTCTAGTGGGCCCTGTGCTCACTGCCTGACACCATAGAGCTTGATTGGCATTTGCCATTGAACACCAGAATTGGCAGGTCTGCCAGTGGCGCCCTGTGCTTTTCACAGATGAGAGCAGGTTCACCCTGAGCACATGTGACAAACGTGAAAGGGTCTGGAGAAGCCGTGGAGAACGTTATGCTGCTTGTAACATCGTTCAGCATGACCATTTTAGTGGTGGGACAGTGATGGTCTGGGGAGGCATATCCATGGAGGGACACACAGACCTCTACAGGCTAGACAATGGCACTCTGACTGCCATTCAGTATCAGGATGAAATCCTTGGACCCATTGTCAGACCCTATACTGGTGCAGTGGATCCTGGGTTCCTCCTGGTACACGACAATGCCCGGCCTCATGTGGCGAGAGTATGCAGGCAGTTCCTGGAGGATGAAGGAATTGATACCAGTGAATGGGCCCTACGCTCGCCTCTCCTAAATCCAATAGAACACCTCTGGGATATCATGTTTCGGTCCATCTTACACCACCAGGTTGCACCTAAGACTGTCCAGGAGCTCAGTATTGCCCTGGTCCAGATCTAGGAGGAAATAGCCCAGGACACCATCCTTCGTCTCATTAGGAGCATGCCCCGACATTGTCAGGCATGCATACAAGCATGTGGGGGCCATACAAACTACTGAGTACCATTCTGAGTTGCTGCAATTAAATTTCAGCAAAATGGAATAGCCTGCTGCATCATTTTTTCACTTTGATTTTTGGGGTGTCTTTGAATTCAGTCCTCTGTAGATTGATCATTATCATTTCCATCAAACAATGGGGCATCGTTACGTTCCAGCATGATATTTTTCCCCATTGAGATCTGATGTGTTTTCAAAGTGTTCCTTTTTGAGCCGTGTACGAAGAAGCCGCATACTCAATAAGTAATTAAATCAGCTGCTGAAAATGCCTAAAAACTGAGAGCCTAATATAAGTGTATCGTTTTCATTTGCAGCACCTGTTGTGGGAAGGTTTTGGCCAGCAGGTAACTGACTGGTTCCAGATTCTCAGGTGCTATCTGCAGATGTACACGTTAGTAAAACACAGAATTAATGACAGTGGGAGCTACACCGACACCATGGGCTTAGCAAAATGATTTTCCCACTGCAGACATTGCTGAAATGAAATCATATGAAACAGGATAAAGGAAACCTGCAGAATGAGACCTAAGATCAGCAAGGCAGCAAAAGCACACATTGCATGGTAAATATAATACACAGCAACATGATAAAAATGTGATTTTTCCTCCTTTTAAGCAGAATAAATGATTCCATGTCTACCTTTACCCCTGGTTCACATCTGTGCAGGTGGTGCAGCTACGGATCCGCACAAAAATCTGTGCAGCTGCACCACCTGCACAGAGGAATGCGGACCCGTGGGCAGGTGCCATTAATTCTAATGGCACGCCGCCCGCAGTGGAAATCGCAACCGTACTGGGAACCGAGTTTTCTGTGCGGGCTGCATTTTCCGAAGTGCAGGGACTTCTTCCCTGCACTTCCTGGAGTACGGGAGTCCATTCAAATGAATGGGCTCTCGTGCTCGTGCAAAACGCGGCCCGCTGGAACGCGCAGATGTGAACCTAGCCTTAGGAGACTTTATTCTCTTAAATACGCCATGCTTTAAAGTCCGTCACAGTTTTCTGTGCTATGTTTTGTGTTTTTCGGCCTCATCTTCCTGTTCTTCTACAGAGGAATATTTCAATTGTCCTGCTTAATGAAGATTTTGGAGCAGGGAGCCTGGCAAATCAGAGACATATCCCACTGACAATAGACAGGGACTGATTCACCTGAACCAAGAATCCAGTAGGTAAAAAACACGGGGGGACCAATAAAAGGCAGCATCATTTGGGCTCCAGCATACAATTTGCAATATTGATGCCCCTTTGAAAAATGATCCACAGTGGATCACTTTTCACAGTGCATTTGACAGACGGCATCTTTTCTCCTCAATGCCCATTTTAACCCTTAAAATGACAACCCATCACAGATGCGACAGCATGCTTTTCAAACAGTTTACTTGAATAGATCATGTTTAACGGTGGTATTGCCTGTCGAGAACACCTTGCTGTTTCATCTTTTTCCATGGCCATAATGCTTTGCTTTGGGTATAGCCCTCAGAAGTTGCATCTCTCTGTTTAGGTTGGGAGCGGAAGTAAAATTGCGGTTCAAGTGCCTATTTTTACGACCCTACTCTAATCACTTGTGTGATCGAATCCTAATTGTGTTGCAAATGTGCTTGAGCAGTGTCCCCAATGGAAGGAGAGAGAAAAAGAAAGGCACTGGGAATAAGCAGCATATTTTCTTGTTGCAGAATAATCAATTAACCATTTTGCCAATTTCTGCCATTGATTAGTCCCATTTAGAAATTTGCCATATTTATTAAATAGTCACAATTATATTCACTGCTGTTAAAAATGGATTGTTTTGAAATGGTAAATCCCTTAGTTTGCCATTGATACACCACTGAATTACTAGAACGAGGCTGCAAGACCTCCCAGGACCACTACTAAAAGCCTGCTAAAGTTGGCTGCAATGAATGATATAAACTTCTTTCTGATGTTTCTAAAATAAGTTTAACCATTCACTAATCAATTTCACTCACTGAATACATTTGGGCTCTCAAACAGGGAGTACCTGGTGTGGTAGTTTATTGGATCAGCTCTAAATAAAAAAAATATAATATAGAAAAATGCTTCATTTTAGATTAGCCACTACAGAATAGGTTCAAAGTCTAGACCAGCCTACGGAAACCAAGGGCCTACGCATTGCATGACTTCGCCTCAGTGTGTGGGAATGCAGAATGAGGTCAGCAGGTAATCATAAAGCTATGGGGGTGTTTATTCACAAAATCACGCCTTTTGTGTCTCTCCCACACCTGCTACAAGGAAGTGGCTAGGCACCATCTGGCCTTCAGCTGCTACAGGCTTGGTAAACATTATGAGTGTTGTAATGGTGATTAGATTGGGGCAAGGGAGGTATAACCCAATGCAGGTACAAGGTCATCCAGTGCCCAGGATAAAGATGCCAAACTGCAACTCCCCCCCCCCCCCGATGTGCATGCTCGGTCGTCTTTTTCAGCTGGAATCCTACACCCAGTTGACACCATGCTTTCTCAGCATCGCTGCTCAGCTCCATTTCTGCCATTTGAGTTTCACACAGGCCCAGAAGTGCATAGCATTGTCAATGGACCTTCCTGCTGTTTATTCTCTGCTGGTCACCTTGAGCAAGGTCTGCCTTCATTGTGAATAGTACACCAGAGTGGCCACTGCATGGTGTCAACACCCTCTGATGTATAGTCCCTTTTAGAGACAATAGAATCTAAAAGCAATCTTACCAGATCTGTGTTTACCCATGACCTTAAGAGCTTTTTGTGGAACCTGGGGTTTGGGAACAGGGCCAGTGTTTTGAAGGTCTCTGGCTGTCTGATGACTAGGGGTTCATAGGGGAACTTCTCTGTTAATAGGCTCCAGATCTCTAAATCTTTTAATTCTCGAAGGGGCAGATATTCCAGGTACAAGAGAATTACTTGTGCATTTGAGTGTAGATAAATTCCACCAGAACAGGTACTATTGGAGATGAGCTTACCAGCCCCCCTTGGGCACTTTGCTTTGAAATGTCCAGTCTCTCCACAGCCATGTCTCCATACCATATATTGCATCCACTTTCACCTAATGCTTTTGATCCAGGATCACCACAATCTTCTGAGCATTGGTGAGAGACTGCTGAATTCCTGTTTTATTTCTCTACCACTTGCATGACTGTCTACTGTCTCAGGAAAGAATTCTGCAAACCTGATTGTGACTGGGCCATCTGTGATAACACCTGCATTAGGACCTCAAAAACAAGAGGCATCCTATTTTCTACCCCTTCTGGGACACCCCACCCTGGACAGTCTATGATGAGTACACAGAGGCACCATTGCGGCATTGCCAGGAACCATTTTGAGTAGCCAGTTTTTGAATCCTGACTGCCAGCAGGGCTATTTATTCTTACCATCTTGATGAGTTTTTGACACCATAGAGATGTCCCTCTTTCTAAAGCAAGTAGTTGGTCATAGGGTAGCCCTGCCCTGCACGATCTGCTTCATCCTGACGTGATCTATAGTTGTAGGTTCCATTCCTTTATATAGGATTTAAATAATCTGGTACAACATCCTGTTCAAATATCTAATATACTCAGTTGCTCACCTTCAAATTGGAACGTGTTCAAATAGGTAAATAAGATGAGAGGCAACCTCTGTTTGCCCCAACGCATCTTGTAGCATAATCATACGTTGTTAAAGTTTTCAGACTGAACTTCAATTTCCTTCCACCACAGTGCTTCTTTGACTGTCTGTGATTCGCTACATCTTTTGGGCTTTTGGAACATCTCATTCATTTATGCACTGCCTGCATGGCTAGTTCCATCCAAGTTCATACACTTCTTCCCCATTTGGCATCGTGCACAGACTGTAGCAGCTATCCCAGGATCAGGCACTGTCTTGCTTGGACTCTGTAACTGACCTGCCGGTGGGTCCAAGTGTATTAGCCTCACCTTATCATCACCTGTCAGATGTTGACTCTGTAGATCCCTCTAGTGTGCTACTAGTGTTAGTGTAGGTACATTTATTGTGGTAAGAACTCATGGTAACTGTGTGTCTATAAGTAGGTCAGGGTGGGTGACTTAGCAGGTTGGGACTCTATCGCCTCCACCTGCTTCTGGAGGCCGATGGAAGTTTCCAGAAGCCAGTGGGCGGAAGGGGTGGAGACCTAAATCTGCATATTTATGAGAGTCTGACCAAGCCCAGGCTAAGAGACCCTGGTAGTGTGGTAAGACTAGCCCATAAATATGAAAAGCCATGTTTGTGAGGGAGTCAGGTTCGAGGTGGAGTGCCGAGGAGGCTGTGGGTGGCCAAGGAAGGATCCTCTAGGTTTAGGTGGGTTTTTTACCTCCAGGCTCGGCTCCAGCTGGCTTGCGGAGTATTCGTCAATGGCGCAGTTTGAGGAGGAATTTCGCCTAAGCAATAGGAGGGAGCAAAGAGGACAGAGTGACTACATCAGCATAGTGACTTCAAAGGACTGCGCTGTGCTTAACCCTTTATTCTTGTCCTGGGAGATCTTCAGAGCAGCCAAGAGGGCTGGTAGTGTCTGCAGACTGTGGAGCTGGGAGCAGTTCTACAGGGGAGAGGAGATACTTCTGCATTTAGTTTTCAAAAATCTTTGCTAACCTTCAAAGGGGGCCTGAAAGTCCCTAGTCCATAAAGGGCTTTTGCTACTGATCCGTAAAGACTGACTGTATCAAGGGAGGAGAACAGTCCAGGACCTTTCTCTGTATATAGGAAGGGAGTTGTTCTTGTGCATTGCTTCAGTCATGTTGGGCATCCCATAATCCCTATTCTCCTTAATAAAATAACAAAAACCAAGCTCAAGGACTGTTTACTGACTGTGGATGCAAATGTGGAAAATGAGTGTTGCCTGGCTGTGCAGTTCTTAGGAGGTCCCATAAACACAGCGGCACTCTACAGCTCACATCCTGGAAGCATGTGGGTGGGTGCAGCGGGATGTGGCGGCAGTAAAGACACAGTCGTAGATTAACTAGAACTTGTATTGCAGAAAATGCCAACTACAAACAACCCCTGCTGGAGAGCACTGCTAAGGGTGACACTCACAGTCCAGTTCTTGGCAGAAAAACAGCGGGAAAAGTTACACCAACAGTGTCTGTCTTCAGAGGGCAGAATGCAGCTTGGCGAGTCTGGTCCCAAAGGGCGGGCTACAGTACAGGATTGTGAGTCCCTAGCCTGTCTCTACTCGTCAGCAATGTTTCCCTTCCGTTATCACTTTCCCTGACAGATGGGTGCTCTTTGCCTATCCTAACCACTTTGTACAATCTGGGGGCAACTTGGGGGCAGGACTTGTAAAGACTCTGCTGACCCAAAGATGGCTGCCAGAGGTCACTTGGATGCAGTGTAACCAACCAGAATGCTGATAACAGGAACCTCCTCAGGCTGTGATACCGCTCCGCTTGGGTACCACCTACAACAAAGAAAACAGACCAAACCTGCCTACATTCCCCCACCCCCTTTAACAGAGGCTGTCTGGGGCATCGCAGCATGACAAGAACAACAACTACAGTAATAAAAGTGCAATAAGAGCATAGCCACGGAAGAACAATAAAACAAATTCAAACAACATAGTCAGCATATGTGACAGGGAGCTGCCTGCAGTTAAACCGCAAAGGGCTGTCCTGATTCTCTGCAGAGGCACTTGACACAGATTCATTGTTGGGTAGTGACTCAGAAGCCACAGGTGGCAAGGATCCACAGGTTTCACCTGTTTCCCCTGTACCTGGGCCCAAGATTGAATCTTTGGACAGTTCAGTGCAGTCTGTGTCACTGGATGGGGTTGTTGAGCATTCTAGGCTCCCGATATCTGAGCTGTCATTATTTAAGTTAGTGGGGGGTGGAGACTCAAGCACTAGGGGCAGTAAAAACCAGTCAGTGGGAGCTTCCTGCACCAGGGGAAGCTCCGTGGAATCAAATGCCCCCCTATCATCAATGGACTTCCTGGCGCAGTCACCTCCCAGCACATAAGTTCTCAGCATATTTCATTGAAGACACTTCTTTACAGGGTTGGGCCCCTTCAAGACCAGATCATAGACAGGAGTAGGGTGAGTGGGAAAGGCTGCTCCACCACCAAGTACACGGTGAGCTTTCATATGGCCATCAGCTTGCTTCCTCTGGTGTGTTTGGTATTCTTTATCAACACCCAGTCTAGATGTTTTACATGCTTTTTGAATGTCTTTGAGAAGATGATATCATCAAGGTAAACTAGCAAATTGAAGTCTCCAAGAAATATTTTCATTAGATGCTGGAAAGTGCTAAGGGTGTAGCAAGTAAATGCATAAACCTCCCAATAATGCTATTACTAGGCTGCAGCTAGGGGGAGCGCTGATGTGTGTAGTGTGACTTCAGGAGACTAATATCAATCAGCTCACATTATACTCGGAATGCAAGTGAGCAACACATGTTTTGTGCTCTCCTCTTTGATACAGAAACTACAGGCTGCATCTTTGTCATACCTCATCTCAGATCACCAAAAATCCTGTAACATTTAGAGGCTCCATCTAGGATTGGTGCAATCACAGTGTCACAGAGAAGGGAAGTGACTATTATTGTAAAGTGACAGATTTCAGGGAGGCTGCACAGAACACAAAATGACTGATAAAACATCAGTAAAGAAGCTGCAGTGGCACATTCAACAGCTATTGCATGCATTGTTTGAGAGTCAGCTACACTCACTGACAATCTTGATGCAAGAAAAAGAAGGTAAAGCGGTTCCTCATGCCACAGGTTCAAGTAGATGCAGAGGCAAGTCAGACTGAGTGGCACTGTTAGGTCCAAACTAGTCATGACAAATGACACACAGGCACAGGAAACAGACGAGGTCATAGACTATGGCAATACCACTCATGCTTCACTTTTCGAACTAACTGCTCAGTCTGCTTCTTGCAAAAAATGTACAATCTTTAATGCAGGCAAGTGCAGTGAGAAAGTCTGAAGATGGTCCAGCAGGGTTGTCAGATAACGGTGATAAAAGCAGGAATATGCAGAAAGGAAAACAATGTTTGAACCAAGAAAAGGACCATGTTGGCATTGCTTTAACTGTGGACTGGAAGATCACATGACACAAGGGTGCATAAAAATGAATGAAAAGATACCGGGAAACCAGAAGTGGTCACAGGTGCAGGGCAGCCAGTGACCAGCTATGATAAAAAGTCCCAAGTCACTGCACAACCTAAAGAAATCCTTTACTCACCTTGCCACTGTGAGTCAAAAAGTAGCCAGACTAATAGGGAGCAAATTCTTACTCACTTAGGAGGGGCACTCACAAAAGTACTCATTGACACAGGTTCCCAAGTAAGCATTGTGGCTGCAAGATGGGTTAAACAACACCACAAAAAAACTCCAATTCAGCCAATTGACAAACTGTTAGGAAAAGACAGCAAGCTAACATACCTTCACAACAGAAAATGGTTCTGTTGTTCCTTTTGATGAGTGAGTGGAATTGGAACTAAAAATTGAAAATTGAAGTGGAAATAGGGTAAAAATCCTTGTCCCAATGCTAGTTAGCCAGAATTGTTCTGTCACTACAATTCTAGGGTACAGTGCAGAACAATACAATAGCATTTTCATGTCATTTTACTGGGGTTTGAACTTTCAAAATGCTCTTTTATCAGTTCTGCACTGTACCCTAGAATTGTAGTGACAGAACAAAAGAGCATTCTGACAGTTCAAACCCCAGTAAAATGACATGAGAATGCTATTGTCATGTCAGGCTATTGAAACAATGTGTATAGAAAATTGTGAAGCAAATGCATTAGTAGGCCTTGTGCTGTCTTCTTTAACTAAGAATAATGAGTTGGAAAATGTACATTGATAGCAAAACCATCAAACTCCATGATGAAGAAGTACAGTGCATCCAGAAAGTATTCACAGCGTTTCACTTTTGCCATATCTTGTTATGTTACAGCCTTATTCCAAAATTGATTAAATTCTTTTCCTCAACATTCTACATACAATATCCCATAATGAAAGAAGTTCGTTTTTAAATATTTGCAATTTATTAAAAATAAAAAACGAAAAAAAAACCACAGGTCCTAACTAGTAATCCCACAAAGGTATGTTTGAAATTTTCAGGAATTGATATCATTCAACCCCAGTGGAGAGGGGGACATAAACGCAGGGCAGTCTCAAAACTGGAGACTCAATGGATAGTGGAACTGCGCTCTTTATCCCCACTAGGCCTTAACGTTGACCTTGACATCAACTGTTTTATAGACACCAGCTGAGTCTGACACTACATTTTCAGTTACATATGCAATCTTAACCTGCGTTTATCGAACTCTTTTTTGGTATATATTTTTTCCTGATGGATAGAATTTTTTACTTTACTTTTTTACTTATATTATATTTTTTAAGAAAATATTAATTATCCATATATGCAATTTTTATTTTTATTTTTTCCATTTATTACAGATCCCAGTACCTTATTTTTAAGGAGATACATTCATTTATATTTATTTTAAGGAGATACATTCATTTATATTTATATATTTTTTTAATCATGAATTTTTTAAGATTTTAATATTTATGATTTGGCATTTTAGTGGTATTTATTTACCCATTATCTCCTTTTATTTGGATGCTCCTTTATATTTGGATGATCTTTTAAATTAATTTCAGAATATATACCTCCCCTTTTATTCATTATATGTTTTTTATTCATTATATGTTTTTTGATAACGTTATATTAAAGAATTTATGTTTGTACCTTTTTTATATAATTTATAGTTGCATGGTTTATAATGTGTTTTCATATTTTTTTTATTGTATATTTATTGTACTCATCTGGCATTTTATATTGTTTATTTTAGTCCATATTGTAATTATCTTATTTTATTCACAAACATTTCTTGGTCTCCATACAGCATTGATACTTATATAAGAATTTTTTCGGGTGCATCTATTTGTGATTATACCATATTTTTATAAATATCTAATGTTTTTAATGTTTGGCCTCTATATGTGGAAGGTTTTCAGGCTGTGATTTGTAGTCCCACGCGGATGTCCATTTGGCCCACTGCTTGTATTTTGCCTACACCTCTTTTAAGGCTCCAGAAAAATGGCGTCTTTCCATTTTTGCCTCATGTTTAGCTGAGGGCTATTGAAAAATGGTGGCCGTAACCTTTCCGGTTCCAAGTATTTGCCTTGCACCTTTTATTTGTAAAGAATATTGCCCCGTTTCAGTTAAATATTAAGCACTTATTTCATTTATTAGCCCCACTGTATGGATTCCTCTTGTTCCTTAGCGGCTTTGCCGCCTCTCGGTGACGGAGCGGCTTTTCCGTGTTTTGCGCATGCGCAGTTCGACTAAGATGGCGCCCGGCCACACATGCGCATTTACCATTATAAAGCGGACGTCCATGGCTAGCATGCTTCCTTTGAAGATGTGCTCAGGCACGAAACGCGTTGGGAGGAGCTTAGCTGTGTACGTCACGCCGCCGAGGCCGTCAGGAATTCTTTGGAATCTCGTGTTTGCCAGTATTTTTGCCAGATGTGAGTGTATTCTATGTTAATACACAATACCTATTCAGAATAAAAAATACTGCACTATCAAGTACTTTTTTGGCTTGCTATTACACGAGCCTTTTAAGGTGGGTACTATTTTACGATTTGTGGGTCCCTGTCCATCGGTCATGAACATATGAGAAGATGTCCCTGGAGAATGTGCGTATGGTCCGTTAATCAGCTTGTATGCTGACGTGTGCCAGATGATTGCCTTGGTCCTATCCACATCCAGATGACTATGACGGGATTTACCTTTTACACAAATGCGCAAAACGATTGCGCTTCTGGTTAGTGCATTCACTTTACCATTCTCTTATCACTCAAGTCACAGAATTCACAGAATTGAATTATTACTTCAGTGGACTTCATATTCACCACCATTGTCACTTGACTACAGTCTATTGATTATTGATCACTGATTATTGTTTTCACTATTTATATGTCAAATTTGGACGATTTATGATCTTTTTCACTTCTACGCCTGCTGGCGCTTGCACATACTTCACTTGTATTACTATTTATCATTTTAGCGCTGCATCCATTTTATGAGAATCCTACAAAGGTGTTGGAGGAGTTTCGGTACCGCCTTGCTAAACTTTACACAGACCCCACTCAGGCAGAACCCCATGCTATCTCCAACTTTTTGTCTCGACTGTCTTTCCCTACTCTGACTCAAGCTCATAGAGATTTCAAGGACTGTGATATTCAAGTATCGGAAGTCTTGTGCTGTATTGCTCATTTGAAGACTAGCAAAAGACCAGGACCTGATGGCTACACGGCCTTGTACTATAAGAAACTGGCTGATGTTCTGGCCCCTCACCTCGCAGCCATGTTTATTGCGGTGAAAAGAGGTTCAGCCTTTTCCCCCAACTTGCTGACTGCTAATGTGGTCATGATCCCGAAAGCAGACCGGGACCATTCCTCTTGGGCGAATTATAGGCCAATCTCTCTTATTAACGTCGATATGAAAATCCTTACACAAATTTTAGCTACCCGTTTGAACTCTTTCCTTTCTCGTCTGATCAAAAAACACCAGGTGGGCTTTGTCCCCCATAGGCTAGTAAGGGATGCAATCAGACAAATTTTAGTTACAACACCAGGCTCATACTCACAATATTGAAATGATGCTCTGGGTGTTAATAAAGCCTTCGACACCTTATCCTGGCCATACCTCATGTCGGTCTTTCACCATTTTGGTTTTGGTCCCTCATTCCTGCGTTGGATTTCGTCGTTATATACGTGCCCCCAAGCAAAACTTAAATATTATGGTTTTGAGTCCTTGACGTTTCCGATTGGTAGAGGAACTAGACAGGGCTGCCTGCTCTCTCCCATATTATTTATTTTGGCTTTAGAGACCCTAGCAGAAGCTATTTGCATACATCCTGATATTAACCACATTAGCGGTCTAATTATGTCCATATTTCTGTGCTCAAAGCAGTACTTTTTTTGCATGGAAATATGTATTTTTTTTATTGTAGGCCTGTAATTTTTAGGAATAACTCACTGAAATCTGTCCAAACAAGAGTCTAGTAAACATCCCGGGTATGTTCAAATTTGAAACACGAAATCATAAATTATAATTTAATAAATAATCATAAAAAATAATATAATAATAAATGTAATTCAATAATATAATCAAACCAAAAACACTGAAATTTGAAATGTAGCGCCAAATTCACACATCACTGAGCAAAGTCGCAAAATCGTTTTCAGTGTCTGATGACGATTTTCCCCACGAATCATTATCACTCAATTCTGCAAGTGGTTCTAATTTACTATCGCTGTTCTCTAGCTGGTCTAAAACCACTTTTGACCTAAAGGGACGCTTTTTGGACGCCATGGACATTTCTCAGTTTCCAGGCAGAAAGAACAGTAAAAATGTAGGCAGGGCACAGGACAAAGCACTAGGGACAAAATGTATGTGAAATGGTTTGATACAGTAATGCTATACTATGTTATTTTAGTGAATGTCACTTTTTGTCATTTTCAAATTTCCCGCCGTTTCGTCCCCCGTACGTCCCTACGTCGCAGGGGACGGAACCCAGAAGACAGATGCCGGTATCCGCCGGAGGACATTACAGGGGACACTGCAGGAGGGACATCACGGGAGCGCAGGACAAGGTAAGAGAAGAACAGATCCCGGAGCAGCGCCGCATGATAAGCCCGAGTGTAGCTCGGGGTTACCGCTTGTGGTACTGAAACTTTACCCCGAGCTACATTCGGGAATACCGCCAGGGAGGCTACGGGGCTGGACGTAGCCAGTTATCAGCATAAGCTGTCGTTGTTTGCGAACGATATATTGCTATCTGTTACTAATCCGGGGGTTACTCTGCCTAACCTATTGGCGGTTCTGGACTCCTTCGCTGCTCTTTCAGGCCTCTATATCAATCCCACTAAATCTAAAGCCATGTCTATTACCCTTTTCTCCATGCTGCTGGCAATGGTGAAACAATCGTTTTCTTTTCAATGGCTTTCGGTCTTGCCATACCTGGGGATTAAGATCACTCCTTCTTACGAAAGACTGTATCAGGCTAATTTCCCCTCTGTCTTTAAGGATTTGACGGAAATGTTGTCTTCTTGGGCTCATCTCCTGCTTTTGTGGTTCAGTAGAATTAATGCGATCCATATGACTTACCTCCCAAAATTATTATATGTGTTTTGGGTTTTACCGATCCCTGTCCCTGCATATCTTACGTATTCATCAACGGAAGCTTCTGTCTTTCATCTGGGGCTCCTCACACCCTAGAAATAATAAAATAATTCTATTTAAAGCTTGTTGGGAGCCGTATCATGGCAGCGTAGGTGGCGTGGCCAGTGAAACCTGGACGCTGGCCAACTAAACAGGAAAAAAAAGAATTATATTTGCCCGTAGGAACGCAGGTGGACTGTCTGTCCCGAATCTTCATGCATGCTAATTATCGGCGAATATTGCCACACTAGCCCATCTTCACATGTCTCGCAATATTCCCCTGTGGGCCACAGTGGATCTGATGGACTCCCACCCGACTCCACTTTCCTCTTTGCCATGGCTCCCCCCTGTTAATCGCCCTTCACCTCTTAGTCCGACATTAACACATTTGCTTCGACTTTGGGACTCCATTAAATATTCTGCGGGTCTCATTTCTGCTCATTTACCTTTACTGCTCCTATTCCACAACCAGGGGTGGACTGACCATTTGGAAACTCGGGCACTGCCCGAGGGCCTGGGGTCAGTAGGGGGCCCCATGAGATGCCCCTGGTACCTTTTTCATAGGCTTTTTTGACTTTGGGCAAGGACACAGGGGCCCCATGATCCCCTATTGCCCGGGGGCCCCATGAGTTGTCAGTCCACCCCTGTACACAATCCATTGTTTCCCCCGGGCCTTGACAACCCTGGACAGTTTGCTTGGTGGACAGCTCATGGCATCAATGACGTACACTCCTTGCTCTCTGCTACTTGGATACTCACTTTTGTGACTCTCCGTTCTTCTCATGACATCCTGTTGAGGGAACATTTTAGCTACCTCCAACTCTGTCACTTTCTTACTACATTGTGATGAGCCCATTCAGGACCCTGTAGGCTGACCCCCTTCGAAAGTCTTTGCAGGCACAGACCTCATGCGCCAGGCTTGATCTCCCTTTTCTTCTCCGCTGTCATTTCTTATAGGACACCCCTGGTTCACTCTTATCATCAGCATTGGCAATCGGAACTTGGGGGTTGTCTAGATCAGCAAGACTGGCGGATCGTCACTTAAGCATTGCCTAAATGCTCGAGGAATGTTATTATATTAGAAAATGCCAACATGGTCCTTTTATAGATGGTATTATACGCCTGCCTGGCTCGCTTGTTTTATTCTCTCATATTCTCCGACTTGCTTTCGGGGTTGCATAAAATAGGTACCATGGCCCATATTTGGTGGACTTGCCCCAAATATGCAGACTATGGATTAGGGTCTATGCCCTTCTCTGCACTGTGCTACACACAGATATTAAGCGTAACCCATACGAGGCGCTATTATTTAAACCAATATTAGGCCTACTCCGTCCTGAGCGGCAGTTAGCATCGCATCTATTTATGGCTACCAAATTGACGATCGCGAGAGCTTGGAAAACCCCTCTTCTTAGCTTCGAAGCCGTTAAAAATCGGATGAATTTTATTATGGTTAATGAGAAGCTAACGGCTATGCTGCTAGACACCCACACTAAGTTTCTGCAGATCTGGCGTCCTTGGATTGATGTGGCTCAACCATCTAGATTTGATCTGACCCTCCTGTCGATATAAGACTCTCCTGGCGCAATCCCCTGGAGCCCTTTCTCTGTCTTTACTATTCTTGCTTCTCCCTTCTCCTCTTTTCTTTCTCTTTCTTCCTTTTGTTTTAGTCAGTTTTCATGTTGCATGCGCTGATTGTGATACCCCTAGAGAACCGTGCCTGTAATGTTTTATATACCTGTTGGACTTTCTCGAGAGTCTTTGGTGATGAGCTCCGATGTGCGTCCAGTGAGACTCCATGCTCAGCCTTTCCTATCATCTGTATGCGACTTTGGTGACTATCTTTGGCCTTTGCCCACTAACTCATTGGTCACTACTTGTTAGCTGTTAATGCAATTTATAAGGTTTCATTCCATTCTTTCATATATTGTGTTTCTTTACTCCGTTTCTCTCCGTGTTAATACTTCAGTGCATTTGTTATGTCCTCCATCACCAGAATTGTATATCTTATTTTTTTTGTGTCAATGAGCTTGCTTTTGATTGTTTCTTTGTTGTTGTGTTGTCTATAATAAAATTCTTTGTAAAAGAAAGCAAACTGCACCTGCCTACACTATCATTTTGGAAAATTTCAATAGCTGCAGATTTTTCACATTTTGTGACTGTTTTTATACAAAACACAAACTGATTATTCTTGGGAGTTTGTCCTTCAGCTTAAGACATCAGAAAATGGTATTGTCTCATTTCTCAGCTTTAAACGTGGATGTCTGGAAGGAGTTTCTCATCATTTAGACTGGGAGGAAGAATAAGAAAAAAAATATATTAACACTCAAGATGCAAACATCCTCTCTCTATAGAGGAACCGATGAAAAGCTTTAATTTTCAGGAGACAAAGTGGCAATGAAGGTTTCCTGTCGGCTAATAAGTGGTGCGCACGTCTCTGATAGTTTAATTAGCCATGAGAACTCCAGCAGGACAAATGCCTTCTGAACCACCAGATCCCTGCCTGGTAACAGAGCCTTACTTATTATGTCTGGACATAGTAGTAACTGCTGATCCAGACATTTAAGTGGAACTAAACTTATCTCCTCTCTAACAGTCTGGGTCCTAGTGCCAGCAGCAGCAGCACCAGCATATTTTCTGCCGGTTCTGGTCTTCAGGGGTCTCCACTGACCAGTGTGAGATGATGTAACTTCTGCGCATGCACGGGAGTCAGTCATCCAGGCATGCATGGGCAGCTCAGTTTACATACCGCACAAGACTGCAAGCAGACAGGTAGGTGTATTTTATGGCAAAAGAGACATTGCACGTCTCTTATGCAATAATGGCCTGTCTGCTCGCAGTCTTTCGTTAAATGCCTTCAGTTTTTCTTTAAGATGTCAGTTTACCCTACATTACAAAAAACAAGCATCTCATGTTAATGGATTTAACTTAGATTCCTAATATCACATATATATTCAGTCATTCTATATTTCGAAAAGGGCTCTTTCACACTAGACGTGCAGTTTGTTTCGCTCCGATTCGAAATTTGGACAAATGTTCCATTATTCGGAGATTCGGATGTATCCGAATTCCAAATTACAATAGTAACAAATTTAAACAAATCTTAAATAATGAAACAGAATTCAGACGAAATTTTAAACGATTTGAATTCGAAAACACATTTGAAAACAAATTCAAATTCAAAAACAAATTTGAAAACCAATTTGAATTTGAAAACAAGAATGGAATAAAACAGAATAGAAAATAAAGAAATATAAAAGAATAGAAAATAAAATAAAAGAATAGAAGAAAAAAGAACAGAATAGAAAAAAAAGAATAGAACAGAATACAGTAGAAAATAATAGAGTTAAACAGAACAAAATAGAAAAGAAAACAAAGGAATAGAATCCATTAGAATAGAACAGAAAAGATAAGAATAGAAAATCAAAAACAAGAATAGAAAAGAATAGATAAGTATAGAAAAGAAAATCAAAGAATAAAATAGAAAAGATTAGAATAGAAAAGATTAGAATAGAAAATGAAAGAATAGAAAATATTAGAGATAAACAGAGCATAATAGAACAGAAAATAAAGGAATAACATAGAATCAATTATAATAGAATAGAATAGAAAAAATTAGCATAGAATAGAAAATCAAAGAATAGAATGGAAAAGATTAGAATAGAGAATCAAAGGATAGAATAGCCTAGTATAGAAAAACAAAAGAATAGAATAAATTAGAATATAACTGCCTTTTGAAATTTTACATTTCGAATACAATGAATTTGAATTTGAACAGAATATATTAGAATAGAATGGAAAAGAATAGAATAGATTAGAAAATACTAAAATATTACAAAACATTGTGAACTACGCTATGGTGACGTAAGTAGTGATCAACAAAGGCACTGTGAAACTTTTGCTGAAATATAAATTTCCAACATGGTCACACAACTCTTCATATAGCCCATATACAGTCAGGTCCATAAATATTGGGACATCGACACAATTCTAACATTTTTGGCTCTATACACCACCACAATGGATTTTAAATGAAACGAACAAGATGTGCTTTAACTGCAGACTGTCAGCTTTAATTTGAGGGTATTTACATCAAAATCAGGTGAACGGTGCAGGAATTACAACAGTTTGCATATGTGCCTCCCACTTCTTAGGGGACCAAAAGTAATGGGACAGAATAATAAACATAAATCAAACTTTCACTTTTTAATACTTGGTTGCAAATCCTTTGCAGTCAATTACAGCCTGAAGTCTGGAATGCATAGACATCACCAGACGCTGGGTTTCATCCCTGGTGATGCTCTGCCAGGCCTCTACTGCAACTGTCTTCAGTTCCTGCTTGTTCTTGGGGCATTTTCCCTTCAGTTTTGTCTTCAGCAAGTGAAATGCATGCTCAATCGGATTCAGGTCAGGTGATTGACTTGGCCATTGCATAACATTCCACTTCTTTCCCTTCAAAAACTCTTTGGTTGCTTTTGCAGTATGCTTTGGATCATTGTCCATCTGCACTGTGAAGCAGCGTCCAATGAGTTCTGAAGCATTTGGCTGAATATGAGCAGATAATATTGCCCGAAACACTTCAGAATTCATCCTGCTGCTTTTGTCAGCAGTCACATCATCAATAAATACAAGAGAACCAGTTCCATTGGCAGCCATACATGCCCACGCCATGACACTACCACCACCTTGCTTCACTGATGAGGTGGTATGCTTAGGATCATGAGCAGTTCCTTTCCTTCTCCATTTTATTCTCTTCCCATCACTCTGGTACAAGTTGATCTTGGTCTCATCTGTCCATAGGATGTTGTTCCAGAACTGTGAAGGCTTTTTTAGATGTCGTTTGGCAAACTCTAATCTGGCCTTCCTGTTTTTGAGGCTCACCAATTGTTTACATCTTGTGGTGAACCCTCTGTATTCACTCTGGTGAAGTCTTTTCTTGATTGTTGACTTTGACACACATACACCTACCTCCTGGAGAGTGTTCTTGATCTAGCCAACTGTTGTGAAGGGTGTTTTCTTCACCAGGGAAAGAATACTTCAGTCATCCACCACAGTTGTTTTCCGTGGTCTTCCGGGTCTTTTGGTGTTGCTGAGCTCAGCAATGCGTTCCTTCTTTTTAAGAATGTTCCAAACAGTTGTTTTGGCCACGCCTAATGTTTTTGCTATCTCTCTGATGGGTTTGTTTTATTTTTTCAGCCTAATGATGGCTTGCTTCACTGATAGTGACAGCTCTTTGGATCTCATCTTGAGAGTTGACAGCAACAGATTCCAAATGCAAATAGCACACTTGAAATGAACTCTGGACCTTTTATCTGCTCATTGTAATTGGGATAATGAGGGAATAACACACACCTGGCCATGGAACAGCTGAGAAGCCAATTGTCCCATTACTTTTGGTCCCTTAAGAAGTGGGAGGCACATATGCAAACTGTTGTAATTCCTACACTGTTCACCTGATTTGGATGTAAATACCCTCAAATTAAAGCTGACAGTCTGCAGTTAAAGCACATCTTGTTCGTTTCATTTCAAATCCATTGTGGTGGTGTATAGAGCCAAAAATGTTAGAATTGTGTCAATGTCCCAATATTTATGGACCTGACTGTACCATCAAAAACACATATGGATTGTGGATTATGGATTGTAACGTTAGAATTATTATTGAATCTGATAGAATTATTTTTGAATCCGTTAGAATTATTTTCGAATCCATTCGAATAATTTAGGAATCCATTCAAATTAAAATTCGGTCAAATTCGATTAAACAAAAATAATTCTGAAAAACGAATTTAACTAAACGAACGAAACAAAATTAGTCAAATAACGATTCATTTATTTTGCAGATGTCTAATTCACACTGGCAGGTTGCTTTTCAGAGGGCATTTGATAGACGGTGAGAACTATCTGCCGATTCTGCCAGAAATCAAATGAGCTTAGAGCTTCCTATGCTTTATGCACAGACAGGAGAACACCTAGCCCTTATGTTACAGACATTAGAAAAGGGAGAGGTGTTTTGTAGTCCTACCTAGGCTGACAATACTGCTCCATATATATAGTATGGTAAATAAGCATTGCTTCCCTAGGACAGGAGGTGTGTTACTGGCAGGATCGACGTGTAAAAATAAAATAAAAGAACTGAAAGGGAAAATTAATGCAGCCACGACATCTAGGAATGGGTAAAATAAAATATTTCAAGTTTTTTTTTCTTGGGTTTAGATACATTTTGGGCACTCATTATTATATAGGATTTATATAGCTTCAACAGTTTGGCAAGCACTTTGTCATGAGCAGTTTGACCCATATAGCATAAAAACCTGGCATTTTTGGGCACAGGTGAGGGACAGGAGCAGCATATAGCCCAGTGCAGCCTTTCAAAATGAATGACAGGCTGAAATACGCAGCATCTGTGCATGGCTGGTTGCTGCACTGAATGATACTTGCATTTAGGGCCAAATGAGTTCAGGAAGGTATTCCTCGAACATGGAATTCCTGCATTCAGGGCATACAATTTAATTAGATGCTGTTATTGTTCAGCCCAAAATTTTCCAGCAGGCTTCTTCAGCTTGTGTCAAACAGATTAGAAGCTAGGAGCGCTGGCCACTGAGCACATTTTTGCCAGTAAGAACTGGCCAACATTTGTTCAGGATATGATATCAGGGCAATTTAGCTGAAAAAAGTCTCTCTAACAGAGTGAGCAGTGAGATTTAGGCTCCATTTACATTTTGCACAGTGGGAATGTGGGTTCTTGCTCAGGACTTTTTTGCATGATTTATATACATTTGTGACACATAGGGCAGCCCATTCACTTGAATGAGCAGCCCTATGCTCCTTTGGTGCGCCAAAGAAGCACAAGGGCCAAATTTTAGCCCAGAACCAGGCAAGTTTTTGCATGCTACTATTTTCTACGTGTTTTCTCATGTGCCAATCACAGCAAATTTGCACTCTTTTTGGGGTACCATTAAGAATAAATAAGAATTAATGGCACTCATGATGTGGAAACATTGAGCGGACTTAATGCAGCTCCATAATCAATATATTATTACAATATATATATATATATATATTTTTTTTTTAAATGTAAACAGTGTAAGTGTATGTATACTAGAATTTATACAGCTATAGACGCTATGTTGTAATGTCGGAGATCAGCAACTTATAGTAGGACTGTGATGTGGTAGGCAATCTGGCGGTAACAGACATTGACCTGGAGGGTCGCTAGCTGATACGAACGTCCCTAGTGATACTAATATAGTGATCAGTGATAATACTGTACACAGTTAACATCGGGGTTAACTGTGTGACTAACAAGTGCAATGTGTGTAATATGTGCTGCTTTTACTTACAAATTTGGCTGTTCTTTCTCCCTGCTTTTCAGGGAGAAGAAACAGCCTGGTCACTGTTCCCATGTACACAGAATTTTGTGTGTTTTTAAACACAGAACTCTGTGTGCGATTGGGTACAGTCTATCAGCTGGTTTCAGCCGAAATCATTGGCTGAAATCTGCTGCCACACTTGTACTGTGTCTAATTATACATGAGTGCCCCAAACCCAGAAGAAGGTCAGGCACATACATGTATATGACTGTGCCAGTACCTGCCATCTGCTTGTAGTATGTCTACTGTGGGCGGTTAGCAGGTGGTTAACCGCTTCCCGACAGCCCTATAGCAGATATACTGCTACAGGGCGGCACGGGTGCGCAAAATCACGTATATATACAGTACGTGATTTCGCATTTTCAGGTTTGGGGTGTGCGTGCGCGCCCTACCTGCGCCGCCATTCGTGGCTGGTGATTACTTGCCGGTGCCCAGTGATTGCCGAACATCTCTGATGGGGAGGAGAACTGTTTGTAAACAAAACAGTTCTCCTCCCTGTCAGCACCTGCACACTGCTTTGGATGGCTGTGCACAGAACAGCCATGCAAAGTAGTGTGCTTACAGTGAAGCACACGGACACAGCACACTATAAAACAGCACACAGTACACAGTTAACCCTTTGAGCGCCCCTCATGTTAACCCCTTCCTGCCCAGTGCCATTAGTACATTGTTAATGCTTTTTTTTTTTTAGCACTGATCACTGTATTGGTGTCACTGGGGATGTCAGTTACACCAAGTCAGTTCCCCCCAGTGTCAGAATGCCCACCATAGTCCCGCAGTCCCGCTATAAGTTGCTGATCGCCGCCATTACTAGTAAAAAAAAAAATCCCATTATCTTTACCGCCATTTGTAAACGCTATAACTTTCACGGAAACCAATTAATTTACACGTATTGGGATTTTTTTTTTAGCAAAGACATGTTGCAGAATACATTTTGGCCTAAATTTATGACGAAATTAGATTTTTTACATTTTTTTTACTGGACATGTTTAATAGCAAAAAGTAAAAAATATTGTTTTGTTCTCGAAATTGTCGGCCTTTTTTTTTTATAGCGCAAAAAATAAAAAACCCACAGGTGATCAAATACTACTGAAAGAAAGTTCAATTCGTGGGGAAAAAAGGATGTAAATTTCATTTGGGTGCAGCGTTGCATGACCACGCAATTTTCAAAGTAACGAAGCGCCATAATGCAAAAAAAGGCCCGGTCAGGAAGGGGGGTAAATCCTCTGGAGGGCAAGGGGTTAATCCAAACGATCTTGAAGTTTGTAAACTTACTTTGTGAAGATCCCCACACATTTACTTCCTTGAATTCTGTGACACACATTCACTATGTCTTGTGAGTAGGCACTGTTGTGTCACACATTGCATAGAGCCAGTCTTCTGAACTACAGAGATGATGAAAGGAGGAGTTTTAGGAGGCGGGGTCAGTACAGGGATCACTTCTTGCAGGCAGCAAATGGAAGCATAGAAGAAACTGCAAAGCAAGCTGGGAATCCAGGAAGTTGTGGGAAGAGATGTCCAGGAGACAGGCGGCACTCACAACCTGAAAGTAGATTTTTCAAGTAAGATTATATTGGATTATCAAAAAATACTATTACAATTACACTACTGATGTTATAAAATGAAAGTGTTTTCTGTGACCATAGATTGCCTTTAACCTCCCTAGCAGTATGATTATTTCCGATTTTTGTTGCTGAAAGCGGTACCATTATTCTGAATGGAAATATGTAGTTTTTTTTATTGTAGGCTGTAATATTTAGGAATAACTCACTGAAATCTGTCTGAACAAGAGTCTATTAAACATCCCGGGTATGATAAAATTTGAAACACAAAATCATAAATTATAATATAATAAATAATCGTAAAAAATAATAATATAATAATACATTTAATTCAATAATATAATCAAACCAAAAACACTGAAATTTGAAATATAGCGCCAAGTTCGCACATTGCTGAGCAAAGTCGCAAAATTGTTTTCAGTGTCTGATGATGAATTTCCCCACGAATCATTATCACTCAATTCTGCAAGTGGTTCTGATTTACTATCGCTGTTCTCTAGCTGATCTAAACCCGCTTTTGACCTAAAGGGACGCTTTTTCGATGCCGTGGACTTTTCTAAGTTTCCAGGCAGAAAGAACATTCAAAATGCAGACAGGGGACAGGACAGAGCACTAGGGACAAAATGTATGTGAAATGGGTTGAAACAGCAATGTTTTACTATGAAAAATCGTTTTGAAAAAAATGACATTTCTTTTTAAACTTTCAAATTTCCCGCCGCCGGTGGCGCCCGTACGTCCTGACGTCACATGACCAGAACACAGAAGCCGGATGCCAGCATCGGCCGGAGGAGATGGCCGGGGACGCTGCAGGGGACACATCGCGGGAGCGAAGGACAAGGTAAGTGCTGCAGGGACTCCCTATGCAGCACCGCATGGTAAGCCTAAGTGTAGCTCGGGGTTACCGCTTTTGGTATAGAAATTTTATGCCGAGCTACACTCGGGAATACCGCCAGGGAGGTTAAGGTGACATTAAATCTTCATTTATTTTTTAACTAAAATAACAAACATGGTATACTTACCTGCTCTCTGCAATGGTTTTGCACAGAGCAGCCTTGATCCTCTTTTTATGGGGTCCCCCATCTGCGCTCCAGGCTCCACTTCTTCAATGAGTGGCCCCATGGAGAGCCACTTTGACAACAGCAGGAGCCAATGCCTCACGTTTCTATCAATCTGTCCATTGAGGAGGCAGACAGCGTCAAAAGCCGATGTTCTCATGCACATCGCTGGATCTGATCGGGCTCAGTTAAGAATAAGGGGGGGCTGGGGGGATCCAGGTTTTTTACTTAATGCATTGAATGCTTTAAAGTGTTACTATACCCTGCATTCATTATATCTGGTCTTTCACAGTACACAGAACATGGAAATGCAATTATTTTAGTAAATATGAACTGCTAAATACCTTTTCTCATCAGCAGTTAGAGCAGTCTTGTGACTTCTATCAGTGTCCAGCAGAGCACTGCTTAAAGCTTGTAGGAGGATTTTTCAATCTCCCCTGATTGTCCAATGAGGCTGCATAACCCCTGACCCTCTGGACAGCGCTGATTGGCCCTGTGCTGATCACATGCACTCTCCCAAGAAAAAAAAACTATCAATACACACCAAACTGAGCATGTGCACCTTGCTCCCCAAGGATCTGTTCTATCAGCAGATGGATTGCAGACAAACATGTTTTACCACTTATACAGACTAATTTTAAGTTGTGGGTTTAGTAACACTTTAAGGTGGAAAACCTTTAGGCTTTAGACCCACCTTAATTCCATATCATGAACATTGAGTTAAACCCAGCTAAGAGTAGTAATCTAATTACAGAATTGATTTACTTTGTTGCTCTGGGATCTCAGTAACATGTAAAATCACAAAAAAAAGTGAGAAAGGCCCAGCGACCTCCCAATGGTGTGAACCATTTTCAGCGTAGTTCTTAAAGTCATTTTTTTCTCAATAAACTCCACCTTGAAGATGGCTGCTTTCCGATCAGAATAGCAAACACACTTTTAGAAGGACCTGTAGGGGGATGGTGACATTCCTGTATCATGTACGCCAAGGTTCTGTGTCACCACAAGGAACAACCCATCAATAGGAAGCACAAATAGCTACACCAACCAACTACTTAAAGTGCCAGAGATTCCTGGCTAGACAGAGGTGACGAATGAGGACGCTGCAGACAGCGCCCAAGGGTACATGCATCTCACAAACGCCACGGCGTATGTGGCCGATGACATTAGCCTGTCAGATAAAATGAGGGATCAGTTTCACTCACTTTTCATAAGACGTCTCAGAGAAGAAAAGCACTTTGCTTGCACGGCGTCTGTTTTTAGTTGACACTCAAGGAGCACTGACAGATGCACTGTGTAATTGGCTACACAAAGGGCAACCATCAGTGCCATCATACTTATTACTGGCCAGGAATTTCAAGTTGTGGCTGATATAGCACCAACACGTGTGTCCTTTGCCCTATGGACGATCCAAGCAATGAAATATTACATTTAATAAGGGTTAAAGTGTTTGTTAACTCTAACAATACATTTCTTTTATATTCAATTTTTGGTCTGTTAAATGCATCGTTGAATGCATTTTATTATATCTTTCTGACGAGTAATAGCTGTTCAGCCAACCAACGATCAAGTGAGCTGATACTTTCCTGTACTGTCTGCCCCTGGACTGTTATCAGTTAGCATTGTTACCTGCTATCTCTTTAGACTACAAAGCACCTCCCCCTGTTATGGAGAAGGACATGGAGGTGTTATGTAGTCCTAGCTAGTCCTAACACAGTGTTATGTAGTCCTAACACACTCCAAGTCCTAGAGTGACAACGTTATTCAGCCCGGTTGTCACCCTATTACAGGAAGTGAGTTAATGGCAGGATTATCAGGTTAAAATAAAAAAAGGAAATAGGGAAAAAAGAAATCTAAGGCAGCAATTACATCTAATGACTGGTATCAAGTTTTGCTCTTAGGTTTAGAAACAGTTAATAATAAAGTGATAAAACACAAGAGCTATTTATTATTTATTTTTCTTATTACAGGTACTTATATAGTGATGTCAATTTACATAGCTCTTTATATTTTATATATATATATATATATATATATATATATATATATACACACTATATTGCCAAAAGTATTGGGACATGTAACGGAACCGGACTCCGACTGCACTAGGGTATTTCCGTTATACTCTCGCTTCCCTGTCCGAACACCATCCACGAACACCACTGCTGATCATACAGGAAATAGACAGTACCAGACTCTCTTAAGACAGGAAGTAGACTGCTTTATTTTAACACAAACACAAGATATATACACAGGGCGGGAAAATACAACCAGGAACAGGAAACACATCAGCAAGCCCTCCCATCAGGGGTAAGGGCTGCCGGAAACACCCCCCACCAAACCAAGACACACAATAGAACAAAGGGATACACCACATGGCAGTAGACAATAGGGGAACACATGCATCCCATAATGGCAAGCAAGACACAATAGAACAATGGGGCAACCCCCAGTGAACAATGAACAACTCCCACACCGATACACAACATCAGGACAGACTACCCTGTACCCGTAACAGGCACAGGGTGGGTTACACATAAGAGGAACAACAGGGGTCTCCCCACCCCCAAAAGTCACTCCCGTCACATATCTCCCCTTTCGGCAGGAGACTAAAGCAGGAGTAAATCCCAGACAGATGGACTTCGAAGTTAGTCTGTACTTTCAGTCCCCCAATGCCATCACCCACACAGTACCCCAAACATATTGTCCCACACAAAGCATTACTCACCCAGTCAACCTCTGCCTCTCTTGTAGAACATACCCGCTGCTGGGGAGAAGTACGGACCGGTCCTTCTCCCTGAAGTCCTCTCAGCCGCTGGAGAAAACATAGGGTGGCTGGGCCGACTCCATCATGCAGTTGGGGATCTGGGCTGACTGCCCAGCATTACTGGGGTATCCTGCTGGCGACTGTAGTCTCCTCCACTTTGACTTGATGGACCTCCCCCAGTGTTTGTAAAGTAAGGCTGACATCCTCTTGTCCCAATGCCAGACCCTTTTCTGGGGTTGTGTCAGTGGAGACCGAAGTCCCATCCACGGACATCAGCTCAAGCTGCTGTTGTGAGGTGCCAATTGCATCCTCTTCCTGTAGCTCCTGCGGTGCTGATTGTTGTGGGCAGAGGTCAACCACGCCATGCCCTGATGCCAGCTCTTCTGCGGGAGGTGTGCCGGCTGATTCCTTCTCAGCAGAAAAGTCGATCAAATCCCCAGTCTCTGGAACTGGTGTCTGGGGATCGGGGTTCACCATCTCCTGTCCGTGGCACTCGAGATGTTGCCAGTGCTGGGCAGCGTTCACTAATGTTTGGCTCTGTTGCCAGGTCTTCTGCTTGAGGCTTACCAGGTTGTTTTTCCTCAGCAGAGAAGTCTATCAAATCCCCAGTCTCTGGAATTTCCACTGCCGATTCTTGGGCATGCTGCTGAACATGTTTTAGCAGTTGCCTGTATGCCCTTTCGATGCAGTTCTTTCTTCAGCAGGTATTCCAGATCTGGTTCAAGCTCTGAGACCCCTGTGAGACCGAACATAGCCTCTCTGCCTTCTCGCAACTCCTCCAGGATAGGTTCTCCTTCATCGGCAAACACAAAATGATCTGTAAGGCTCTCCCACAGCAATCCAGTGCCACCAAAGTCATATCCCTCAGGAGAGCACTCCGTTGACACCCCTAAATATTCCTGCTCTGCGTACCATCACAAAGCCCGATATCTGTTGTCCAGCTCTATCTCCTTCTAGACCAGCCTGTCCAACTCAGTCACCCATTGCTCCTGGGGTCACTCTCCCAGGAATGGCATCCGCAACTTCCGATGGTCCCTGGCCCATTCTGCTGCCTGAGCTCCAGGTACTGATTCGTTGACACAGTCCTGGGGTATGTTGCAAGAACGGTCTGCAGCAGCCCTGGGAACTCTGATGCCAGGTCCATATCTCCACTGGGGTGACTGACGTCTCCTTTCCTGATCTTGAATCCCGGTGGTGGTTTGGACGTGTTCACAGCTTGGAAGCACAATCCCACCGCTTGCCACCAATGTAACGGAACCGGACCCCAACTGCGCTAGGGTATTTCCGTTAGAATCCCGCTTCCCTGTCCAAACACAGATCCCCGGACACCACCTCTGATCATGCTGGAAATAAGACAGCACCAGACTCTCTTAAGACAGGAAGTAGACTGCTTTATTTTAACACAAACACAAGATATATACACAGGGCGGGAAAATACAACCAGGAACAGGAAACACATCAGCAGGCCCTCCCATCAGGGGGAAGGGCTGCTGGAAACACCCCCCACCAAACCAAGACAAACAATAGAACAAAGGGATACACCACATGGCAGTAGACAATAGGGGAACACATGCATCTCATAATAGTTTGCTGGCAAGCAAGACACAATAGAACAATGGAGCAACCACTTGGCAGTGAACAATGGACAACCCCTACACCAATACACAATATCAGGACAGACCACCCTGTACCCTTAACAGGGTTACACATAAGAAGAACAACAGGGGTCCCCCCACCCCCAAAAGTCACTCTCGTCACAGGACACCCCTCCAAATCAATGGATTCAGGTGATCCAATCACCTCCATTGCCACAGGTGTATAAAATCAAGCCCCTAGGCATGCAGACTGCTTCTACAAACATTTGTGAAAGAATGGGTCGCTATCAGGAGCTCAGTGAATTCAAGCATGGTACAGTGACAGGTTGCCACCTCTGCAATAAGTCCATCCGTGACATTTCCTTGCTACTAAATATAAAATAGTCAACTGTTAGTGGTATTGTAACAAAGTGGAAGCAACTGGGAACAACATAAACTCAACCACGAAGTGGTAGGCCACATAAAATGACAGAGCGGGGTCAGCGCATGATGAAGAGCACAGTGTGCAGAAGTTGCCAACTGTCTGCAGAATCAAAAGCTAAAGACCTCCAAACTTCGTGTGGCCTTCAGATTAGCAGAACAACAGTGCGCAGAGAGTTTCATGGAATGGGTTTCCATGGCCGAGCAGTTGTATCCGAGCCTTACAAAACCAAGTGCAAAGCATCGGATGCAGTGGTGTACAGCACGCCGCCGCTGGATTCTAGAGCAGAGGAGACGTGTTCTTTGGAGTGACCAATCACGCTTCTCTGTCTGGCAATCCAATAGACATGTCTGGGTTCGGCGGTTGCCAGGAGAAAGGTACTTGTCTGACTATATTGTGCCAAGTGTAAAGTTTGATGGAGGGAGGGATTATGGTGTGTGGTTGTTTTTCAGGAGTTGGGCTTGGGTTCTTAGTTCCAGTGAAGGGAACTCTTAAGGCATCAGCATACCAAGAAGAAGAGTACCAACCTGTCCAGTGATGAGTGACTCTAATTCTCACACTCTTGCAGAGTTATGGCCACTACTGGTATGAATGGTGTGTTGGATATCTAGTCCCCCAATTCCATGCTGTGGTCCCTCCTGCTGGCTGCTATATAATTACAGGGCACAGTAGTAATGTAGAAGCCAGCAGAAGGAACCAATACACGCAGCATGGGACCAGGTATCAGACACACCTGGAAGTGTTGGATACCTGCAAGGTTGGAGCTTTGGAAGAGTGTGAAGGTAGCAGTCATTGCCCACTGGACAGGTAAGTATTCTTCTTTTACAGGGTACCCCTAGTTTTATTGTCATTTAGTGTCAAAGTTGGGCCAGTGCAACAAACAGCTGATACCATAAGCCCAGCTATACAAGGCTGCAGCCTTAACCACTTACTAAACATTTCTACTATCATTTCCCAAGATATGAGTACAAACAGAAAAATACAGCACATTAAAAATGAATGCAATGAAATAAAAATTACTGTATAAAACAAATAGAAATGCTACATTAGTAAAATAAATACCACACTCAGCTGACCTCAAACACAGCAAGATGATAAAAAAAAGAAAATGAAAATAGGTCTGATTCTGCTGAATTTTCAGTTTCTTCATCCCTGGAACCCCTCCGACAACAACAGGAAGTTATAAATGGCTGAATTTTATGAAAGGGTTGGATTTAATATATTTAGACGTGGATTCCTGGCTCCCAGATCACAGGGCTGAAACAGCCTTTAATAAAACAGAATAATTAAGGTACATCTTATACTAGTCCTAGTATATTTCAGCTGATGATCGGATTGTCCCTCAAGGAAACTGTCAGAATTTTCTTAACTGACAAAGAGTGTCTGTTGTGAAGAATACGGCATCAAAAGCTTAAACCTCATTGCAAAGAAATGCCAATAAAAATGTCTTAAAGGGGCTTTGCACCATTATCAAGGATTTCAGATCTCTGTCTCCTAGCTGTTAACATCCATTGTCATCTACCTATCTTTTTGGCTATTCTTGGTTGCTGAGAACATCTAAGAGCTCATTACTGCACACACAAATCCTTTAGGGCTGGTTCACACCAGATGCATTGGGTGGCACTGGGCAGCCTTGCTTAATGCATGGACTAGGCAAAAGGCCTTGTTACCTATCATGGCAATTCAAACCGGTACACTGTGGTGGTGTGTGCTGAAAAAAAAAATATTCACTTCTAACAAAAACAAGGTTACAGTGCATTTGCACCACTGTCTCCACATCACTCTACCCTTAAAGTACACTTGAACTCAGAAAAACAAGTAGATTTTAATCTTTGAATTGCTTTTAAAAGTGCTACTTATCTCCATCCAGACTCTTGCTGGGAAATTGAGACTCATAGTGATTTTGTACAACCAAAATAATTGTTTGCTGTTTCTCTTCGTATCGGAGAGATTTGACATCTCTACTTATTCTAGGGGCACTCCATCATCAGAAGAGAACATACAGAAGGGGAAAAAAGGGACAAAGAGCAATATAGGTCTGACATTTTTTATTCCTTTCCTGTTTTTATTCAAAACCGATTTTGCACCTGTTAGGTTTAAATTTTGACTGAGTTTAATAAAATAAAAGAGCACCGTGCAACCGTCCTATAATGGGAATAAAAAAAAACGATTCTATTGAGTCTGTTAGTGCCTGAATAAAGTGGTTGTAAAGGCTGAAGGTTTTTACCTTCTATGTGCTGTTCCCACTACAGCTCCCCCCCCGCCAAAGTTCACCTGAGCCCCCCTCTCGGTGCAGCGATGTGCACAGGATCCTTGGCTGTTCTGGGTCTCTCTCTCCTAATTGGTTGAGACATAGCAGCGGGAGCCATTGACTCCCACTGCTGTCAATCACAGCCAATGAGGAAAGAGTAGGGGGTGGGGCCGGGCTGTGGCTCTATGTGTCCTATGACACAGAGAGCGGGGCTTGGGAGCAAAAACGCACCAGTGTCCCCATAGCAAGTGGCTTGCTATTGGAAGCATTGGTCAAGGGGAAGAAGCCAGGAGCCCCTGCAAGAAAGTATGGTAAAAAAAAAGAAAAGAAAGCTTTAAAATCACTTTAACTTAAAGGCTAAGTTCACTTTTTAAATAAACTGATCCATGTAAGCATGGGGCCCAAGTAGTTTAAAATACACTCTGTTGTTTGATAAAACAGTGTTTCATTCAAATGCCATATCTGTAGACCTTTTCTGTCACCCTTGAATAGTGATGAACTCGGGCATGTTCAAATCCTAATCCAAACCCACCTGGCGAGCCCACCAGGAAGTTACCCATACTGGTCCCAATTAGAAGCAGCTGCTGCATTCCCCATCCCGCATCTATACATATACAATGACCATATACATGTGGTTGTGAGGTGTGGAATGCCTCAGCCTGCTTATGATTGGCCAAGTACAATAACAGCTTCTCGGCTGGCTTGGACTAGAACCCACATGCCTGAGCTCATCTTTTCCCATGAAACATGCCCCAATTGCTCCCAATGTTTATTTTCTAATCCAAAAGTTGCGCATGTGCAGCTCTCTCTCTACTGTCAAAGCAAATACTCTTTAGTTGCACATCCTCACCAGGATTCTCAAACTGCTGCAGCCCCTTTCCATTTCATACTCTGAGTTAGAACAAAATGACCACTGAGCCTCCTTTGAAGACAACTAAAGAGAATATCACTTGAATAGTCCTCAAAGAAGAAGGCTCAGTGGCCCATTTCCTGGGAAATAGCATGATGTAGGAATGTAACCATTGGGACTATTTTGGCTAGGCTTCTGTGGGGACAGAAAAGGCCTACAGGTATGGCATTTGCATTAAACCAGCTATAGAGCTGTAGATACATCAACTATTAACAGGGGTTCTTTGAAACCGGAAAGTTATTTAAAGGCTTCCTCCATGTTCAAATGGCTCAGTATATTTTAAACTACTGTGGCCTATGTTTGCATGGACCAGTTTATGTGAAAGGTAAACTTAGCCTTTAACAATGTAACAAAAATTGTCTCTGGTTGCTGTCATGTTGCATGATTCTCAGCAGTGCATATGATGAGTACAGCCTGAACCTGTGCAGAGATTTTTCAGCTCATGGGACTACAATCTAAGTACCAGCAGATTGTGAGTGATCCTTGCTGAGGCAGGTTAACTAAGCAGTTAACCTTTTCCACTCATGGTACTGTAGCTGCCAATACACATTTTAATGTTAACACACACTGTTTCCAGCATCTGCATTTGCAATTCTGACCATTAAAAATGTCTGTTTCACACGCTGACACACGCAGACAAGAATATAGCAGAGTTTTACATTACAGTAGCCTCGTCACAGAGGGATTAGTTCTTTAATTTCTAATTAGAGCATTTAGAGGTTCAAATCAAATATTTGTATTTGTCATTTTAATGAAAAAAAAAGATATTACAAAACAGACAACAGTAAAATTAATGTGTTTTAAAAGTGAAAAACACGTAAATGAAATTCTATTGACCATTGATTTAGTGCGGAGTTCCGATGAATTGCAGAGTCCAATCTGATTAACAGGAGTCACTGGATCTCCACTTAACATGAATTTCAATATCCTTAGAGGTAGTTTCAGTGGTAAAAATTAGTCCCCGGAGCTACTACATGCAACAGCTTTATTCATCCATAGAGATGTGTTTGTTGTAGAAGTAAGGCTATCCAATCAAATGGTCCTAGGGGTATGGTGGAAGTGTGTTGAAGAGTATTTTATTATGCTCAGCAGACACCCCGCCAACACACCGAAATACATCTATATTACCATTTGACAAGGTTTCATAATCAAACAACCAGTGTATTATTTTACAGAATGATATTATGATTTGTTACATACTATACATGATATACTGTAGATCTTATGCATAATTCTCTTAGGAGGTCTACTGTGTTATATTGGCCTTCTGGACCTTGTATTACACACAGGTGTCTAACTGATTAGTAGTAGTATTAGTTTAATCATGTTTCATGAGTATGACTCCATTACAGTAGGGGTAATGGGATAGGAATTAGAGTTGAGAGCCTGGGATGTATGAAAATAAAATATTAGGTAAAAAATCAGACGCACAGAAGTGTATTGCTCATTAGAGTTTTTATGACTATTTACAACTGGGCCATTTACAACAGGTCCTCATTAGACGTCTTTTCAAAATCCTGTAGTGGAGGTTTATGTAATCTCTGCATTATTTCTTAGCTGGCCTGTGTTATGTCAAATGTGTTTCCTTCTCTGGCCACCTCAGATATTAGATTTAAATCTGACCATTGTTCTTTTACTGACCTACAAATTCTGGGAAAAATTAAAGTGGCACAGTGTTCAGTACGAATGCCCCATTCTCTCCACAGTTTGGGTCTATCAGACAACACAATCGTCAAGTGCCCACAGAGCCTGACTCCATGCATGTTTCTGTTATAGCACCGGATACCAGATCCCATAATCTGCTAAAATCTGCCTACAGCTGGGAGATCCTGCTACAAACCAGAGAGATTCTTTGAAAGGGTATATCACGGACAGGAGACTTTCGGCCATTTAGTAGGATGTAGAAATAGCTACCAAAGAGCCGGGGATCAGACACAATAAACTCCTCAATGCCGCTAGCTATGAATACAGTGAGGATAGAAGTGACACCTGCTCTGTGTAAAAGGAAATTCATTTCTCCAACCCCTGGAGGTGAGACCACCCTGGAGAATGATAAACCAGCTAGTACTGAATGAAGCTTTGTTACCATTTAAGAATGTTTTGAATATAGCGGAGGCCCATGAAACATCATATATAATACAAAGTTATGTATCTGTTACTCATTGTGGAAAAAGTTTATTTTTTAAATTTTAGATAAAAAGTGTCTTTCATAAACTTTGCAGGTCAAAAGATAACATTCTGTTTATTCACTGAGTAGTAAATAAACAGTTTCAAAACAACTGTAAATAATTATCTGTAATCCTTCCGTATTTAGAAGGCAGCATGATGGCTGAGTGGTTCATACACAACACTGTTATCCTGGGTTCAATAACCACCAAGGGTGCTCTCTGCATGGGATTTGTATGTCCAGCCTGTGTGAGTTTTCTCTGAATGTGATTTTCTCCCACAATCTAAAAAAAATACCAGCAAGTGAATGTTTTTTAACCAAACTGGCTCTAGTGTGTGGTGGGGCATCAGACTATGAGGCTGGCCAGAGGCAGGATGACTTTTCATCTAGTATGACTTAATAAACAAGATATAGTTTATCATAGAAATAAAAGCAGAGATTAGAATACGGATTTTCCTGGAAATTGTTGGTCTTTTCAATTGTTTTAAAGATGTCACAGCAATTACTCTTCTCACCACTTTTTGTGATTGTTCACAATAATGACATCCCTCATTGAGTACTTTTTAGCACAAATGAATCTTTATTATTTTGCAATTTTATTGGATGTTTTAGTACATAAAATGTACACAATATTGCATGGGAGTGTCAATTCTTCATTAGATTGGATGTGAAATTATATTGTCTATGGCATCCTCTTGGGTCAAGATTTCATGTCTTTGGGGTACAGCTGATCAGATACTCCAGAAAACCCACACCATCACCACTGTTCCCACACTAGTAAGCTGACCCTTTCTCTGCAGCAGTGCATGGTAGCCAATCAGCTTCTAACTTCAGCTTGTTCAGATTAGCTTTGGCAAACAAAACCTGGAAGCTGACTGGTTTCTATGCAGAGTTGCTCCAGATTTTGCACTCTCCAGTTTTAGTAAATAACACCCTGTATGTCCTATCTGCAGTCAGATTATGACTGCTGAATCCTTACTCGCCTTTGTGCAACCTTAGTCATTTGGGGGACTGATGAGAAAAGTGTCCCAGAACAAGTCATGGTAAAACAAATTAAAGTGATTCTAAAGGTTCATTTTTTTCTTGTAAAATAGCAAACATGTTATACTTACCTACTGTGTGCAGTGGTTTTGCACAGAGCAGCCCGGATCCTCCTCTTCTTAGGTCCCCTTCAGGACCTCCTGGCTCCTCCTGTCTGTTGAGTGCCCCCACAGCAAGCTGCTTGCTATGGGGGCACCCGCTTGGCCCTGCCCCTTTCTCTCCTCATTGGCTGACTGGCTGTGATTGACACTGCGGGATCCAATGGCTCCTGCTTGCTGTCTCAGCCAATGAGGAGGCAGAGACCTGGAACAGCCGAGGCGGCCATTCACATCGTTGGATTGAGAAGGGGCTCAGGTAAGTATTGAGGGGGCTGGGGGAGCTGCTGCACACAGAAGTTTTTTTACCTTTATGCATAGAATGCATGAAGGTAAAAAAACTTCAGCCTTTAAAACCACTTTAAATATTACATTCCCATCAACCCCTACCCCCTGAGCTGAAATTTCTTGTTAGGCTGACTGCAAGGATGCTTCTATTATGGGATGTATATTTTTTCAGCTTAGAAAGATGTTCTGAATGGGAGAAGCCAAACTACTAGAGTTAAATATTGATAGTGGCACATGAAATGAAAAAAAAAAGCATTTGTTCCAGTTTATTTTTATTTCTGTACCACCTGTTAATGAAGGGTTTTTTTTACACACAATTAATGATTAATGGACTTTAGCTCCTGTGCACTAAATGCTATCGTATTTTATCCTCAGTGGAGGCACTAGAGGATTGTCCTGAAAATGCTCTGCCCTCATCAGGCTGTCTGATGGCTAGGCACGGGCACTCGGGACTTAGTTTGCAGTCTTTAGAAAATAGTTGAGGAATCTTTAAAACAACTGCTTCTCTTGTCATGTGTCTTAAAGAAGCTTGGGCTCTGTGCTATGTACAATATGTGATACTGGATACCACCGGAGAACAACTGCACTCGTCCACAGGGTCACCTTTGTCCTTTTGTTGTATTTGGCCTCACTTAGGGAACTTTAGACCCTGAAAAAAAAACATTAATTGCATGTCTAGAATTACTGTAAGACAAAATGTAAAAATCAATACCTCCTTGTGTTATGAAATAATTTTTCAGTTCAGCCTGTACAGTTAGTGAAAAGCTGTCCAACTGAAGGCAGAAATCAGGCTTGCAGGGGAATGACTGCTTTGTTAGTTGATGGTTGGAAAAGGAGGTCTAGACTGAATGTCCCCATTGTGTTGATGTCATACACAATACAAAGAACTGGCAGGAAGAGGAGCAATTCATTACCCTAGGTTCACATCTCTGCGGGTGGTGCTGCGGCGGATCCGCACGAAAATACGTGCAGCCGCACCACCCGCACAGAGAAATGCGGATCTGTGGGCGGGTGCCATTACTTCTAATGGCACGCCGCCCACACTGGAAAACACAACTGTACTGGGAACTGAGGTTCTGATGCAGGCTGCGTTTTCTAAAGAAGTGCAGGGACTTCTTCCCTGCGTGTCTCGGGCATGGGAGTTCATTCAAATGAATGGGCTCTCGTGCCCATGCAAAACGTGGCCCGCATGGTCACATATATGTGAACCAGGGGTTACAAACAGCAAGCTGGACTTTAACAGCACCACACAACATCCATTAGCAAACATAATATTTAGGGCTCATGCACAAAGGATGTTAAACAAAAAATTCTCGAAGATGCCATCCTCCTAGCAGCAGCGTTTTTGCAGAAAAAATGCCTAACCCTTGTAAAAGTATGTAATGCTTTTACAAACGTTTAGGCGCATCAAGCATTTGGGCGTTAATTTAATTCTCCAGAATATTATTTGTTCTGGCCATTGAAATAAATTAACACTCAAGCACTAAATGCGGCTAGCGTGAACACACGTTTAGGCATATTTACATTATTATTATTATACAGTATTTATAAAGCGCCAATAGTTCGCTCAGCGCTGTACATTACAAAGGGGGACAGAACATGTGACAAAACAATACCAATACAATGCAAAACATGAGGGGATTGAGGGCCCTGCTCTTTTCGAGCTTACAATCTAGGAGGGAGGGGATAGTGGTACAGGAGGAGATAGCTGTGGGGGATGGAGTGGTAGGAAGAGTGGTGGAGGTCGGCAGGTTAGCAGGGGGTGGGGTAGGCTTCCCTGAAGAGATGAGTTTTCAGGGTGCGCCTAAAGGAGAGGAGAGTAGGTGATAATCTGATGGGTTGGGGCAGGGAGTTCCAGAGGATGGGTGACACCCTGGAGAAGTCCTGGAGGTGGGCATGGGAGGAGGAGACCAGGGAACTAGAGAGAAGGAGGTCTTGTGAGGAGCGGAGTGTGTGTGCTGGGCGGTACTTGGATATTAGGTCAGTGTTGTAGTTCGGGGCAGTGTGGTGGACGGCTTTGTATGTCAGTGTTAGGATTTTGAATTTGATCCGTTGCGCAATCGGAAGCCAGTGGAGGGATTGGCAGAGGGGGGTGGCGGAGATGGAGCCGTTGGAAAGGTAAATGAGTCTGGTAGCCGTATTCAGGATCGACTGAATATGTCAAGCGTTTTTTCTGTCAAAACACTGCTGCTCCTGGATGCACTGGTCCTGTTTTTTTCCACTAAAAGCTCCTAAGGCCTCATGCACGCATTTCTGCAGCCACTTTTAGGGGCGTCAGGCGTTTGTTTTTTGTTTATTCAAGGCACCAGCATCTTCAGTGTGGGCACCCGGCTGTGACAGCTTGCGGCTTGACAGCCGAGCGCCCACTGCGAGTAGTGCTGCGCTTCCTGAATTGCCCCGTCGTCTCCTGGGACCTATCACGCGTCCCACAAGACTATGGGGAGGGAGGGTAGGAGGACAACTTCCGCTTCCGATCGCCTAGGCGATCGCAGCGGAAGTGGGAGCGGGTACCTGTCAATTTTGGGTACCCGCTCCCCAAAGGTGCCAATCCTTAATGGGGAGCGGGGGACCAATTTTTAAAGCGGAACTTCCCCTTTTGGGTGGAACTCCGCTTTAAGTATTATGATTAATTTTGGAAGGGCTAAATACCAATACATTTCAATACAAATCAGGCGGAGGAGCAAAAATTTGCAGCACAGCAGACTTAAAAAGTGGTGTCTCTTTATACTGTGTGTCACTTTATACTGTGTGGCCATATAGCACAGCAGCAATGGGGGATCACAAGATCAGTAGCAATGAATAAATTATGTGGCCGGTAAAACAGCCCGTGGGTGAGGCTGAGACATATTTAGTTGCTGTATGGATAGAGAAGGCAAAGAGCCCGAGTGACCCAAATTCAAACCTCTCTATAGCTGCATCTGGTCAGCTATATTTTCTGAAAGTGATAATGTTACATCCATGACACGATAACCTTCCACCTTTCTCAGACTGCAGTGTGTGATAAGGCAGCACAATGCAGCATGTGAGAGGGGTAAAAAGACTTCTAGTCAGAAGTTTATCAGCCTGTGCGACGCTCCATACAGGACTGTACACTACAATGATAGGTAAACCTCCATGTAGAGGAAGAGGGCCCTTGAGAAAGGAAATGAATCCTGAATTTTCTTGAAATATCAGTTTCAATACCCGGTGGAAAATAATACCTCGCCATCATTATTGACAGCCTTCCTGAGCAACTATCTCAGCGGTTGAGATAAACCCACTCGATCACTTTTTCCAGTCGTCAGTCAGACTGCAGTCATTCTTCCTCTTTTTGTGCTATATAGTATATCCAACAGAGAACAGAAAAAATTTGTCAAACTGATATATTTTTTCTCTCTCTCCCTCTCTCGGGGTCTATCTTTTCTACTCATCTCATGTCATTGTCCCATCCCTTTCTTTCTTCCATTCCTCCAAAATCTTTCTGTCTCTTTCACTCACCGACCCACCCACTGTCTTCTTCCATCTCCCTCACTCCCTTCCTCATCTTTCACTCTCTCCCTCTGTATTTCTTCCTCTTCTTCATGTTCTCTCTCTTCTAACCCCTCTCCACCTTTCATCTTCTTCTCCTTTGTCATCGATCTGTCACTTTCCCTCTTTCTTTGATGTCAGTTCACTGAATGAGTTATGGTAAGGGCCCATTCACACCGGTGTGCTGTAGGCCTCTTGCACACTGGGCGTTCTTGCAGCTGCTTCTAGAGGTGTCAGTCGTTTTTTTTTTCCTGCCTCTATACTTGCATGTTAGTCTCTGTGTCCATGCACACATAGGCTTTTAGCAGCGTTTAGTGGCAGGAGCTTTTAGAGGCAGTAAAAAAAAAATCCACTGCCAGTGCGTCCAGGAGCAGCAAAGTTTTGGCAGAAAAACCTTTGACGCTGCTAAAGACGCCTAAACACGTCTAAACGTGCTTAAACTCTAGGTGTGTTTAGCACTTGAAGGTTTATTCATTTTAATAGCCAGAATAAGCTTTTATTCTGGCCAATGAAATGAATTAATGTCCAAGCTCTTGACGCCTGTAAACACGCCTAAAAGCTTGTAAAAGCGTTAGACACTTTTAGAAGCGTCATCCTTTTTTTCTGGCAAAACGCTACTGCCAAGAGGAAAGACTTCTAGGAAAGTTTGCAAAACGTCCTGTGTGTACGAGGCTTTATGCTGTGCATCATGTGAACAATCACTTTCTCATAAAAACGTTTAGTTTACTTACCTAAATATCACATACATTCTATGGACAAAACTTTGTGGACTCCTATCACACCTCTGTCACCTTGTTGGACATTCCAAAATATGACAATTGATATAGATGTGGGCCTTTCTTTGCAGCTACAGCATCCTCTCCACATTTGGGAGTATGTCTGTAGGAATTTGCACCCATTCAGCCAAAAGAGCATTTGTGAGGAATGATATTGATAACAGATAAGAAGACCTGGTTTACAATTAATATTCCAATTTATGCCGAAAGTGTCCATAGGGTTAAGGTCAGGGCTTCTGTGAAGGCCACTAGAGTTCCTCCTTACCAAACTCATCAAACCCATGTTTTTATGAAGCCGACCTTGTGCACAGGAGCACAGCCATGCTGGAAGAGAAAAGGGCCCTCCCTAACTTCCCTGAATGTTGGCACAAGGTTGGAAGCACACAATTGGGGTCATTTGGAGGGGTATCCACATACTTTTGAGCATATAGTGTGGGGTCAGGTGTTCACAAACGTTTGTTCATACATTTCTTGCATTTTGTTATTTTAATTAGTTAGCTCTTTTCACCAATCAGAAGCCAGCGCTATTTTATGAAGAATAAATAAAAATCAAACCAATATTATGTTTAGTAAGAACTGGTTCACACTTGAACTGCACAGGAACGTGGTCCATGTTTGCCACCCAGTACAGTGTGATTTTTCAGTCCATTCATTGGAAATTCATTCATTCATTCATTGGAAATGGCTGAAATTGCACTGGATTTCACCAAAAGTAGTGCATGCACTACTTTTCAAAAATGCAGTGCACTGGGTCGCATGGTTCTGCAGTACCATGCAATCCAGTTCAGGCATGTGCACTGCATTTTCAATCTGCCTTTGAGGCTGTGTTAAGATTATACTGACACCCGCAAAAGATTGCACACCCAGTGTGTTTTGTGGGAAATGTGCACATAACGTGGGTTTCCCCCACTGCGTTGTGAGCGAGCCCTCAATCTGACCATGTAAGAACATTTTTTTTTTCGTATTTCAATAGTTTTTATTAATTTTTAAACACGCCCACGCAGGGCTATCAATGGCACATAAAAAGTAAAGAAAACAGTGTTCTAATACCAACAGAGCAAGGTGTGCACACGCAGGGTCTATCAATGGCATATAAATAAACAAAAACAGTGATATAACACTGAAAGTAGCTCAGTAATAACAATTTTTGATTCAAAATATTTTTAATCATAAATTTTACAAATAACACATAGAGTTGGAATGAGAACTGTCCCTTTTCCTGCCTTCTCCCGTGCTGCTCTCATGTAGAGGTCAGCAATCATCATTGTGTGCAAAAAAGTAAAGATATGTTATGTAGCACTCTACATTTTAAGTCAATCGCCACAAACTATAAATGTTATTGTGTCATCAGAGGCAGGATGTATGTACATTATTGGTACCAATAGTTACATTTACCAATAATAATGACGTCTTGCACTGTCTGCGCAGTGCAGGGGCGGATTGCCCCCGGGCAATAGGGGATCATGGGGCCCCTGTGTCCTTGCCCAAACTCAAAAAAGCCTATGAAAAAGGTACCAGGGGCATCTCATGGGGCTCCCTACTGACCCCGGGCCCTCGGGCGGTGCCCGAGTTTCCAAATGGTCAGTCCGCCCCTGGCTTAGTGTAATGTATGTAAAATGTATAGCACAATGTCTCTCTCAGGCTCAGATCTCATGAAACATTCCTTATGGTCCATAATCCATACTCTTAACATTCCGAGCATTTTCTCGGCAGGTGCAAGCTGATGTATCAATAGCTCAATTATCGAAGCCTCTGCTGTGCTGTGCCCCTCCACAGATGACTGGGCATTCATTCAGCAGAAAATAAGATCTCCACTAGGTGCTATCTGTATACACAATGGTCAATATAGCACATTTACAACTTTTCTGTGTATATGAGTGTATTTTATGGTACTTTCATGCCTCTAACACACAAGTAAGCATTTGAATTTCTCCCCATGTGTATGGCTGCACCGCCTTATACCATAGTAAGTGTGAAGGAGGAACAAGCTTAGTAGGAGCATTCCCTTCTCTGCCCCTCTGTAATGCTAGGCTGATATAAAAAAACAAAAAAAGGAACAAAAACAAGGAGACAGTTGTTGCAGTTACAGTATGTAGTCATTAATTACTACATATATTCTTAAATGCAACATCTTACTGTAATAGCCTTCATGGTAGAATTCAGACTGCGAAAGTGGAAGGGGCAGGACTAGGAGCCAATCAGGTAGTCTTGTCCCTGGCCATCGGGGCTCACAAAACGCTGCAAGGGGCCACGGTAATGGTGGAGCAACGCCAGACAGACTACAGCAAAATGATGACTTATCAGTATGCTGAGCCATCTTACATTGTTCAGTCAGCAACCTTGGGATATATTGTAGAACAAGCTGTTTTGGTTAAACGCCATATTGAAATGTGAGGTGAATAAGCTGACCTCCAGGAAACCTAAAAATCCTACCTTGCACCTGCACTTCAGAAGCTCAAGCTCAATTAAGTCTAGGAAACTTCATAAACACTTTTACTCACCCGATCTTCTGTTCCTTCAGGCTCCTCTGCACAGCTAGACTGCTTCCTCTTTTACCCTATGCTCCAGCGGTCTGGGATCCTATGTCGTCATCAAGACTGATGAAGGGACCATAGCACTGCTTTGGGAAAAGGCCACCACGGAAACATAGGGGAGTGCTGTCCACTCGGTGAGCAGAGGAATAAGTAAGTAAAACTGTTTTTCCTGCCCTCTAGACATAAATGAGCAATTAAAGTGTATGCTACCCTAAATATTTTTTTCTCCGTGTGTGTTTGTGTAGTTTATAAATCATAGGGTTGATTTACTAAAGGCAAATAGACTTTGCACTTTGCAAGTTTAGTTGCTCTAGAGCTTAGTAAATGACGGGAACCTCGCTGCCTTCCATCATCCAATTATGTGAAAGCAAACATGCTGTTTCTTTGTAAGATGAAGGTTCTTTTTATTTACTAAGCTCTGGAGCTTGCAAAGTGCACAGTGTATTTGCCTTTAGTAAATCCACCCCATAGTTTCTATCATTTTCATGTATGTCTTTCCTCTGAAGTATCTGGTTGATCCTGCCAGTCACCTTTCTTCCTTATTCTGAACTGACCACACAAAACATAGATGCTTGCCTGTATTTGTGTGGTCAGTTTGCATCCTTTGGCTCACCATTCAGGAGTACAGAAGGCTGTGCAGACACACAGCATGTCTGTATTGGATAGTGTGTTCAGCCACCTCACCCTCTGACCATTTATAGTCTTCCTCTGGCAAAACCCTTTTCTAATCATAGCCTGCCTCTTGAACACACCCCCTGGCTGAATCACAGCCTGTATGTTGCCATGTTGCCTCAGGCTGAACAGAGTATGGAGTACAGGCACTCTGTGTGTCTGCACAGTGTTGTAACCCTGCCCCTCACTATCAGGAAAAAGAATGGTCACATGACATAACATTACCCTGTAAAAAAGATCTTTTCTGAAAATAGACAAAAGTCATTATGGTGTCTGCATAGTTATATATCTATTAGTGCCTAGCATCTCAAGGGTCCCACCTGCTACTTTTTTCTGTTTCTGCAGTTCCGAGTAGTGGCCCCTCAGCCTGGGTAATTTCACCACTGCGGGTGGTGTTGTGGGTAAGAATAGCAAGATGTGGGTGGCATCGTGGATAAGAGTAGCATTAGTTGGTGGTCAGGTGTTGTGGGTAAGGGTAGCCAGAGTTGGGCCTGTCAGAGGTGTAACTAGCGATGGGTACCTGGGGCACATGCTTTGAATTTCCTGGTGGGTGCTCTTGGTCCCGGTCGCTAATTTTTTACTTACTGTCCTGACTTGCAGCCCTTAAAGCAAGAAACAGCCAAGCCAGGCAATTTAATCACCACAGCTTGCCTCTTTCTCCCACTGCAATTGGACAGTGTTGCAGGGAGAAGAAACAAAAGGATTCTAATTGGCTGTTGTGGCCGGGACCAGATCATGCCTACTGGCTAGGCTGAGAGAGCTCTGGGGAAGCAGGAGGAAAGGGATCACAGTGAAGCTGGATAGCAAGGAGTGGACTGTGCCCGCACACAGTGGTATGTACTACTGCAAGCTCTTGAGGTAAGTGATTATGGAAGATGTGTGGAAAATATAGTGGGGGGACATGGGTGTGGTAGGTGTGCAGTGGTAGAACAGGTATGCAGTGAGCAGTAGGGAAACAGGTGTGCAGAGGGCAGTATGGAACAGATGTGCAAAGGGAATTGGGAATTGGGAACAGGTATACAGGGACACTGGTGGAATAGGTGTGCAGGAGACAGTGGTGGAGCAGTTCTGCAGGGGTGGTGTCGAAACAGGGAGCAATAGTGAAACAGATGTCCAGGGGCAGTGAGAAAATGTCTGCAAGGGCAGTGGTAGACCCATTGTGCAGGGGGCAAGGGTGAAACAGATATGCTAGGGCAGTGGTGAAACAGGTATGCCCCAGGTATTTCACAATCCTAGTTACGCTCTTGATTCCTCCATTTCTGTTAATCATTTTTCATCCATCCAAGCAACACTGGTAACACCAAAGTGAATCAGGCTATGGACTTTTAGGCATTTGCATATTTTTAATAAGCAGAAAACTCACTTTAAAACCTCTGTAGCCACAAGTCATCCTAAAAAGATTACAGTAGAAGCGCTGACGTTGTTTATGTCAGATCACTAAGCACACCCTATATACAGTATATTAGCGATTAGAAGACTGGCACGTCACTTCTGGGATGGTGAGCAGGGGAAAATGAGCTGGTTTAGACAAGGAATTCAGTATTTGTACTGTGGTCATTTAAGATGAATTGCTTGCAGTTCCATTGGTCATGAGGGCTTGTTAATAAAGCTCTGCTTCCCCCAGAGGAAGATCCATTGTTTTCCCTGTTTCAGCGCTATAGCTTCCATCAATCTTTTCGCCATTCAACACTTCTGGGAGTGTCAGATGCCCATGTCCTCTGCTGTGTGCTTTGGTTTCATCCTCCAACTCCTACATCGTTACAGGGAACATCAGTGTTGTAGATGTTGGAGGATGGAACCCCAGCATGTGGTGGAGGACACAGGCATCCACCACGCCTTAAAAATGGTCTGACAGGACCAAGGGCGGACTGACAACGCATGGGACCCCCGGGCAATAGGGGATCATGGGGCCCCTGTGTCCTTGTCCAAACTCAAAAAAGCCTATGAAAAAGGTACCAGGGGCATCTCATGGGGCCCACTACTGACCCCGGGCCCTGGGGCAGTGCCCGCGTTTCCAAGTGGTCAGTCCACCCCTGGAGAGAACAGCACTGAAATGGAAGGAAGGGAATTTAAGCTGGGTATACACTAGTATTATTTTGAATAAATATTTGTATGAAAATTCTCAGTACATTTGATGGCTTGACAAGTGTCATTTGAAATTCTGTTTGCTTTTAACATTCAATTTTGGAATGAGTGTAATTTCCTGAACCAAAGCCACATAAACTGTTAGAAAAATGTTTGTTTGAGAAAACTTTTCCGTCCTGTTCCTTCAAATTTGTCTATCACTATGGTTGAAAACGTATGTCGATTTGACCCTCACTAACAATTAGAAAATCAAACAAATGTTGTTAAAATGAAAATTTTTCTTAGAAAATTTACAAGTGTATACCCAAATTTAGGCTTGCATTTGAGTACAGATCCACTGTAAAAATGAACACTTTTATCCCATGTTCTTGCAGCTATTATGCAAACCCAGTATGTGAACAATATCCAAAAGCTGAAATTCAAGTGTATGAAAATGTATCTATTAGGTAGGAGCAAAAGTTTTATTAAGTTTTTTTTCACATGATGTAATGCCATGTATTGGCCTATATAAGGCATACACTGTCATGGCGTCGGCACTAGATGGATCCCTTTAAGAATGTGCGTGCGCACGAAACGCGTTAGAGATGAGCCTACGTGCTGTCGTCCACGTGATGGTCCGGCAGCCATCTTTTTAAGTGCTTTTTATCCATTGATGATTTTAAGCTCCACGTGGTTGCTATCTTTTTAATAAAATATACTACACTATATGATACTGTCTCCGGGCTCGGTCTATGAGCTTGCCCTCTAGGAGGAATCCCTTTCCTTGATTCACCGTGGGCTGGAGATGGAGACTACTCTACTTTTGATTGTTCATTTGGTGTATCACTGGCTTCTGGAGAGATCCCACCTTCAACTGGGTCACTGGCAGGAGGAACAAGCAGGAACACCCCTTAGTGTCATTCCGCTCTGCGCTTGCTTGCTACTTACTTCTGGTGAGTGCATTATGGTGGAGGTGCAGTGAGTATTATGACTATTATGATATTTAGAGGCCCTATATATTTTAATTTTTCATTGGAGTATGCACAATTCCCTATTTCTTTTTATCATGTTTCCATTCTTTTTTACAATCACACTGGTCATCATTGATTATAACACACATTTTTGTTAGCGCTGCACATTGATATTATAGTGTTTTGTTTTGGTGGAGACAGAGGGTTTGCCATGTTGTGATAGCTGCTTTACTTTTTCCTTTTTTGTCTTGCATTATACTTTGATAATACCATGGATTGATTTGAGGCCAATTTACACACAGAAAGAGCATATCCAATTTCTAGATGTAGTGTCACTAGGAACCACTAAGTCATACATTGCACAGGTGAAAATTCTATGGTGTCCATGAAAAGACATGTTGGTGTCAGGAATGATGGTGATAAAAATAAAGACATCTCTGGGGTGAACAGAAGAGGGTATCTTCTGTAGGAATGTCCCCTCAAGCTAAGTTCACTGCCTCCTCAGCTATGCACAGGATGCCCTGAGAGGTATCTTCTGCATGCAGCTATCAGAGAAGATTAATAGGTCCCTTCTCAGGTTTCTTCTTGGCTTGGTTATGGATCTCGATGCTATTCCAAGCTGCATATATATTTATGTAGGTGCGTACAGCGAAAACATGTGGTCGTGTGCCACTCTTCATAAAACAGCCCAGAAAAGGCTCTGCAATCCACATGGACAGTTCTTAGCCACAGCAGGTTCTTTGGCTTAGCCACATGTGGATCCTCCTGAGCTGGAGCCATGCAGCTATCTGATAGAGGAACACCATAAACTGGCCAAAATGGACTATTGACCTGGTGTTTCTCCACCACTGATCTGCAGACTGCTGGTGGTGTGCAGCTGGGAATCAATCTGTGGTTCAAGCTTTGGTTGCTATAATGACACGCATAAGTCACTTAAAAGCAGAAAAGATATTTTGTTTCTTAACTGTGTAAGTTTACAAGATGCCATCAATATAAATTGCAAAAAAATAAAAATAATTTATCTGTGTCTTTATTTTCATGCTAAATCCTCTTTTATGATCCAATTTATATTGTAGGGGTTTTTTTTTTTTTATGTTATTTTGTCGTTGCACAAAGGCCTCTATCTCTGCATGCCAGGCTGCTCTTTTACCCTTCACATCTTCTGACCAAATAATCTAATAGTTCACATTTTCCGTTGGTTAAGATTATTGCTCATTCTCAGGCGATAACTTGACCATGATAACTTAAGTTTAATTTTCTGAGACCACAGCCATAGCATTATCAGCCAGATATATTCAATGCTGATTAATTGATAATGGTGAATTTGGGTTTCCCAGCTAGGCTGAGGCTCAGGACCTAGGACTACTAATTTCATAAAACATTTTAAAGCAAGTCTGCTTACACTGCTTGTTTTTCATTTATAATGGTGAAATTAAAGATTTCTACATTATTTCATAATATTCTACAAAACTGTGGCATTACTTACTATGTGATTGGTTAAGTGAACTGATTTACAAAGTTAAAGGGGTCACATAATATTTCAGGAATGGATTGTCACTAGTTTTCATCCTAAAGTGTTTTATGCACTGGGGGCTGGAAGTAGAAATGGTTAACGGGATTACAGGGAGGACGTCACCAATGGGGTGACTCCAGATCTTAGTGTGACTGCAGGGGCGGAATTTACATAATATACTGGAGAGCTGCTGGTTCCAAATAGTGGTATCATCTTCTTGACTCTACTGCGGGAATTTCAGAATTCTGGCAGTTAAAACAGTTCTTTCATAAGTAGTCTAGTAGTTTGGCTGAAGTTTCAATTTTAAAAAGACTGGATGTATTTGTTGCTTTTGATTCAGCTCTCTACGAAGACAAAAAAAAAGCCCCAAGGATCTAGTCTGAGATGAAGGATATGGAGAATGACAGGTCATCTTCCTGTACACCTGACTGTGGCACTTGATCCATGGGGGCAGCTGTGTTTTTGGAGTGTTCACAAGAAAAGCCCTACACATTTATCAGCTGTATGGTCAATGTAATGCCAAGGGCGTCATTGCTTTCATCTAGACCTCGTCTTAAACCCCACGAAGGAGTGCCATGCAGCTGATGAGATTAATTTCCACTTGATTTGTTTGTGTATACATTTGTTGGCTCACTGATCAAATGAAGACGCAGCAACAAACTTATGAGTAGAGGTCAAGAGGATGCACAAAGGCATATCACTTTACTAGCTAATAATGCCGACCTCTTTAAGAAGACCCCACTTAGAACTAAATGTAATGTAAGATTGCCACTTATCACTTGAAGCCCATTCTCACTTTAAAAAAACTCCAGCCTTACTGTGGACAAAAATTAGAATTTTCATTTTCACAAAATGTTGCCAAAAAGTGGTAGATTTTGATGAAATTTTGCCATTTTGGTAAAATCATTGGAGTCAAAGGGAAAGGCAAATAAATGTGTTTTGGTTGTTTATAAGGATACAATGGGCTGTAAATAACTCCTGAGGGTTATGCAAGCTCTTTTTAACTGTTCTGGGTCTTTTTTTGTTCCAAAGAATTGACCCTCATTAACCTTGTTTTAAAAAATAGCAAAAAAGTGAAATAAAACATTTAAAGTTACAGTACACAATGTTCAAATATAAAAGAAAAAAAACGCAAATATAAAGAAAACTAAGAGAAATACACTAAAGTACCTGTAATAAACAAACAAACAAACAAACGAAGAAAACATACCTTCTAATTAACCACAGGGCACTTATACCCCCTTCGTGCCCAGGCCAATTTTCAGCTTTCAGCGCTGTCGCACGTTGAATGACAATTGAGCAGTCATGCAGCATTGTACCCATGTGAAATTTGTATAATTTTTTACGCAAAAATAGAACTTTATTTTGGTGGTATTTAATTGCCACTGGGTATTTTATTTTTTGCACTATAAACAAAAAAAAAGCAAAAAATTAAAAAAAAAAATTTTTCTTTGTTTCTTTTATAAAATTTTGCAAACAGGTAATTTTTCTCCTTCACTGATGTGCGTTGATGAGGCTGCACTGATAGGCAGCACTGATGGGCACTGATAGGCAGCACTGATGGGCACTGATTAGGTGGCACGGATAGGCAGCACTGATGGGTACTGATAGGCTGCACTGATGAGGTGACACTGATGTGGCGGCACTGGTGGGCATTGATGAGGAGGCTCTGATGGTGCTGCACTGATACGCTGCAATGATAGGTGGTACTGATAGGCGGCACTGATGGGTGACACTGACGGACAGCGCCGACTGACGGCCTTGACAGGCAGCACTGACTGAAGGCACTGACTGGCGGCACTGATGGGTAGCACTGATGGGCACAATTGCTGGGCAGCACTGATGGGTGGCACTGCTGGGGGGCAATGGTGGGAGGCACTGATGGGTGGCACTGCTGGTCACTGGTGGGTGGCACTACTGGACGGCACTTCAGGGCACTAATAATCAGTGCCCTGATCATCAGTGCCGATCTCCTCTGTGACAGCTGCTGGTTATCGGCAGTACTTTCTTCACGCTGTGATAGCATGAGGAAAGTGCAGCCGATAAATGGCAACTGTATTTACTTCATGATCTGCTGTGTCATTGGACACAGCTGATCATGTGGTAAAAGGCCGCTATGATTGGCCTTTTACCTCATTATGTGATCAGCTGTGTCCATAGGACACAGCGATCATGGAGATCGCTGGGTGTGCACCCCTGGGGATGCACTGGAGGGCATGTTCTGGGAGGATGTCATATGACGCTCTCCCAGAACTGGGTAACGGCACTGTAGCCATCATTCGGCTATAGCGCGGTTACCAAGTGGTTAAGGAATAAAACAAGATCTTTTTTTTTTACATTACATTTTTTGCATTAACCTCAAAGGCCTGCTGGTAATGACTGATTTTTCCCAGATAGTATAGAGGCTGCCCGTCCCCACAAGCACCAGTCTATGCACAGCAGCTCCAATAACTCAGTCAAGGCAATTGTTTTTTTTTATATTTATCACTTGAAGAACCTTAAATAGTGGGGGGGAGCGTTAGGGCATGGGATACTCCAAAACGCAGCACAGTGACAGAAGGACAATTTTCCCAAGGCTCCCACCCAATGATTCTGCTACACACAGGAGAATGCACAATACTCTGAGACCTTATAGGAGCCATCTCAGTCCATAGCTACCCTCGGCACTTAAGGCCCCATGTACACAGGACAATTCTGAACGACGGAAACTGACTGCTGGAAAACATAGGTCAAAAAACATCTGTTTAGCTGTGTTTGCATACTGAGTTTATGCGCGTTTGCGTTTAGAAGCGTTTTTTTAAGGATAACCTCAGGAGACCTTCCAAAATGACCAGAATGCACTGAAAAACAGTAAAAAAATTAACTATTTCAGACATTTTGAGACAGAAACAATTGAGTACTGACGTTATACTTTTTTTTATTTGCACTAACATACAATTTTGAGGACAAGCTTTCAGGGTATGTCCCCTTCTTCAAGGTCCAGGCAGTACTCGCCTTGAAGAAGGGGACATACCCCGAAAGCTTGTCCTCAAAATTGTATGTTAGTGCAAATAATAAAAAAAGTATCACATCAATACTCAATTGTTTCTGTCGCAAGTACAATAATATGGCTACAATCACCTCAAGACCTTTTGAGAGAAATAGAGAGAGCAGAAGCAGAGAGAGCAGTATTTGTTGAGATTAGCTGTCTTTTTTTTGTGGTGTTTGGATTTGTTCCAGCTCATTTCTGCACAGAAATCATTGCAGCAGTGTCTAACATATTTTTTTCATGCAGAACCTCAAAGTTTGGTGTGCCAGGTCCATTTGAGTACCGGGAAAACTTTTTGCATGCATTTTTCATGATGAAAAAAGGCTCTGGACAGCATCTGGAAATGGAAGAGTTAAAAAAACTGTAGAATGCCTACAAACGCGGTTAGCCGCGTTTACACACGTTTACACACGTTTAAAAGCGTCTTGCGTTTGAAACGCTGATAAAATCTACTGCTGAACACAAGTTTTCTGCGTTCAAAAAAATCAACTGTAAACTCAACTGCCTGTAAACGACTGTAAACGACGATGTGTACATGGACACATAGGAAAACATTAGGGTGAGTTCAGGGGCTGCTGAAAAAAACGCAGAACAGCTCCTAAACGTGAATTTATCAGCTGCAGTGTACATGAGCCCTATATCCCAAAAGCACAGTCACCAGGGATGACAACTCAGGGTCAGTGCTCACAGGTCCCCAGGACAGCTGCACACCTTTTAGCTTCTCCTGTGAGACACCCCAGTGAGGGAGGGCAATCCTCATCCAGACCAGATCTCGTAAGTTGAAGTCCCACAACCAGTTCCACAGAAATGTTGAGGAGAAATGTTCAGGTTCTCAGCTCTGGTACCTGTGAGACCACAGAGAACAGTTACACAGTCCACAGGCTGCCTCAGGGGGCAGCAGCCCCAGAGGCTTCGGAATCCTCCTTGACCAGGATTGATTAGGGCTTTATATATATTCAGGCTGGCCATTTGCATCTTCCACCCCCATATTCTGGAAACTTCTTCCAGAAGCAGACTCTCAGTCTGTGAAACCTTAAACAGACAGAGCAAACAATCACTGCTCCCCTGACTACATAAAGAGCCAAAAAGTAAATTTGCCTAGCATTCTGACACTAGGAGGTGTAGCAATCATGCACACAGAGATGGACACGGTCATCCATTTTGCTCCAAACCCCTCCATTTTGTATCTCTCTCTCCCAAATCATATTCCTCCGATATCCCCCCTCCCTCTCTGTTGAGTGACATGTGGTCTGGATGATGACAGAGATCACAGGCAGCAAACCCATTGGGAGGGCATCAGGGCTATAAACCTCACTAGCAGGTGCCCCTCTGTCTGCGAGACTCTTGCTGGAGAAGGGATCGTAAAACCATAAACCCAGCCCTCACGGAGCTTCAAAGACATTCCAGGTAGTCGTAAAAACAGACTTACATTTAAAAACTCACTTTTCCATATAATTTTATATCTTCAAATAGGACATAATTACATAAACAAGGAGCACATATTCAGACAGCTCACTTTAAGACAAGTCGCCTGGTATATTACACCCCCTAGCTGGCATATACAGGAGAGCAGAAAATTATATATCCTTAACCATCCAAGCAGGTATCTCATATATCATATGTAGACGTTCAGCAGAAGATTCTGCATATTAATCTACTCGTGGATAGAATGTTATATGTATCCAGGGTAAGTTATGAACCATAATATAAGCTAGGAGGGATTTTTGGTCATAGCTTGGGTCTCTGCCTGCCACACCCGCCTAAATGAGGCGATTGGTTCTCTGCTTCAGGGAGACATCCTGCTAAGTTCCTAGATAAAGGCTGTGATGCTTGAAGGTAGGCTAAGCTGAGTTGAGCTAAGTTGAAGAATTCTCCCTTTTAACATCAGAACTAACTTTGGGAGATAAAAGTATCCTTTTGGCTCTGAAACCTGATCTGCTTAAACCAAGTACCAAGGCAAGTATTTTATCCCTTAAAATTATTTCTGTTATCTCTTTGCTGTGCTATTGCTTTCTGTATATTTATATATATATTGGCTACATCTTTTTCTGTAAATATTTTTATTGCACCCTTTTGACCTTTTAGTAATAAATCTTACTTTCGGAAAGTGTTAAACTGTTTCTAAAGCTCTTTAATGCAAACTAAGAATCCCTGCCTCTGAAAAGCGCTACTGTGTGTGTTTAAACCTCTGTATAACCTGCCTGCGGTGACAGTGGTATACAGATGATTATTCAACCATCATAGTGTTATTGCTGATATTGCCGAGTTTTCCTCTTTCTCTCTACAAAAAGAAGGTGGTGACAGTGTGAAGGGTTAATTGCGTAAATAACCTGACCCAGTAACAATCACTCTCAGGCTGCAGTTACACAGGTTGTGGTCCATTAGCTGGAAAATCTGTGTGCAGGGTGCAGCTGATCGTGGCATTGTTACAATCGTGACAGCGCGGTTTTATAATGGCTAGTCCTTCGGTCACGAGTTTGGTGAGAAGGGCTGGGGTCTGACGCCACGATCGTCACAGGAATGGGCTACAAAAATTTACTTAAAGCAGTATTAAACCAAAAACAAGCAATATAAGATATTGCAGCTTACCAATCATCAGATGTAGTGGCTGCATCAGTTTTCTTTCCCCCCCCCCCTTTTTCACCTGGTGATCTGGCCAGTAACAGGAGCAGAAGTTCAGGTAAAGTAAGTAAATATTCTTTTATTATTCCCCTAGAACATGGGTGTCAAACTGGTGGCCTTCCAGCCAGGTTCGGACTGACCATTTGGAAACTCGGGCACTGCCCGAGGACCCGAGCTCAGTAGGGGGCCCCATGAGATGCCCCTGGTACCTTTTTCATAGGCTTTTTTGAGTTTGGGCAAGGACACAGGGGCCCCATGATCCTCTATTGCCCGGAGGCCCCATGAGTTGTCAGTCCGCCCCTGCCTCCAGCTGTTTCCAAACTACAAGTCCCATGAGGCATTGCAAGATTGACAGTTACCAGCATGACTGCCAAAGGCAGAGGCATGATGGAACTTGTAGTTTTGCAACAGCTGGAGGGCCTGCCAGTTTGACACCCCTGCCCTAGATGAAAACAAGAAATTATCCCTTCTGTATTGGAGGGCCTCCACTCTGGATGAATGAGCACAGGGGCACCTTTGGACAGCAATATCTGGGAGTGGCAGATATACTAGCAGATTTAGATACACTAACAAATGGAAACTAAATTCCAGTTCACACTTTATAATGTGAAGAATGTTACAGAAGACAGTGTTTTCCTTTTTGTGATAAAGGTTTTACATAAATAAACAAAAGATCACCATTGAAAGCACCCCTGCTAGAGTAAAATGGTTTGTCTCAACTCTGTAAACTGATGCATTCTGCTGGAGAGTGTCTTCTTTTTAAAAACAACAGACCTATTGGCCAGATTACTGGGTGAAACTAGAAGAAAGAAAGTCTAAAAAACAAAATGAATGCAGCTACCACACCTAGGAATTGGTAAGCTGCAATATAATAAATGTTTGCTTTTGGGTTTAAGTCCTCGTGCACACTAAACGTTTTTACAGCTGCTGTTTTTGGCTTTTGTCCATGCACACATAGGCTTTAACCAGTGTTTTTTTGGCAGGGGTGTTTTTTGGCTGGAAAAGACCCAATACTAGTGGGTTTCTAGAGGAGTTTTTTAGCTTTAAAAATGCTCTAACGCTGGTAAACGTGGAAAAACGTGGTAAAACGCGACAAACTGCCGTTTTGGGGCTTTATTTAGCAAAAATTTAATTTTTTGTTAAAAGTGCTAAAAACCGCAAATGCGGAAAAGACTAATGCAAAAACACCGAAAAAATATTGAAAAACGTGCGTTTTTAACACGACTTTACACAGCTGATGCTGACAGTGTTATTAAAACGCCCAGTGTACATGGAGCCTAATACCGCTTTAGCAGCTCAATAAGCGAAATTGAGATTTTCTGCTTTGGGAAGATTTCACTAATAGAAAACTGATTTGCAGCAAAATCAATTTGACAGAAACAACTATGTATGAACACTACACGGTGCCCACTTTTAGCTACTCATTAACATTAGAGAGCACTTGCCTACAGTACTTATAAACATTACACAACAGCCACCCATAGCTACTTGTAAGCATTACACAGTGGTTACCAATAACTACTACTAAACATTACACACCGACTGCATGTAGTACTGTAAAAACAGGCAACAGCAGCTTTCTATAGTATAGGCAGTACACAGCATCTACCTATATTATATATTAACATTACAGAGCGATCTTCATAGATACTTACTGTATAAATATTACACAGCATGCACCTATAGTTACGTAGTTACGTATAAACTTTACACAACATCCACTTATTACTACTTGTTGTAAATATTGCACAACGGTCACCTATAATACTTATAAATAGTACAGAGTAGTCTACTATAGTATAAATAGTACACGGCACCAGCTTGTAGTACTTATAAACATTACACAGTCGATGCCTATAGTCCTCATATTAGTACCGGGGCGGACTGACCGTTTGGAAACTCGGGCACTGCCTGAGGGCCCGGGGTCAGTAGGGGGCCCCATGAGATGTCCCTGGTACCTTTTTCATAGGCTTTTTTGAGATTGGGCAAGGACACAGGGGCCCCATGATCCCCTATTGCCTGGGGGCCCCATGAGTTGTCAGTCCACCCCTGATTAGTACTAGTCTAAGGCTAGTTGCACATCTATGCAGATTGCAGTTGATGCATTTTCCGGGTGCGTTTTTCTCACACCCGTTTTTGTTGTATTATTTGTGTATTTTGTGCTTTGCGTGACTTTACCTGGTTGTCAAGGAGCGTGCATCGCCAGCGTCCTTAACGAATGAGCAGAAACAGAAGATGACCCGGATCAGGGGCGGACTGACAACTCATGGGGCCCCGGGCAATAGGGGATCATGGGGCCCCTGGGTCCTTGGCCAAACTCAAAAAAGCCTATGAAAAAGGTACCAGGGGCATCTCATGGGGCCCCCTACTGACCCCGGGTCCTCGGGTAGTGCACGAGTTTCCAAATGGCCAGTCTGCCCCTGTCCCAGATGTTTATGTCCAAGGAATCTTCCTAAACATGACCGAAAAATCCAAATGTTAAAAGTAGATTGGCCTAATGAGATAATGAAACCAGAATGATGCATATTATATTTTATGTGTCACTATTTATGTATATAGTTATGTAATAAACTATATTATACTCGTTGTGTAGATCGCTCGTTCTGGCTGGAAGGGCGTGGCTACAAGGTCACACGCACAGCGCATCACTTCCACTTGTACGGAAGACGTCAACACTACGTATTGCCTGATGAACTATTTTTTTAGATTGGTTAATGTGGGCCACAATTTCGACCAACGGACAAATGCCTCTCGGTCATTGGATGACCAATCGGTTGATTTTCTAATCGTGTATTCCCACCTTAAGTCTCACAGGCTCCACCCAAACATCTGCTGCTGGGGAGACAGTGGGGGCAGGATCTGTCCCTGGTGTTCTATACAGCTCATGGCTGCCTCGATGTGTGCATGCACCCCCGCAACACTGACTGTCAACAAATCCCCGAGAAGTCTGAGTTGTGCCGTAGGCAGGAATGACAGGGAAACAAACTCACAGTGACAATACTCTACTGTCTGTCCATGATTGGCCTTAATTTCCTGGACACAGCCCGGGACAAGCTGGTATCCCAACATCTTTTTAAAATCTGTGAGTGTCCTAGCCAATTCAGAACTGTAGACAACTATGCACAGTAGCATTCTATAGCTACTTATAATTTCATATTTTATGAGTTCATGACCATACAAATAGGTTAAAGTGTAAATGACTGAATTCACAGAAAAATCCCTGAAAAGTTTTTCCATTTTAAGAAAGCATTTGCATTCTAAATACTATTTAATAATGAATTTGAACTGATAGACTCATTAAACTTTGTGCTGGAATGCGTCTAGGAGGCATTCAAAGGAAATAAGTGGGGCCCAGAAGGTGGCCAGAAGGGGTGTTTGGAAAAGTTAAATTCAAAGGTGCGTTGCTGTGTCTCCACCCCCCCTTTCTGTACCTGGAGCAGAAGAAAACCAGAGGCCTGCACTCTGGCTTGTAAACTTTACAATAACATCAGTCCAGCAGCACAAAGCCTTTTGAGAGTAGATGACTTTCTGATGGGATTTGTGGGAATCCAGGTACAAAATTCCCCCGCAGCCTGCCCCTTCCTCCTATAGGACATCCTCCAGTATTTCTACCTCTTGCACTGGCTGTGGATAGAATAGTTGGATTTATATGAATAGTTGTGGCTTTCTCATTGACTTTCAGATAAGAAGTCACCCTTTTGGCATCAGAAGCACACAGCACAGATGATAAAAGAGTGACTTCAGCTTACGGTGCTCACTGTTGTTCCTGGAGAATATTCCACATGTGTGCACTGAGGTTCTATGAACTGTCTGTTTACTTTGTGTCTGGGTGTTTTCTTGCCTGTATGGATGCATCTTTGTGACGAAACTAAAAAGGAAATGTTATGATGCTCCTCATAGCTTGTTGAGCCATTCCCAGCACCCTGCAGTCCTACAATAATTTCTGCTGTTGAAATCTCTGAAAACATTGGCTTAAAGCAAAACACACCTGATAAGGGAGAGATTCCTGGGCGAGTGATCTGCAACCAGGTGAGAGGCCCTTCAATGTCAGATTGTATGGCTTATGTGCAGCCGGGCAGAAGCTTAATAGCACACAGCTTTTCTGGAAGACCATCCTACTGTGAGGAGCCTCTCCTTGAATGGTACCAGAGTAGACAAATTCCAGTCGGGTGGCCCTTCATCCTTGGGTAATGGATCCCTTTAGCTGTTCTGTGTTACCAGAGCTACCTTAGGCTTCACTGAGAGGGATTGTGTTTATGAAAAGAATTTTAAGTAGTTGTTTTTGGTAAGTGCTCTTTTGCAGAAGCGTGTGTAAGTGTAAATTTAGACATGGGTCTAAATTTCCCTTGCCTCTGAAGCCCAATTCAAATTTGGATTGCACTCCAGAGGCTACTGACAGGCGGTGCCACCTGCTTTAACCCCAGGTTTGCAACCACATGCATTGCGCACTGTTGCGGGGCATTTTCGGCATTTCCCATTGACTTGAATGTGTACTGTTCAGTGGGCTTGCCATCCACTGATCACTACATGTTGGGTCAACTTTGCCATAGGCATGAAGCTTAGCGTAGCAGCTGTGACATGTAAACACCCCCGTCTGCTGCCTAATACAGCTTAAGGGGAGGGCGGTTGGCAGACGTGTTACGCATTTTTTCTGCCCCTTCAACTGCCAGTCTTAACAAAGCCTTACAGCATCTTAGGCCTCATGTATGCACACGAATTGAAAAATTCCTCTAAACGCTGAAAAATCCAGACTGAGAAATGCTCGTTTTGGTGTGTAATTACACAAAGTATGCACGTAAACTCATTCTGATGGCTAGAATATTCAGTTATTCTGGCCACTAGAATTAGTTAAATCCTGTTATGCGTGTACAGTATGTGTGCATGAACACATTAGCTAACATGTAGCTGCATTCAGAGGTGTTCAAAAATGCCAGACAACCCTGAAAGCAGCGATTTTACACCCATGTGAATGAGGCCTTAAAGAAACTATAATATGCAGCCTCATGTTACCCTGATAAAGTCACAGAGACAATGCTGTGAAGAGTCCATGTTTGTGCAGCTTTCATATCTCTCTTGTATTATTCTGCAGTCAATGCATGCTCTTTACCATTCTGACTGTTTTGTATAATTGCTTCTAATGTTGCACCTGTTTAGTGAACTGCACGCTACAGTTGTTCGACATTTTATGGTCGATCGGTCAGTTATCCGTTCGGTTACATTACTGCATGCTCAGAGATTTCCATGAGAATCAGTTGATTAAGGTTCCTGTTCTAAATTCTGTGTGCATCACCTAAATCATGCTTGGATAGTCGACAGTGACACTTACAGAGGTTGCTAGATGTTAGGAAAGCTCGGACGCTCTGTGGCACGTGTGCTAGTGACTGCGGTACAAAGGAAATTCCTTTTCTCCACTATGGAAGCTGCTTCGTGTGTACATTGTGAATCTGGGGCACTGCCCAATCCAAATATTCCTTTATAATTCTGTGAGCCTAAAGAAGCCTCACCGGACCTGGCAGCCAAACTCTTTATTTTTATTTTTTTTATTTTACACAACAGTGTCGTGCCATTCCTTAAACTGATATGTTGTAAAAACTTTACAGTTTTAGGTGACTGATATAAAAAGAGAACAAGAAACCATCATTTAGGTAGTGACGCGCTAATTTCAGAGACTGTACAAATAATTAAAAAATAAAACCTTTTTACAACCGGAGATGGCCTGGTCCTTCTTCTGTTACCATACCCTCATTTAATAGTTAAACTCCTCCTGACCATCAATACTCACCTTGCCAGCATTTTCTTGCCACACCTTTTTCCATGGCTCTCACCGCAAAATTACCAGTCGGCTGGTATAGGAGCTTAGAGGGAACAGTGAGGTCAGGCAGAAATCTAACAGCTATAAGGCCTCAACAGACACCACTGAACATGGCCGACCATGGAATAGTAATCACACAGATAAGAAAAATAGATCAACTCACTGTTTTGTATTCCCTCTGGTAAGCCATGGTGGAGGTGTTTCCCTTCAAGTTTTCACAACATTGGATCTATGTGATCACATGACATCATGACTGCCAGTTTTCACTACATTGGATTTAAAATGGGAGGGAAGGAAGGAAGGAAGGGAGGGAGGGAAGGGAAGGAAAGGAAAGGAAAGGAAAGGAAAGGAAAGGAAAGGAAAGGAAAGGAAAGGAAAGGGAAGGAAGGAAGGGAAGAAAGGCAGAGAGGAAAGGAAGGGAGGAAGCAAAGGAAGGAAGGAAGGGGTGGAAGGAAGGAAAGGAAGGGAGGGAAGGAAGAAAGGAAGGGGAGGAAGGAATGAAGGGGAGGAAGGAAGGGAAGGAAGGGAAGGAAGGAAGGAAGGAAAAGGAGGGAAGGAAGGGAAGAAAGGCAGAGAGGAAAGGAAGGGAGGAAGCAAAGGAAGGAAGGAAGGGGTGGAAGGAAGGAAAGGAAGGGAGGGAAGGAATAAAGGAAGGGGAGGGAGGAAGGAAGGAAGGGAAGGAAGGAAGGTAAGGAAAGGAAGGAAGGAAGGAAGGAAGGAAAAGGAGGGAAGGAAGGGAAGAAAGGCAGAGAGGAAAGGAAGGGAGGAAGCAAAGGAAGGAAGGAAGGGGTGGAAGGAAGGAAAGGAAGGGAGGGAAGGAAGAAGGGAAGGGGAGGGAGGAAGGAAGGGGAGGAAGGTCGGACTCACATGGCTCAGTCAGAATCATCACAGGGCTGCCGGATGCTCTGTATAAAGTTTCCTGCCCACACATCCTCTCCTAAGAAGCTGCATGGACTGGAGTGTGGGCGAGCACAGGGGGAGGCAGCCTGTGAAGAATAATTAAAGTCCTTGAACTCTTTTCTTATTTTTGGATGAAGTAGAAAATGGCTAGAACCCCCATCAGGTATTTTGCTGCCTGTGTCCTGTTAGGGGGATTTCCCTTCACTTCCTCTCTTAAAGACACAGCAGGTGAAAAGAAATCTCTAACAGCTATAAGGCCTCAATAGACACCACTGAACATGGCCGACCATGGAATAGTAATCACACAGATAAGAAAAATAGATCAACTCACTGTTTTGTATTCCCTCTGGTAAGCCATGGTGGAGGTGTTTCCCTTCAAGTTTTCACAACATTGGATCTATGTGATCACATGACATCATGACTGCCAGTTTTCACTACATTGGATTTAAAATGGGAGGGAAGGAAGGAAGGAAGGGAGGGAGGGAAGGGAAGGGAAGGGAAGGAAAGGAAAGGGAAGGAAGGAAGGAAGGAAGGAAGGAAGGAAGGAAGGAAGGAAGGAAGGAAGGAAGGAAGGGAAGAAAGGCAGAGAGGAAAGGAAGGGAGGAAGCAAAGGAAGGAAGGAAGGGGTGGAAGGAAGGAAAGGAAGGGAGGGAAGGAAGAAAGGAAGGGGAGGAAGGAATGAAGGGGAGGAAGGAAGGGAAGGAAGGGAAGGAAGGAAGGAAGGAAGGAAGGAAGGAAGGAAGGAAGGAAGGAAGGAAAAGGAGGGAAGGAAGGGAAGAAAGGCAGAGAGGAAAGGAAGGGAGGAAGCAAAGGAAGGAAGGAAGGGGTGGAAGGAAGGAAAGGAAGGGAGGGAAGGAAGAAGGGAAGGGGAGGGAGGAAGGAAGGGGAGGAAGGTCGGACTCACATGGCTCAGTCAGAATCATCACAGGGCTGCCGGATGCTCTGTATAAAGTTTCCTGCCCACACATCCTCTCCTAAGAAGCTGCATGGACTGGAGTGTGGGCGAGCACAGGGGGAGGCAGCCTGTGAAGAATAATTAAAGTCCTTGAACTCTTTTCTTATTTTTGGATGAAGTAGAAAATGGCTAGAACCCCCATCAGGTATTTTGCTGCCTGTGTCCTGTTAGGGGGATTTCCCTTCACTTCCTCTCTTAAAGACACAGCAGGTGAAAAGAAATCTCTAACAGCTATAAGGCCTCAATAGACACCACTGAACATGGCCGACCATGGAATAGTAATCACACAGATAAGAAAAATAGATCAACTCACTGTTTTGTATTCCCTCTGGTAAGCCATGGTGGAGGTGTTTCCCTTCAAGTTTTCACAACATTGGATCTATGTGATCACATGACATCATGACTGCCAGTTTTCACTACATTGGATTTAAAATGGGAGGGAAGGAAGGAAGGAAGGGAGGGAGGGAAGGGAAGGGAAGGGAAGGAAAGGAAAGGGAAGGAAGGAAGGAAGGAAGGAAGGAAGGAAGGAAGGAAGGAAGGAAGGAAGGAAGGGAAGAAAGGCAGAGAGGAAAGGAAGGGAGGAAGCAAAGGAAGGAAGGAAGGGGTGGAAGGAAGGAAAGGAAGGGAGGGAAGGAAGAAAGGAAGGGGAGGAAGGAATGAAGGGGAGGAAGGAAGGGAAGGAAGGGAAGGAAGGAAGGAAGGAAGGAAGGAAGGAAGGAAGGAAGGAAAAGGAGGGAAGGAAGGGAAGAAAGGCAGAGAGGAAAGGAAGGGAGGAAGCAAAGGAAGGAAGGAAGGGGTGGAAGGAAGGAAAGGAAGGGAGGGAAGGAAGAAGGGAAGGGGAGGGAGGAAGGAAGGGGAGGAAGGTCGGACTCACATGGCTCAGTCAGAATCATCACAGGGCTGCCGGATGCTCTGTATAAAGTTTCCTGCCCACACATCCTCTCCTAAGAAGCTGCATGGACTGGAGTGTGGGCGAGCACAGGGGGAGGCAGCCTGTGAAGAATAATTAAAGTCCTTGAACTCTTTTCTTATTTTTGGATGAAGTAGAAAATGGCTAGAACCCCCATCAGGTATTTTGCTGCCTGTGTCCTGTTAGGGGGATTTCCCTTCACTTCCTCTCTTAAAGACACAGCAGGTGAAAAGAAATCTCCCCAAAGTGAGGGAAATCTCCTCTTAGGTAACCCCATTGAAAGATTTCTCCCACTTCCTGTTTTGTTGCCAATTTCAACATTTTGGATTTTTGATCACTTTCCCCAAAGGAGCCTCAGGCAGAAAAGAAACCTGACCTTTCCCCATCCAAAACTAAAGAAAAGTTGTTTTTTAGATAAACTTTAAACATTGAATTGCCAGGGCTGATGATCACATCACATAATGACCAACACAGGAAACAGGAGCAGTTGTTAAACAAACACTACAGACTATGCATAAAATATCCAGAATGCAGAGCACATATTATAACATCAAAATATGGAGTGTTCTTATCTGCTGCACCGTGTTTGTTTCTTCTCCAACCCTCTGCTCTCTTTCAAGATAGCAAAATGATGATTAGTTAACTTGTTCTTTTGTTGGATGTTCATAATGTGGAAAATCAGGCATAATTGGTTGTGTCCCCCAGCCAGATAGGACGTGGCTGACACACGGCTCTTGTCTCTGGGATTTGGGCCGCGGCCGCAGAATGAGCGAATCCAGGTTTCCTGAGCCGCGTCCTATCAGCGCTGGGCTCCTAGCAGGCTTCCTGTCCATTCACTGGGAAGAAAGATGGGGGCTATCGTACTCTGGGCCGAGAAACGTTGCTAACAATGACTCCATTGTGGAGAGTGCCAGCTGATAGGACGCTTCCTCCTCATCTGCGTCTGACCGCGCCGCTTATTTTTATGACATAATCCCTACAGATAGCCCCCGTGTGGGTTTTAAATAGCTCGCTGTGAGATTTGAGGTTTTGCCGGTGAAGTGATACTCCGCAGTTCTGCTAGCTCTGTGGTATTGCTATATGGGGACAAACACCTCTTGTGCTGATCACAGTACTCTGGTGTTATTATTTGCATTTCGCTGAACGTGTGGTCTCATTATTTTTAGCACTACATTTTAATGTAATCCACATAAAGATGGACTCCATCATTGTTTGGCGGATGCTAGAGCATTAAAGCCCAGCGCCTCTTTTTTGGAGATCATTAAAAACAGTCTGTTAGTAGCTTTCAAAATAAGAAAAGTACCTCTAGCTGCTGTACTTACAGTTGTGCTCAAAAGTTTGCATACCCTGGCAGAAATTGTGAAATTTTTGCATTGATATTGAAAATATGACTCATCATGCCACAAAATGCTCTTTTATTGAAGGATGATGATCATATAAAGCCATTTATTATCAAATAGTTGTTTGGCTCCTTTTTAAATCATAATGATAACAGAAATCACCCAAATTGCCCTGATCAAACGTTTACATACCCTGGAATGTTTGGCCTTGGTACAGACACACAAGGTGACACACACGGGTTAAAATGCCAATTAGAGGTTAATATCCCACACCTGTGGCTTTTTAAATTGCAATTAGTGTCAGTGTATAAATAGTCAGTGAGTTTGTTAGCTCTTACGTGGAAGCACTGACTAGGCTATATACTGAGCTATGGGGATCAGAAAAGAACTGTCAAAAGTCCTGCGTAACAAGGTAATGGAACTTTATAAAGATGGAAAAGGACATGAAAGATGTCCAAAGCCTTGAATATGCAAATCAGTACTGTTAAATCATTTATTAAGAAGTGGAAAGTTCAGGGATCTCTTGATACCAAGCCAAGGTCAGGTAGATCAAGAAAGATTGCAGCCATAACTGACAGAAGAATTGTCTGGGATTCAAAGAAAAACCCACAGGCAACCTCAAAGAAATACAGGCTGCTCTGGAAAAAGACAGTGTGGTTGTTTTGAAGGAGCACAATATGATGACACTTGAACAAAAATGAGCTGCATAGTCAAGGTGCCAGAAAGAAGCCTTTACTGCATCGATGACCAAAAAAAGGCCTGGTTAGGCATGTCAAGGTGTTGTCAGGCATATTATAATCAGGCTTTTTTGTGTCAGTGGTGCAGTAAAAGCTTCTTTCTGGCACCTTGACCAAATAGCTCATTTTTGTTCAAGTATCACCATATTGTACTCCTTAAAAACAACCACACCATCTTTTTCCAAAGCAGCCTGTATTTCTTTTGAGGTTGCCTGTGGGTTTTTCTTTGAGTCCCGGACAATTCTTCTGTCAGTTATGGCTGCAATCTTTCCTGGTCTACCTGACCTTGGCTTGGTATCAAGAGATCCCCAAACTTTACACTTCTTAATAAGTTATTTAACAGTACTGATTGGCATATTCAAGGCTTTGGACATCTTTTTATGTCCTTTTCCATCTTTATAAAGTTCCATTACCTTTTTAGGCAGGACAGTTTTTCTGATCCCCATGGCTCAGTATCTGTGGCCATAAGTGGCCATAGATGAGTTGTTATTAAGCCCCCGGTCACATCGGGTGCGACTTGGCATGCGGTTTGCACGCCCTGCGACTCCGTTATTAGAGCGGTCATATCGGTCGGTGCGTTACCGACTTGGTCGCAGCTGCACCTGTTTCTAAAGTAGTGCATGCACTACTTTTGTTGCAATTTGCATAGACATCTGTGTCAGATGTCTTACAAATCGCAATGAAATTGGCAGGTCACCCGATTTTGAAATAGTGTGACTTCACTGTAAGTCGCACAATTTCAAAATCGGCTTTGATGTGACCAGGGGGTAAAGTGGAAACCTTCAATAGCAGTTCAGTAAATCAGCATTGAGTCTTGTTACCCTCCGTATAACTCAGTAAAGATGGAGTTATCAGCAGAGCATCTGTCAATTTGGTGGGGAAACCACTGATTCCATATGGCAGAATGGCTTTAACTTGTTCAGCACTTTGGTTTGAGTTGAGCTCTTCTTGCAAATCTCTGTTGGACCCCAAGATTTTGCCATTCTGCCACCTGTGAATTCTACAATATTTCATCCATGGCGACATTGTGCACACTGTATATTTTCTCTCGCATGAATCATGTGGCAGAGCGTTCTAACACTGAAGCATTTACCGGTAGTCCATTTGTTGGTTGGCCCAGTTCTGAGTCAATATGTAGAGCAAACAACACACAGAAGTCACGAGCCATCAGCAGACATCTGAGGTGGTTGAGGACAAGGTGATGTTAGCTGGGAAAACACTGCTATGTGTCCTGATGCTTCCCTGTTTGACATAAAAATAACAGCGATACGCTTTAATCGCAGGGCGGCTTGTATGATGTTGACAGAAGCTAAAAGTCTGGCAACAAGCGCCAGGCTGCCAGCAGCTGATAGAGTGAGAGAGTGGGTGTAGGAGAATCACAGGTACTCATCTATTAGAGTGGATTGTATATTCTCTCTGGCTGATAATATACAGAAAATATTTTCACTCTATGTGTGTGACTTATCCCCCACAACAGTCTCACTTTCTGTTTGACTATGTAGACTATTTGAGTATGACTAAAAATCACCAACATTTATCGCCAAATTTCCATAGTTTCCCCCTATCCTCATGTATTGAATGGCGCTGAATCTGAACTAAGACATGTCCAATGTTTTTCCCATTCTAGTACCACCCCCCTTCTGAGCTTATTATAACCCTGCCCACAGGCACCGGAGCATGAGAGGGAGTTTGCACAGCAATAAATCACACAGAAGCATAGAAAACCCCCAAGTGAATCTGGACACCGGACTCTGTGCTGTGCAACTTCCCTCCTTTGCTTCAGTGTGTGTGAGCAGTACTGCAATGAGTGCAGAGAATGGGTATGGCCAGAACCAGTGAAACAAACCAAATCAATTGCCCATGGGACTTTAAATGAGGAATAGCATGCAAGTTGAATATTTAAAATGTCAGTTTATTGAACAATACATGTAAATCTCATAAATTAGAATAACATGCTGATTTGTTATATCCAGTATATTTCAGCCTAGGGTATTAATATAATTAGTCCATACTAGGGTTGCACCGATACCAAGTATTTGCACGAGTTCTCATATGAGCACTGGTACTCATACAAAATGAATGGGCTCAAATCATACTGTAAAGAATTGCACAGGAATGCGTTGCGACTCTTATCCAAATCACATTTGGTTTCCCGCACTGTTCCTGTGTGAACCCAGTATAGAAAGAAAGGAAAGTGCAGCAATAGGCAAACTGTATTAAAAAATGTTATAACAACTCACATGTAAAAGTACATATCTTGCAAGTCAAGTCCAAACCTGTACGTTCATAGTGTCCCCATCCCATGGGACCCACCAATTATGGAAAAACACAGCCACTTGCGGTGCTCACAGGCCTGGAGGAGATGTAAAAAGTTCCAGGAACCCTGTAAACCAGCTTGGAGCGCACAGGTGGGTATAGGGTGGAAGTGATGTCAGTTTGGGGGCTAACGACCTATACATGCCTATACATCTCCTTCATCCCTATGAGCACAGTAAGAGGTTCTCTGCCATGAGCGGGTCCCGTGGGACGGGGACAATATGACCGTGCAGATTTGAATTTGACATGCGAGATATGTACTTTAAACATTTGAGTTGTTTTAACATTCTTTAATAAACAGTTTGCCCATTGCTGCACTTAGATGGCACTTTCCTATCTGTCTATACTGGGTTTACACAGGAGCAGTGGGGGAAACCGCATGCAATTCGGACATGAATTCAAATCGCATGTGATTCTTTGCAGTGCAATTTGAGCCCATTCATTTTGAATGGACTCAAATCGCACTGCAAATGTATCGGTACTCGGTATCGGCTAGCACTTGACAGAAAGTATCGATACTTGTAGTCACTGGTAAAAAAAAGGTATTGGTGCAACCCCCATCCATACAGATATTCACACATAACAAAATTGCTAAAAAGGAGTGCATCCAAAAACTCAAAGCTAAGTAAATGTTTCTTCAGGAGTGGATGTCACCTCTATAAAATCCTTGAACTAAAAAACAAGGTTTCAGAATATGTTTGAGCGCTCCCTAGAACCAGAGAAACACTGGATGTATTTTAAGGGTGTATTCACACCTGAAAATGCACCCGCTCTCCGATTAGATGCCAGAACCCCAGCTGGGTTCCAGAGATTAGCCGCGGGAGGCAGTCCCATTGAAAGCAATAGGAGGCTGCTGGTTCCTGCAGCTAATCGTGGCCACTCATATTATTATTATTATTATACAGGGCTTATATAGCGCCAACGGTTTGCTCAGTGCTTTACATTGTAGTGGGAGACAATACAGTAACAATACAGTTCAATACAAAAGGGAGTTGAGGGCCCTGCTCCTTGGAGCTTACAATCTAGGATGAAAGTGATGACATGTGAATGATCGGCCCTGGATGCAGACTGCCTGCTTTTAATAGGGCTGTCTCTGGCAGCTAACTGTGGGACCCCTGTTGGGGTTCTCACATCTAATCAGAGAGCAGCTGCATTCACAGGTGTGAATGCACCCTAATATTCTCACAAAATGAAGATAACAGTGTCTATAGGGATTTTGGGCAGCTGCAGAAAATAAATCCCAGCATAGGGATTAGGACCAATCAGCAGACAGGCTGCATCCCTTGAGCCAGTTCAGTTTGTATACTTATGTCTGCATGTAAAATTATTGTTGTAGATTCGAGCTTAGCCCTCACCCTCCAATCTCTAATATTGTGTGTAGGAATTCTTTATAACTTTGGGAACAGGATCGGGAAATGGTTTTCGATGATGTCATAAGCGGAGAGAGTGATTTGGGTTGATGCCCACATCCTGTTACATTGTATTCCCCCAGAATGGCACTGTATTGAGTCTCATGGAATATGTTTTCCTCCAGGATAGTTTACAGTGGACACTGGTTGGTTTGGCACTGCGGGCTATATGACATTATCTTCCATGTTATTCTAGCCAAATACTGTTCCACTTTTATGATACAGACCAGACCTTCTGTGATAAGCAGTTTAGGGAATAAAAACTACTACAAATGAAAAGAAAAAAAAATCAAGAAATGTATTTTAAAACAGATCTGCTATAATTGCTAAAAATCTCATTTGTCTAATTTGCGCATGCAGCCTCATTCACACAGGCGTACCTTTGCGTATGCTCATGTGAAGGGTCATCTTTGCCAGCATAGGAAGCACAGGTGTTCCATGTATCTGTATCAGGCTAGGTTCACACCTATGCAGCTTGCATTTGACCTGTTTCTGCATTGTGTTATGTGTTTTTGCACTTTTGTTTTTGCCGTGTTTTAGATGCATTTTGCAGGTTTTTTTTTCAGTTTGTTAAAATTATTCTTGTTGCTAGGCAGATTTGAAATGCAAAACGTGCCAAAAATGCAGCAAAAACGCACCACATGCATTTCTGCAAGGTTTCCATTGAAGTCTATGAAACCAAAAAACAAAAAAAGTCCCTGACCCTTTCCAAAAAATGTATCGGGTGAAAACACGGAGATGTGAACATGTCCCATAGGAAATCATGTTAAATGGACTGTACTGCGTTTCTGCAAAACGCTACGGATAACCCTTAGGTGTGAACCTGGGGCAAGGCAGTCCCATTCATGTTTTCTGGGATGCAGCAGCTGCATGGATACAACTGCTGGTCCCAATTTGACAGCCGCGCAAGTGCCGATACGCGTCCCCAAATGCTCACTGTCTGTGTTCAAAGGGGTCCTGCGTGGCCCCCAAATGTTGCACCTTATTGCTGTCATATGACGCACCTGAATAAACTTTTGGACATTATCATAATGATCTTTGGTGTGCTAGAAATATATACTTTGGCTTATGATGTTACCGGTTTTCACCTAGTAGTTGATACAGCACCTGCTTACTACCTGCTATTTTCTGATGGGGATATCAGACATGATTTTAAGAAATGCAGCGCACCACAATACACAGATGTGCATTGCCATGTATTGTGGTGCGATGCCGTGCATGTGCATTGTAGCTGTGTTGCCTTAGTGCTTTGAGGTGACATTCAAAATGACACATTGTAACAACTCACAGCAGCTGAAAAGTATTCACCAAGCCTTATCATTTTAGTATGCAATTTTTGTAGAATTCTATAATAAGTGTAAAAAATAGTCAGTCCCTGTGTCTTCTTTCTCCTCCAGATGTACGGATTCTGTCTTTGGTGTCTTACAGTGGAACCTTTGAGGAAATGGAGAGGTGTAATCCACAGGCACTGTGCCTCATCTTTTATTTTGCAGCTGGGAAGTTTGAACTGTCTGACTCCCTTTTCATGACACAACCGTCAGTTTCCTCCAAGCAGAAAGAAGACCCAGCTGTGCATAACTGTTTCATTCTCCAGCAAGTCCTGATGTTTCATACTGAAAGCCAAAATGTAGCAATTTATCTGATTCTGTAGAAAGTAATAGGGGATTCTGTAGCAAGGCAGGATGCACAGTTATCCCTATAATGCTGTTCCAATCCTCTTTGCACCCAGTTATTCCCACCCCCCGAGTCTGCCACTTACCTATCTACAATCTACAGAGATCTTTGATGTGGGGACACACAGCTTCTTTTTAGATAGTATTAGAAATGTCAACCAATATGTGACTATAAAATATATAATATAACCACAAATAATAGCGCTCACTAAATAAATACCACCACCAAATTATATATGTGTGAAAATAAATATTTAAATATTTATAGAATCCTCATAAAGTCCATTCAGTAAAGTCCACACATCAATATTGTATATGATCTTCAATAAATGAAGTTATAGAGTCTTCCTCCACCAGTGAATACTCCAGTGCTCAACACCCCATCAAAATGCAAACTCACCAGACACTGGTGAAAAACCAGTGTATCTTTGTATAATCAATGATTGTAATATACTCCACAGCTTAGCTCGCTCCAGCTGAAAGATCCCATATACTCCATAGATCACATGTGAACAAAATAAAGAACACAATGATACATAGATTATACAAAGATACGCTGGTTTTTCACCAGTGTCTGGTGAGTTTGCATTTTGATGGGGTGTACTGGAGTATTCACTGGTGGAGGAAGACTCTATAACTTCATTTATTGAAGATCATATACAATATTGATGTGTGGACTTTACCAGGGGCAGACTGACCATTTGGAAACTCAGACACTGCCCGAGGGCCCGGGGTTAGTAGGGGGCCCCATGAGATTCCCCTGGTACCTTTTTCATAGGCTTTTTTGAGTTTGGGCAAGGACACAGGGGCCCCATGATCCCCTATTGCCCAGGGGCCCCATGAGTTGTCAGTCCGCCCCTGGACTTTACTGAATGGACTTCATGAGGATTCTATGAATATTTAAATATTTATATATTTATTTTCACACATATATAATTTGGTGGTGGTATTTGTTTATTTAGTGAGCGCTATTGTTTGTGGTTATATTATATATTTGATAGTCACATATTGGTTGTTATTTTGAAGTTTAGGGGTATAATAGCAGCTCCTACATGTATCATTATTTATTATTTAATATTATTTAGGTTATTTATATGTATTTTATGATCTAATATATGCACTGTATTTCACGGTATTGTAGTCCAAGGGCACGATGATGTAGACCTTGGAATATATTGATATTAGCATTGATATTATTCACCAGGGTTTATTTTTGTTTATTTAAGTATTAGAAATGCGCATGACAGAAAAACGTGTTTCGTTTCATATTCATCTTTTAAGTTAATATTGTTTTGTTATATTCATTATGTTAGAATGATTAGTTTTCAGAATTCGTTTTGAACATTTGCATTCGTTTCATATATTCGTTATTTTCAAATCGATTTGAATCAAAATTTAAAGTCGTAATTAAAATTCTAATCTCAGAAGACTCATTCATCTCATTCAGACTCATAATCTCATTCATCCTATTCTATTCTGTTTTATTCTATTCCAACCAGGCTGCTCATGTGCAGAAAGGCTGTGCAGTTCCCATCAGCCCACAGACAAGATCCCCATAGATTATGGACAGCGGAGTAACAACATTTTGAGGATAACTGTACTGGAAGTAACACTGTGGCAATACAGTTGGGTAGACAAAAGCCCCTGAGAGATTTATTGGCCGTCTGCCTCTACATTGGAGAATTTCCCACGCTTACTGAATTTGTGACAATTTTGCCACCATGTAGAGGAGAACCAGAAGGAGAACCATTTGGGGGAGGGTGGCAAATATTCCCCCTTCATCAGGGCTTTAACAGTATCTCAGTATCTAATGGACTCAAAATGAAAATGTATTTTATTTTATTTCAGGTACTTATATAGCACGGTCAATTTACGCAGTGCTTTACATATATATTGTACATTCACATCAGTCCCTAACCCTCAAGGGGTGTACAATCTAAGGTCCCTAACTCACATTCATATACAAGGGCCAATTTAGACAGGATCCAATTAACCTACCAGCATGTCTTTGGAGTTTCTGGATGTAATCAGAGCCAGACCAACAAGTGAGTGCCTGTATTAAGAAGCCTCCAAAACATGTTATCATTTGTGGATTCATTAAAATACACTTTTGGATCTGTTCATTTAGCACTCCTTCTGGATCTACGTTGCATAGACTTCTCAAGCTGGTTGACCCCTAATCCTGGGGAGACTCTTACTTTGTGGAGATCTCATAGGTACTATTCAAGGACTGGCATCCAACGCCTCACCTCCACCTCACCATGGCATGACGGTAAGGGAAAATCTCCCCAGCAGGGGCAGACTGACAACTCATGGGGCCCCTGGGCAATAGGGGATCATGGGGCCCCTGTGTCCTTGCCCAAGCTCAAAAAAAGCCTATGAAAAAGGTACCAGGGGCATCTCATGGGGCCACCTACTGACCCCGGGCCCTCGGGCAGTGCCCGAGTTTATAGGTGGTCAGTCCGCCCCTGCTCCCCAGTGAGGCCTCGGGCAGCAGTAACAAATGCCTCCAGAAAATGCAACCTTTTCTCACTCCAAAACTAAAACAAATGTTGCTGAAGTTTTACCGATAAGTGACTTTATAGTCACAGGTAAGCTTGTTGGGCTGAGTCTGTGAACTCTCCCTGTCAAGATTATTAACTCTGTTCCTCTCACCCTGGGAGTTTTGAATGCTCCTACCTCTTTTGTGTGTTCCAGCTCCTCCCGTAACATTCTTTTTTTTTTTTAAATAAAATGAGTAAAAATCTATCAGGGATGGTGGGAACCTCTCATAATGGTCACAGGAGGTGTGCACACTCAGCAATATTAATATTTATTATTATAATTATTTATATTGTGTGTTTGAGAATCATTTTCTTTGTCAGATTGATGCGTCACATTTGTGCTTTCCTTGTTTTCATGCGATTTAAGAATTGCTCCATCTGGCAGTATTTTCCACAGCTTTTTACGGTACTCACTTGGATGTCCATGGCAGACAGTGAAGCAGCACTGCCAAGATTAACATTACAACATGGTCTGAGTCTACTGATGATCATACTGTGCACAGCGGATATAAACCCATATTTTAGCAGATCAGACACATTATGCACTTCCCTGTATGCCCTTACCTTTTTCTAGGTTTGAATGGACTAAAGATTGGTAAGAATTCCTGGGAACCATTGGGGAGATTTCTCCTTACTTCTTGTCCTGGAGACACAGCACGAATTTGAAGGAAATCTCTCCAAAATTAGTTGTCACTGGAACAGATGTCCCTATCTGAAGACTTTCCCTCACCTCCTGTTCCATTGACAGCTGTAATGTTTCTGTCCAGATGAGCAGGAGAAATAGAGAGGATGAATTTCCCACAGACAGCAATAAAAATTACAACCCTTCTGCACCATATCCAAAACAAACAAAAACAGTTTTGGCTTTAGACACGCTTTCACTGCTGACGGTCTCACTAAGAATATCCTGCAGGGGGATAAAGCCACTGAACCATCATGGCTGCCACCGTCCTTTTCATCATTTCTTATTATTAGAAGCATGGCCAGCAATGAAAACTCATAAGTGGCTGGAGAGCCTTAGATCGCCCGTGGGACAGCGTACAGAGTTCTAGTGATTGGACAATAAAGATGCATCCATCACAGACAACCTCGGGGTCAGCTCTCCATTTACTCCTAGTGATTATAGAGTTCAGTTTAATGGTGTGCACCAGTCAGGAAGTTCTAAGGCTGAGCGCTGGCAGGGTGAGCAACTGAATGTGAAATTATGGCAGACAATGGTGCTGTTGTCCTTCCAGCCTGGATGAATACTGCTTACATGAAGCTCACTCAGAATACCAAAGACCTTCCCTCTCTCTCTTTGGGAAGGGGGAGTAGAGATGGCTGGCAAAGGCACAATGGCAGCAATTAGCATATGCCAGCATGCACGCAAGCCTGTTGGATGTGTGATTAAGACAGGAAGGGGTATAGAGGACAGACCCCTGACTGTTCTCCCAAGCGACCCCTGTTACTGGATTTAAGGGATATTCCATTTTGTCTTTGAATGTATCTGTTTATTAAGATGCCATGCAGAATTTAGGTTTTTAACCAATCGCTCACTCCAGAGTTCACATTCTTTCTGCATGCTGCTGGGCAGGCAGCTCCATATGAACAGATTGGCTTTTTTTCCAAGCCTAAAGGTGGGAATACACGATTAGAAAATTGACTGATCGATCATCTGATGACCGAGAGGCATTCGTTCGTTGGTCAAAATCGTGGCCAACATTAACCAATCTAAAAAAAATCGTTCGGCGGGCAATACGTAGTGTTGACATCTTCCATACAAGTGGAAGTGATGCAGTGTGCGTGTGACCTTGTAGTCACGCCCTGCCACCCAGAACAAGTGATATACACAATTAACAGTAATGAGTATAATATAGTTTATTACATTATCTATATACATACATTGGGGCAAAAAAGTATTTAATCAGCCACCAATTGTGCAAGTTCTCCCACTTAAAAAGATGAGAGAGACCTGTAATTGGCATCATAGGTAGACCTCAACTATGAGAGACAAAATGAGAAAAAAAATCCAGACAATCACATTGGCTGATTTGGAAAGAATTTATTTGCAAATTATGGTGGAAAATAAGTATTTGGTCAATATCAAAAGTTCATCTCAAAACTTTGTTATATATCCTTTGTTGGCAATGACAGAGGTCAAACGTTTTCTGTAAGTCTTCACAAGGTTGGCACACACTGTTGCTGGTATGTTGGCCCATTCCTCCGTGCAGATCTCCTCTAGAGCAGTGATGTTTTGGGGCTGTCGCTGGGCAACACGGACTTTCAACTCCCTCCAAAGGTTTTCTATGGGGTTGAGATCTGGAGACTGGCTAGGCCACTCCAGGACCTTGAACTGCTTCTTACGAAGCCACTCCTTCATTGCCCGGGCGGTATGTTTGGGATCATTGTCATGTTGGAAGACCCAGCCACGTTTCATCTTCAATGCCCTTGCTGATGGAAGGAGGTTTGCACTCAAAATCTCATGATACATGGCCCCATTCATTCTGTCCTGTACATGGATCAGTCGTCCTGGTCCCTTTGCGGAGAAACAGCCCCAAAGCATGATGTTGCCACACCTATGCTTCACAGTAGGTATGGTGTTCTTTGGATGCAACTCAGCATTCTCTCTCTCTCCTCCAAACACGACGAGTTGTGTTTCTACCAAACAGTTCTATTTTGGTTTCATCTGACCATATGACATTCTCCCAATCCTCTTCTGGATCATCCAAATGCTCTCTAGCAAACTTCAGACGGGCCCGGACATGTACTGGCTTAAGCAGGGGAACACGTCTGGCACTGCAGGATCTGAGTCCCTGGCGGTGTAGTGTGTTAGTGATGGTAGCCTTTGTTACGTTGGTCCCAGCTCTCTGCAGGTCATTCACTAGGTCCCTCCCTGTGGTCCTGGGATTTTTGCTCACCGTTCTTGTGATCATTTTGACCCCACGGGGTGAGATCTTGCGTCTAGCCCCAGATCGAGGGAGATTATCAGTGGTCTTGTATGTCTTCCATTTTCTAATTATTGCTCCCACAGTTGATTTGTTCACACCAAGCTGCTTGCCTATTGCAGATTCAGTCTTCCCAGCCTGGTGCAGGTCTACAATTTTGTTTCTGGTGTCCTTCGACAGCTCTTTGATCTTCACCATAGTGGAGTTTAGAGTGTGACTGTTTGAGGTTGTGGACAGGTGTCTTTTATACTGATAACAAGTTCAAACGGGTGCCATTGATACAGGTAACGAGTGCAGGACAGAGGAGCCTCTTAAAGAAGAAGTTACAGGTCTGTGAGAGCCAGAAATCTTGCTTGTTTGTAGGTGACCAAACACTTATTTTCCACCATAATTTACAAATAAATTATTTCCAAATCAGCCAATGTGATTGTCTGGATTTTTTTTCTCATTTTGTCTCTCATAGTTGAGGTCTACATATGATAAAAGTTACAGGCCTCTATCATCTTTTTAAGTGGGAGAACTTCAACAATTGGTGGCTGACTATATACTTTTTTGCCCCACTGTAAATAGTGATACATAAAAATATATTATGCAGAATTCTGCTTTCATTATCTCATTAGGCCAATCTATTTTTAACATTTGGATTTTTCGTTCATGTTTACGAAGATTCCTTGGACATAAACATCCGGGTCATCTTTTGTTTCCGCTCATGCGTGATAGCGCTTGATAGATTTTTTTTCGTACGACCGTCATACCACCACATAGAAAATCAGTCGTTCGTATGTGAAACGACAACATTTTCCACTGTTGTTCAACCGGATTTTTTCATTCACAATATCGTTATCGGTTAAAACATCCTGCTCATCAACGAAGAGAAAATCGTTTGATCAGTGGTTCCGCAAAGTTTTTTGGACAATTTTCTTATCGTGTGTACGGGGCATAAGGATTTTGCAGCAGAACCATTTCACCGATCATGGTGTTATCTCTTGTGTACCATCATTGAAACATTACTGCAGTTTTGCGGCTACAGAAGCAAGTAATGTCATGGTAGGTAGGTGGAGTCCCCCTTTAACTGAGCCTTGACGCTTGGGGCTACTTTATGACCTTCTTATACCTATTATCCCTCCTCAGCACCCATGTTTAAAAAGCTTATGTGACAAATAGTAACCCCTCCTAAGACAAACATGAAGAGAAGATGCTCCTTCCCTACCCAGGCAGAATTCTTTAGGAGCCTTGGTGTTTTGCAAATTCCTGCAGCAACGCAGCAAACACTTGTTTCTATTTCACAGATAACAATGTTTGTTTCCTATTATTCAGGTGACCCTTAGTGCATGCAAAGCCTAATATGACTGTGGAGGACAGTTTATACCATACGCCCCTTTGTGCTAGTACACGTGGTTGGACACATTTACATGGACATATTCCTACAAACGTAAACTGAGATTTGGAACATGAAAGATTGGCAAATTCCTTTTTTTTTTGCTTTGTGTACAAATTGATTTGCTTGTCATTAGTCTTGTAGAAGTTAGATACACCGTGTTCCAAATTATTATGCAAATTATATTTTTCTCATTTACCTAAATAATTGATGTAAATAACAGTCAGCATAATTCTCATGTTATCAACTATTAAGAGTACAATTCACATTTTATTGAACAAACCTCCTAATGATAACAGTATTTTTTTTAAACATAAAAAACTTCCAATGCACTGTTCCAAATTATTACGCACAGTAAGTTTCAAAACACTTTATAGGTTGTAAAGAACTGAAAATTGTCATTTGTTGTGTTTGCAGCATATTTACTGAAATCAAAAGCTATTTCAATCAAACTTTTAACAACATTTTAACTTTTTAAACATTTTAACAGGTCACGTTACATTGTAACATAGGACTCCTTATTTGATAGCAGCTTCACAAGTCTTACATCCATTGAACTTGTGAGTTTTTGGGCAGTTTCTGCTTGAATTTGTTTGCAAGATGTCAGAATATCCTCCCAGAGCTGCTGTTTGGATGTAAACTGCCTCCCACCCTCATAGATCTTTTGCTTGAGGATGCTCCAAAGGTTCTCAATAGGATTGAGGTCAGGGGAGGATGGAGCCCACACCATGACTTTCTCTCCTTTTATCCCCATAACAGCCATTGATGCAGAGGTATTCTTTGCAGCATGAGATGGTGCATTGTCATGCATGAAGATGATTTTATTACGGAAAGCATAGTTCTTCCTTCTGTACCAGGGAAGAAAGTGGTCAGTCATAAACTCCACATACTTTGCAGAGGTCATCTTTAAACCTTCAGGGGCTCTAAAAGGGCTGACCCGCTCTGTTCCCATGATTCCGGCCCAAAACATGACTCCATCACCGCCTTGCTGACGTCACAGCCTTGTTGGAACAGGGTGGCCTTCCACCAACCATCCACTACTCTATCCATCTGGCCCATCCAGAGTTGCATGGCACTCATCAGTTAACAGGACTGTTTGAAAATTAGTCTTCATGTATTTTTCTGCCCAATGCAGCCGTTTCTGCTAGTGAGCATTGGTTAGTGGTGGCCGAATAGAAGGTTTATGCACAGTTGCAAGACTCTGGAGAACTCTGCACCTTGATGTCCGTGGGACTCCAGATGCACCAGCAGCTTCAAATATCTGTTTGCTGCTATGTAATGGTATTTTAGCAGCTGCTCTCTTGATCCGATGTATGGATCTGGCAGAAATCTTCCTCAATGTGCCTTTATCTGCACGAACCCGTCTGTGCTCTGAATCAGCCACAAATCTCTTAATAGTGCGATGATCACGCTTAAGTTTTCGTGAAATATCTAATGTTTTCATACCTCGTCCAAGGCATTGAACTATTTCACTCTTTTTGGCAGCAGAAAGATCCTTTTTCTTCCCTATATTGCTTGAAAATGGTGCTCTGCTTAATAATGTAGAACACCCTCCTTTAGTAGTTTTTCCTTAAATTGGGCTCACCGGCCAATCTAATTATCACAGGTGTCCGAGATTGTTTTCAGTGATCAAAAGAGCCCTGAGACAGAATGCTATCCATGAGTTAAACTGAAAAATAAAATATTTAATCTTTGTGACACTTAAATAGAATTTGCATAATAATTTGGAACGCGGTGTATATGCCCCAACGCATATATATCAAAATGAATAAATTGACACTACAGACAGACCAAGCAGGGCTACTGTAGGCTGCTGGGAGCACAATGCCACTCATTTATCAGACGGACTCATAACCTGAGACTGTGGGGTTGATTTACTAAAACTGGAGAGTGCAAAATCTGGTCCAGCTGTGCTTCATACCCAATCAGCTTCTAACTTCAGCTTTGACAAAAAAAAACCTGGAAGCTGATTGGTTTTTATGCTAAGCTGCACCAGATTTTGCACTCTACAGTTTTAGTAAATCAACCCGTGTGTCTTCAACCCAAGGAAGCTCCTCTGAACAGTGACAGTCATTAGAAGGAATTGCTGACTAGTCCTTTAGTGTTTTCTGGATTTTCCCAAAGAGTGTCATGGACTGATTCCAGATATCTACCATGTAATCCAGGGATGGTGGACTGCTTTGAGAAAATACCCTTACGTGGAGAGGAATCTGCCAGTTAGTGGCCAAGAAGTGTGATGTCTGGATGGCGGATTGGCACACAAGTATTGTAAAGAACAAGCACACACAGTAATATGCAGACAGAGCATTGGCCTTCTATTGTGAGCACAACAGGCTGGGAAAATACAGTCAGTGTTTTTATCTCCACAGATGGCCCATGCAGTAACTTCCCGAGAAAACCAAAATCAGCCAGTGGTTTTGCCAAAGACCATTTTTTTTTCATTCTATTATGAAAAAAGCACCAAAAGTGTATCTCTAAAAAAAAACTATTTTGGCTAGAATGTAGAAGATGTAAATCCTTTGCCAAGTTTTTATTGATGTGTGCATCCCCATTGCCCATTGTCACAGAATCATGTATTTTACATGTGCCCGCCTACCCGCGCTGTCATTGGCTCCTGTACATGTCAGTCACCTGGTCCCGGCCAGCAATTCATGGCCAAGACCCAGCAATCAGCAGAGCAATTGACAGGACAGAGATCTGTGAATGTAAACTAATTGGTTTTTATGCAGCGCTGCACAAGATTTTGCACTCTACAGTTTTAGTAAATCAACCCGTGTGTCTTCAACCTGATGAAGTTCCTCTGAACAGTGACAGTTATTAGTAGGAATTGCTGACTAGTCCTTTAGTGTTATCTCTAGAAAAAACCTATTTTGACTAGAATGGAGAAGTTGTAAATCCTTCGTCAAGTTTTTATTAATGTGTGCATCCCCATTGCCCATTGTCACAGAATCACGTATTTTACATGTGTCCGCCTACCCGTGCTGTCATTGGATCCTGTACATGTCAGTTACCTGGTCCCGGCCAGCAATTCATGGCCGAGACCCAGCGATCAGCGGAGCAATTGACAGGAGAGAGATCTGTGAATGTAAACTGATTTTATGCAGAGCTGCACCAGATTTTGCACTCCACAGTTTTAGTAAATCAACCCGTGTGTCTTCAACCTGAGGAAGCTCCTCTGAACAGTAACATTTATTAGGCGGGAATTGCTGACTAGTCCTTTAGTGTTTTCTGTTGGTGCAGATGTGCTGGTTTTTAAAAACCAGCACATCCCCTAGTAAAAACACCACACAGTACATAGTAAAATCATTCCCTAACCATGTTGTTTACTGGTTGTTAAGGACGCTGGTGGCTACCTGCTCCTTGACAACCAGCTAAAGGCACACAAAACGCAAAATGCATAAAAAAATGCAAAATAAAAAAATCTAAAATGGGTGTGAAAAAATCAAAAACATGCACCCAGAAAATGCATCAACCACAATCTGCATAGATGTGAACCTAGCCTTAAAAATACTCCCTGCCACTTCCTAACCTATGCTGACTAACCTGTGTAAAAAAGATGTATAAACATAACAATTTGCAGCCCACTCTATTCCGGTAATGTGATCCCCTTTGTCAGCCAGCACTCTATTTACAGGGGAAAGAACAGAGCACTCAAAAACGAGCTGTGATGTCAGCCATAGACTGCTATGGTCCATCTGTGATTGACGCTCCCTCCTCTCCCCTGCAGCTGCCACTGACTGACAAAAGTGAGCCAGATCACATGATCATACCAGAGCGGGCTGAAAATAGTACATCCATCTTTCCTTATACAGGTTAGTCAGCATAGATGTTAGGAGGGGGGAGGTAGTATTTTTCAGACTAGTTAGGTTTTGCCTGGAATTCTATTTTAAGCCCACAGAGCAGCCCATTCCCTATACAGTGCTAGGAACTGTCTGGGTGGGCTTACTGTTTATTCAGTTAAATTCTATTTTCTCAGAGTGGTGAATTTCCTTCATTTCTTTGCAGCTAAATCATCATTAAAACACCCTCATTTTACCCACCCCGTGGCAATGTGGAGTTTATTTATTGTAATTGTAACAAGAGGCTGAACCTGTGAGGACAACCACCAAAGGTGGCAGGTAAAGGATTTTTCTTTACCTGTGGGTTTCTGAGGACAAAAGAGGGAACGGGCTGTTGTGAGGGTTATACAGTGCTGTGAAAAATTATAGCATTTACCTCCTTCCTTATTTTTTTATTTTTTGTCACACTTAAATGATTCAAATCATCAAAAAATTTTTAAATGAGTAAATACAAAATGCAGTTTTTAAATAATAATTTAATTTATTAACCTCCCTAATGGTATTCCCGAGTGTAGCTCGGGGTAAAATGTCAGTACCAAAAGCGGTAACCCCGAGCTACACTTAGGCTTACCATGCGGCGCTGCATAGGGAGTCCCTGCAGCACTTACCTTGTCCTTCGCTCCCACGATGTGTCCCCTGCAGTGTCCCCGGCCATCTCCTCTGGCTGATGCCGGCATCCGGCTCCTGTGTTCCGGTCCCTGTGACGTCGGGACGTACGGGCGCCGCCAGCGGCGGGAAATTTGAAAATTTTTAAAAAATGTCATTTTTTTCAAAACGATTTACATAGTAAAACATTGCTGTTTCAACCCATTTCACATACATTTTGTCCCTAGTGCTCTGTCCTGTCCCCTGTCTGCATTTTGAATGTTCTTTCTGCCTGGAAACTTAGAAAAGTCCATGGCGTCCAAAAAGTGTCCCTTTAGGTCAAAAGCGGGTTTAGATCAGCTAGAGAACAGCGATAGTAAATCAGAACCGCTTGCAGAATTGAGTGATAATGATTCGTGGAGAAATTCATCATCAGACTGTGTCATTACTTGCAGTGTTTATATGTACATACACTATATTGCCAAAAGTATTGGGACGCCTGCCTTTACAGGCACATGAACTTTAATGGCATCCCAGTCTTAGACCGTAGGGTTCAATATTAAGTTGGTCCACCCTTTGCAGCTATAACAGCTTCAACTCTTCTGGGAAGGCTGTCCACAAGGTTTAGGAGTGTGTCTATGGAAATGTTTGACCATTCTTTCAGAAGCGCATTTGTAAAGTTAGGCACTGATGTTGGACGAGAAGGCCTGGCTTACAGTCTCTGCATTAATTCATCCCAAAGGTGTTCTATCAGGTTGAGGTCAGTCCTCTGTGTAGACCAGTCAAGTTCCTCCACCCCAAACTCGCTCTTCCATGTCTTTATGGGCCTTGCTTTGTGCACTGGTGCGCAGTCATGTTGGAACAGGTAGGGGCCCCAAACTGTTCCCACAAAGTTGGGAGCATGAAATTGTCCAAAATGTCTTGGTATGCTGACACCTTAAGAGCTCTCTTCACTGGAACTAAGGGGCCAAGGCCCAACCCCTGGAAAACAACCCCACACCATAATCCCCCTTCCACCAAACTTTACGTCCATCAGATTGCCAGACAGAGAAGCGTAATTCGTCACTCCAGAGAACACGTCTCCACTGTTCTAGAGTCCAGTGGAGGCGTGCTTTACGCCACTGCATCCGACGCTTTGCATTGCACTTGGTGATGTAAGGCTTGGATGCAGTTGTTCGGCCGTGGAAACCCATTTCATGAAGCTCTCTATGCACTGTGGTGCTTATCTGAAAGCCACACAAAGTTTGGAAGTCTTTAGTTATTGACTCTGCAGACAGCTGGCGACTTCTGCGCACTGTGTTCTTCAGCATGCGCTGACCCCACTCTTTCATTTTACGTGGCCTACCACTTCATGGCTGAGTTGCTGTTGTTCCCATTTGCTTCCACTTTGTTATAATACTACTAATAGATGACCATGGAATATTTAGTAGCAAGGAAATTTCTCTGAGGGGAGACCATCTTAGGTACCAGGAGCTTTTGCTCTTTTTGCCAGGACTTGCTGGGTGGGGGAGTGTTGTCTCTCCTCACTTGGTTGCCCTGGGAACGGAATGCATCCCTCTCGTTATCTGTCTTGGGGGAGGGGGGGGTGGCAAGGCACCGGAAACAACGGAGTGCCGCTGGAATTGCCAGAAGGCCATCTTGGTGCCCAGGCATCTTCTATTAGGGAGATAATTGGGGACATATGGTCCCCAATTAATTCATTTATGTTTTACCAATGAGACTGGAAAGATGGGGTTTGAATCTGAAGATTTTGGTAGTTATTGTTTGATTACTGAAAGGCTGTCCATTGAAACTGGAAGAATAAAACTTGGCTGGTAAGCATGTTGGTATGCTGTTGCACATAACATGATGGATCTAGTTAGTTCATGGGGTATATACAGGGGTGGACTGACCATTCAAGCACTCGGGCACTGCCAAGGGCCCGGGGTCAGTAGGGGGCCCTATGAAATGCCCCTGGTACCTTTTATAGGCTTTTTTGGGTGTGTTTTGAGTGTGGGCAAGGACCCAGGGGCCCCATGATCCCCTATTGCCCGGGGGTCCCATGAGTTGTCAGTCCGACCCTGGGTATATATTTTTATCCCCTGGTTTACCCTTTGTTTTCCTCTATCACAGTAATGTGTGTTAACTTGGTTTTGCTTTGCAACCATTGTAGGTGAATACCCATTGTATATCTGGGGTTCACAACTAGTTGAATTTTTGGACGATGCCTGTGTTATTGCACCTCATATCTTTCTTTATTTATATATACAATGGGGATCGAAAGTTTGGGCACCCCAGCTAAAAATTTGTATTAATGTGCATAAAGAAGCCAAGGAAAGATGGAAAAATCTCCAAAAGGCATCAAATTACAGATTAGACATTCTTATAATATGTCAACAAAAGTTAGATTTCATTTCCATCATTTACACTTTCAAAATAACAGAAAACAAAAAAATGGCGTCTGCAAAAGTTTGGGCCCCCTGCAGAATTTATAGCATGCACTGCCCCCTTTGCAAAGCTGAGACCTGCCAGTGTCATGGATTGTTCTCAATCATCGTCTGGGAAGACCAGGTGATGTCAATCTCAAAGGTTTTAAATGCCCAGACTCATCTGACCTTGCCCCAACAATCAGCACCATGGGTTCTTCTAAGCAGTTGTCTAGAAAACTGAAACTGAAAATAGTTGACGCTCACAAAGCTGGAGAAGGCTATAAGAAGATAGCAAAGTGTTTTCAGATGTCAATATCCTCTGTTCGGAATGTAATTAAGAAATGGCAGTCATCAGGAACAGTGGAAGTTAAAGCAACATCTGGAAGACCAAGAAAAATATCAGACAGAGCAGCTCGCAGGATTGTGAGAAAAACAATTCAAAACCCACGTTTGACTGCACGATCCCTCCAGAAAGATCTGGCAGACACTGGAGTTGTGGTACACTATTCCACTATAAAGAGATACTTGTACAAATATGGTCTTCATGGAAGAGTCATCAGAAGAAAACCCTCTTCTACGTCCTCACCACAAAAATCATCGTTTGAACTTTGCAAATGAACATATAGACAAGCCTGATGCATTTTGGAAACCAGTTCTGTGGACCGATGAGGTTAAAATTGAACTTTTGGCCGGAATGAGCAAAGGTACGTTTGGAGAAGAAGGGGCACAGAATTTAATGAAAAGAACCTCTGTCCAACTGATAAGCATGGGGTTGGATCAATCATGCTTTGGGGTTGTGTTTCAGCCAGTGGCACAGGGAACATCTCACGAGTAGAAGGAAAAATGGATTCAATAAAATTTCAGCAAATTTTGGATGATAACTTGATGCCATCTGTGAAAAAGCTGAAGTTAAAGAGAGGGTGGCTTCTACAAATGGATAACGATCCTAAACACACCTCGAAATCCACGGGGGATTACATCAAGAGGCGTAAACTGAAGGTTTTGCCATGGCCTTCCCAATCTCCTGACCTCAACATAATTGAAAATCTATGGATAGACCTTAAAAGAGCAGTGCGTGACAGACAGCCCAGAAATCTCAAAGAACTGGAAGACTTTTGTAAGGAAGAATGGGCAAAGATACCTCAAACAAGAATTGAAAGACTCTTGGCTGGCTACAAAAAGCGTTTACAAGCTGTGATACTTGCCAAAGGGGGCAGTACAAGATATTAACTCTGCAGGGTGCCCAAACTTTTGCAGACGCCATTTTTTTGTTTTCTGTTATTTTGAAAGTGTAAATGATGGAAATAAAATCTAACTTTTGTTGACATATTATAAGAATGTCTAATCTGCAATTTGATGCCTTTTGGAGATTTTTCCATCTTTCCTTGGCTTCTTTATGCACATTAATACAAATTTTTAGCTGGGGTGCCCAAACTTTCCATCCCCACTGTATATATATATATATATATATATATATATATATATATATATATTTTCTATGACATACATACATTTTTTGATCCACCTTAAAGTGACAATTTGTGATAAATATTAGGCGTTACTGAATTATAAATACTTAAGCCCAAATTAAATGCTATTATACTCAATGGAAGCAGTCTTCCTTTCTGCCTCCTCTCCACTTTTGGTCTCTATGTATAGCTATAATTTTTGCTATATAGTAGTTTGCCCAGTGGTGGATTCATCTATGCCTTGACAAGTGGTGTGATGACCTCATGCTAATGGATGGCGTTTTATGTGTTATTCTGTTTGGTTAAGTGTGTTTTGCTACCTTTGTAAGTAGATTGTGTTGTATTATTAAAGTTATCTGTTTTTTACGTGTAACTGCAATTCGTAAATTATATCCATGGTTATTGTTTAGACCCAAGATTATTCATACACCCCTGAAGAAGAGGATCTACCTCAAAAAGTGTGAACTGTTAATCTATGCCCTTTTGGGAAATGTTTGTGTGTTATATATAATATTTCACATAATATGTAATGTTCCACTGGTGTGTGGTCTGTTTGGGCATTTCTTCCACACGTTGCTTCATGTAGATACTAAGAATATCAACCTGTTGTTTTTAATCTCCATTTTTATTGACTGGGTGAACTAAAGTTTTCTTATACTAAATTATGTAATTATGGTTACTGCTTCTTAAAGTCCCAAGGGATGCATATGTATTTTATGGACAGTTACAATTAGGGATGCAGGCAGTGCAACATTGTGGACCTCATCACCATTTTTTGTGTTTATTAAAAATAAAAGGTATCTCTTCTGCAATCCACCACTATCAGATTGCACTAGACTGCCTGAGAAACACCTGATATTTCCTGGTATGGCGGAACTCATAACTTTCCACAATGTAGCTCTCAGGCCCTGTTTAAGTTCTGTGGAAGTGATTGCTTTTGTAAAGTTTTCCTGTTACTTTGAAATGCACTTAAACTCAAAAAGTGAAGATTTCCAATGTTATAGGGAATATCTAGAAGTTTTATTTGTGCCTAGGCCAGGGGTGTTCAACCTTTGGAAGAGTAAGGGCTACTTAAGTAATTTGATAACTGGTCACAGTTCACAATGAACTATGCGGTTTTACCATCCCCAAACCATTAATGTAAACAAGCCCTTATTGTTCTGAGCCCCCTATAAGGATGCTTTCACACTAGAGCGCTGCGGTTTACCCACACCACGGGTGCAGCACAGTTCACCTTCCGCTTTCCTGCAGGTTAGCTGCACTTCGCCATAGACTTCTTTCTGAAAGTACAACAAAATTCTTACAATCAGGATCTTTGGTAAGCTTACACAAAGCGCACCAAACCCACAGGATATGATGGAAGTTTATGGCTCGGTACACCTAACCCGCAGGAAAGCTGCAGGTGCACTGTGCTGCAAATGTGGATCAGTGTGAAACAGCCTATTAGTGCTTAACCCTTTCATAAGTGCTAATATGCCCATTGCAAAAGCTATTATGCCCACTGTATGTGTTGTTTAATACACTGACCTTTTTTTCCTCTTGCAACTGCTGTTGGCATCTCTCTCCAGGTTGCTAGAAAGAATTAGAGTGCACTTGGTATCATTCCGCCTAGGACAGGAGCCAGCGCTACAGTGGAAGCATTGGGCTATGCAGCTCCTGCTCCCTTCACAGCCACCTGCTCCCACCACTGCCAGCGCTGGCTCACTGCACTCTGATGCTCTTGGATGGGGGTCTGCAAGCCCAGATCATTGCTGACCTCAGGCATGCGCTTCCTTGGTTTGAGGTCTTGGGCCACGGATTAAGCACCCCTGGCCTAGACAGTATAATGAAATATATCCCTGTTGCCTTGAATTCCTCCTGAAAAATAGCAGTGCATTTCCTGGCATTTGAATGTGCCTAGGCAATCCTGAGCATACAGCCTCAAAGCTTTGTATCTGCAGTGTGATCTCTAAGCCACTGCTGTGTTTGAATTCTAGTTTCTAGAGCAGCCTTTCTCAACCTTTTCAACACAAAGGAAGCTTTGAAATAACTTTCCGGTCTCAGAGAACCCCTACTAAAAAATGCTATATCTACAACTTATGATACATTAGTGTGATGGTCAGTGGGCTACTCACTGATCTCCTTGCTGGAGGCTTTGACACGAGGAAGCAAAACCCTACCTCTACATAGATGGTCACGTCCACACAGAAACACAGTGCAGAGCAAGGCATGGTAATCCAGTAATGGGAAAAGATCAGCTGCTAAAAGATCACAGCCACTACTAGTGACTAGTCCTTTTCCCTTTGCTTTTCTTTTTTCTTTTGGGGGGGGGGGAGTGCACAGCTTACAGATTTCAATTCTCCTCTAAATAGCATGGGCAAAGTATAGGTTCACTTTAAATATTGCACGTGCACCATACCCAGCCATAGGAAACAATAATTGTCCCCATCCTAAGCTTGATGCACACTTACATATCTTCCTCTATTTGTGAAGGCACCCACGGACAACTTTTTAGAGAAAGCTGCAGCGCCACTGATTATCAACACTGTCCAGTCCTGCAGATGAGCTGAAAAGTCCCACTTCACTGCAACTGAAGTCTACAGTTCTATTTGTAGGGATTTTCTTCACTGGAAATAGGTTCCATACTTTTTCACATTTAGCAATCCTAAATTACTATTTTTCAAGCAGCCAGTCCAGTAACAAAGAAAAGTGGTCATTACAGGAGCAAAGCACACATACTTATATCAAAACTGTTCCCGCAGAAAATGCATGTCACTATGGGAACCATCTTTCTTAGCTAGGATCACTTGCTAATGAATGACAGAATTTTCTGGGGAATAGCTGACTTAACACTTTTGGCCTGTGTGTAATTTGCAAACGTATTTCATATAAAGCGACTGCAAATAAAATAGTGAGTGAGGGCAGGATTTTTTTTCCCATGCCGGTCAGTATCTACAGGGACAAGTTACTGAATTACAGCGCAGGTCTCCTCCTATAGAGGACATATGGGATTGGTTCTTGTTGTACACTACGGTCTCATGACCTCGCCTGGTTGGAGGTGTTGGAGTGTGTCGAGGGATAGGAGGAGGGGTCTTTGGTGGTGGGAATACATCTGGAGTTTTGGAGTTTAGCAGTTAAAAACTTACTAGTATCCTGGGGGAGTGCCAGGAATGCAAATTGATCATAATGGAAGAGTGGAGGGCTCTGGGCTTTATCCGGCGTCTGCTGAACAAGAAAACCTCCTGACCTCATCCTATTAATACTTCACAATTTATTCCAGACCTCCAGAAGAGCTCACTTACAAATTCCCCTACCCCATCCACACACACTTCCAATTAACAAGAAAGTGCACCTTTGTAATTGCAATTAACTCTTCTACTCCTTCTACTCCTCCTAACTGGTTGAGCCATTCCCAGAAGCTTGCAGCTTTATCATTTCATTAGTTCAAAAAATTGTAGATGGTTGTAGTCAGTAAAAAATTAATCGTCATACTTATTGTACAGCGCTGAGCAAACCCTTTGGCGCTATATAAACTCGATGTAATAACAATAATAATAATACTTAGAGCAGAGTTCCACCCAAGAAGAGGAAGTTTCACTTTACAGATTGGTCCCCCGCTCCCCATTAAGGATTGGCACCTTTGGAGGAGCGGGGGGGGGGGGGGAACGGGCACCCGAATTTGACAGCTCTCTAGGCGATTGGAAATGAAAGTTGTCCTCCTACCCTCCCTCTCCGAAGTCTTGTGGGACACGTGACAGGTCCCAGAAGACGTCGGGGCCATTCAGGAAGCGCAGCGCTACTCGCGTATGCGCAGTGGGCACCCAGCTGTGAAGCCACAAGCTGTCACAGCCGGGTGCCCGCACTGAAGATGCTGGCACCAGGAATACAGGACAGCCGGTGAAACGGGCTGCGGCAGGGGCAATGCGGGATCGTGGGACAGGTGAGTGACTGTTTTTTAAAAGTCAGCAGCTACAGTTTTTGTAGCTGTTGACTTTTATTTTTTTACAGAGTGAGTGAAACTCCGCTTTAATTACACCTGTTCTGAGGCTAATTTAATGTAGATAAGGCACTAAGTGAGCTTAATTACCACCTTAACCAGCCACACAACCTGTGTAATTAATATGTGTTTAGATTTAAAGGGATGAGGTGGCAACCCTGCCCCCAACACAAGCCTTCTGCAGCAACATGGCCACTTCATTATGTTCTAGGGATAAAAGTCTGTGCCGCCTGGCTTACAATGAATCTGTGCTGTACACATGCAAGACAAAGCAACAGGTTCACCTTGATGCAGAGGTCCACAGATATGCATATTGCCTTCCATCACTCCTCTGCCACTTTGTTTAGCTGCAAAAGTAAAGCCCTGTGTGAACTAAAAGTCACTGGAGTCATAGATTACACAGGTCAATGGACTCCCTGTGTTGTAGCGTTGATTGATCCTACTGTCTCATAGTTGAATCCTCCATACAGGGGCATATCTACCATGAGGCAAACAAGGCATTTAGCTAGGGTGGCAATTTTTAGGGGGACGGCACCGCCCCCCAGAAGGGACCTTTTGAGCAGTGGCGGACAGCAGGAAGATCGATGTGGTGGGGCGTGGGGGAGAACAGTTGCAGAGCAACACTCTTGTGTCTCTCCCTCCAGCAGCTGACGAGCCAGGACCAGGGGACAGCCTGGAGCAGGGAGAGGAAAAGTGGCAGAGATGAAAGAGCCCGGAGGAGGTGAGCTGTGTTGGCTTCTGTGGGCTCTCCCTCCTGTAATCCATTCAGTACATTACACTAACACTGATCACTGACAGATTGCATGGGACTGCACACACCTACACCCCCCCCCCCTGCTGCCCGGAGATCAGCAGCCTTTGGAGAGGGGGTGTGTGGGTGTCGTCCCATACGATCTGAGGAAGGGGGGGGGGAGAGTGGGAAGAGAACAAAAGGGAAGAGAGAGAGGGAGAGAAGAGATAGGAGAGAGAGAGAGAGAGAGAGAGAGGGGAGAGATTGGGAGAAAGGGGGGGAGAGAGAGAGAGCGAGAGAGAGAGAAGGAAGAGAGAGAGGGAAGAGAGATAGGAGCGAGAGGAGGGAGAAGGAGAGAGGGAAGAGAGAGAGAGGGAAGACAGAGGGGGGGAGAGAGAGAGGGGGAAGATAGAGAGGGAGAGGGAAGAGAAAGGGGGGAGAGAGGGGGAGAAATAGAGAGAGAGGGAAGAGAGAGAATGAAGAGAGATGGAAGGGAGAGAGAGGAGGAAGATGGAGAGGGAAGAGAGAGAGGGGGGAGAGAGAAGAGAGAGGGAAGAGAGAGTGAAGAGAGAGAGAAGAGAGAGAGGGGAGAGAGGGAGAGGGAAGAGAGAGAGGTTTATTGAACTCTCTCGTTCTCTCGTTGGGGAAGGGGGGGGGGGGTGCAAAATTTTTGTGTTGCCTAGGGCAGCACAAAATCTAAATACACTACTGCCTCCATACCCTGGAGTACCAGCGTACTAGGAAAGTGAGGAAAGCTCATTATGATTTAAAAAGGAGCCAAACAACTATTTGATAATAAATGGCTTTCTTATGCTCATCATCCTTCAATAAAAGAGTATTATTTGGCATGATCAGTCATATTTTCAATATCAATGTCAAAATTTCACAATTTCTGCCAGAGCATGTAAACCTTTGAGCGCAACTGTAAAGGAGAACTCTGGGGACTCTTATGTAAGGGGGGCTTTGGTGACCAGAGACCCCCTTAAATCAGGGTTCCTCTTTACATATCAGTCCATAGTGTTCCCCTTTACATCGCAGTCCGTAGTGTTCCCCTTTACATCACAGTCCATAGTGTTCCCCTTTACATCAAAATCTGTAGCATTCCCCTTTATACATATAAAAATATTTATATAAAAAATATTTTTCAAGAAACAAGAAGTTGGTCTTACTGACTTTTGGGGGGGGGGGGTGCTTCAGAATTCTCTGCCTATAGGCTCCTATGATGTAAATACGGCCCTCAGGATTATGAGCATGCCAGTGGCATGTAGGGATACATAATCTGAAAAAAGTACAGATCCATATTAGAAAACCAGTGATACTACAAGATAGAAACTCTCCATGTGTGGTAAAGAGCTCTTCCTGCAGCCAGTGGCTCACATTGTCACCTTCTAAAAGTTCAGGCCTGATACTCACAAGCAATGCTTGAAAGTGGGATTGTCATTTGTGTGTAGTCACCCCAAGAAGCAAGGCTAACATTAGTACCAGTGTCTACAAGTTTGTGCTCGTGTCTTCTCTCCTTCTATGAGTCTATAGCAGTGGTCTCCAGACACCAATGATAGGGCACTTTTCCTTCCACTGATACTAAATATTGGGTACTATTCCTCCCATTAATATCAATGAGGGGGTATTGCTTACTTCCAATTGGTGTCAGGGCATTATCTACTTGAACCAGACACAGTCTGGCCCCCCTAAAGGACAGTAAACTGGCCCTTTGTTTAGGAAATTTGGAGATGCCTGGTCTACAGGAATGCAAAAGCAGCTGCAGCAGGCCAGATACATCCTCTGCACCTGCAATGAATTCTGAATGATCTCAGAGGCATCTCAAATTTATATCAAAAGCATTTGCCTATGGAAGCCAAATGACACAGGCACTTACAATCCAATTTTTTTTCCAGCATAGCTAATCAAAATTCTATACAACTTTAGTGATTTTATGAATACACTGGAATCTGTGTCAGCCTGGCCATGTTTACATTTTTGCACATTTCCATCAAAACTTAGATGGAAAGAGTACTGTTGATGGAAAATTTTATAGCATCTAAGAAAGGGGCCTAAGAGGAAGGCCCAAAAAGCTGCATCTAATAATAACATAGATCAGCCAATAAAGAGTGTCAGTTAGACTCCAAACTTTCTTTTGTATATTGAGATCGGAACAGCTTACACAATTTGTAAAGGTCCTTCTATCTTTTCTCACATATGTGGTACTGGCAACACAGCTCTAACCTTCTCCTGCCATGTAAGAAATATTCAACTCTATTTTTATAACATATTGCTTCAGTAACTGTCAGTTGGGCCCATGCTCACTAATAGTAAAAGGAAACTTGCCATAAGAGAAATATGTTGGCTACCACCTCTCTCTGAAAATGCCCACTGGTGGCTGGATTGGCTTACCCTTCAGCCTTTATTCCTGCACTGTGACTGATGCTGAGGAAGTACGCTGACCAGAGGTTCTGATATCACTTGCTGTGTTCTAGACCAGTGATTGATAAAGTATTGAAGCCAGAAGCAGTTGATAAAAGAGGGTGGCCTGTAATGGGAGTCCATGTATTTCGCCATTTAAATTATACTAAACTCGCCGCCCTATAGCAGATATACTGCTACTGGGCGGCAGGGGTGCGCAAAAGCACATATAAATACGTGATTTTGCATTTCCAGATAGGGGGCGTGCGCCCTAACCACACCGCCATTCGTGGCCGTGGCTGCCAATCACTAGATCCCGGCCGGTGATTACCCGCCGGCACCCGGTGATTACCGAGCATCTCCGATGGGGAGGAGGACTATTTTGTTTACTAACAGTCCTCCTCCCTGTGAGCTTGGCACACTGCTTTGGATGGCTGTGCCCAGCACAGCCATCCAAAGCAGTGTGCTTACAGTGAAGCACAGTGACACAGCCCCCTAGTAAAACACTCCCTGCACACAGTTAGCCCTTTGTTTGCCCTCATGTTAACCCCTTCCTGCCCAGATCCATTAGTACACTGTCAGTGCTTTTTTTATCACTGATCACTGTATTGGTGTCACTGGGGATGTCAGTGACACCAAGTCAGTTCCCCCCCCGTGTCAGAATGTCCGCCGCAGTCCCACTATAAGTCACTGATCATCGCCATTACTAGTAAAAAAAAAAAATCCAGTATCTATACCGCCATTTGTAAACGCTATAATTTTCACGTAAGCTACTTAATTTGCACATATTGGGATTTTTTTAGCAAAGACATGTAGCAGAATAAATTTTGGCCTAAATTTATGACGAAATTTGATTTTTTTAAATTTCTTTTTTTACTGGACATGTTTAATAGCAAAAAGTCCAAACTATTGGTTTTTTTCTCAAAATTGTTGGTCTTTTTTTAGCACAAAAAATAAAAAACACACAGGTGATCAAATACCACTGAAGGAAAACTCAATTCATGGGAAAGACAGGACGTAAATTTAATTTGGGTGCAGCGTTGCATGACCGCGCAATTGTCAGTTAAAGTAACGCAAAAAATAGCCTGGTCAGGAAGGGGGGTAAATCCTTAGGAGGGTTAAACTATTTCCAGTCAGTGGTGTATTTAGGTTTCATGCTGCCCTAGACAACACAAAAATTGCCCCCCCCCCACGGAGAGACCCTGACACTGACCAACACCCCCCTCCCCCACGAAGAGAGCCTGACATTGACCAACAACACCCCACCCCCACCCGAGAGAGCCTTCCACTACCACCACCCCCCATACACTGGCAACCCCACCCCGGCAAGAGAGAAGACACTTGCCTTCACAGCTCTGGACATCCCCGGGAACAAGAGTGAGGCTCTGCATACACCATCAAGCAGCCCGCAGCATCACTCAGATCCTACCTGGTCCCCATGCTGCATCTGTCCCTTCTTCCATCCCTTCTTTCCGGGAGCGGCGCTGCCTCCCTGAAAAATGCTGCTGCCCGCTTGAAAAATGCCGCCCTAGGCAAATGCCTTGTTTGTCTTGTGGCAACTACACCCCTGCTTCCAGTCCAGACCAATTCTGACATTCCTCTCCTACATTTTTTTTTTTGCTAGAAAACTACTTAGAACCCCCAAACATTAATTATATTTTTAAACAGAGGCCCTAGAGAATAAAATTTTGGGTTTTTATGCACAGCTGGTTTTCAAACACAACGTTTTTGGAAACTGTACACTTTAATACATTTTAATGCACAAAAACACAATATGGTACCCAATTGTATGGTGAAATATAAAAGGTGATGTTATTCTGAGTAAATAGATATCAAACATGTCACGCTTTAAAATTTCATCTGCCCATGGAACAAGTGCCAAACTTCAGTACCTAAAAATCGCCATAGGAGATGCTTTAAAAGCCATTACAGGTTACCAGTTTAGAGTTACATGAGAGCAGGGGCGGACTGACCATTTGAAAACTCGGGCACTGCCCGAGTCCCTGGGGTCAGTAGGGGGCCCCATGAGATGCCCCTGGTACCTTTTTCATAGGCTTTTTTGAGTTTGGGCAAGGACACAGGGGCCCCATGATCCCCTATTGCCTGGGGGCCCCGTGAGTTGTCAGCCTGCCCCTGCACGAGAAGTCTGATGCTAGAATTATTATGATACCTTACATGTGTGGAGCAATCACTGTTTATATATGTGTGCGGGACAGACACATGCATTCACATTTGTGTCTGAGCACGCAGGAACAGGGGCACTTTAATTTTTTTTTTTTTATTATTTTTAATTATTTTTTTGCACTGTAACTTTATTTTTTTTAATAACTTTTATTACTATCAGAAGGGATGAACAACATCCCTTGTGAAAGCATAGGACATGACAGGTCCTCTTTTTGAGATCTATTAGACCCCAGATGTCTCTTCTGACTTCCAGAGCATGTGATCAAACTGAGATTGGTTTGATTTGATGCTTTTACAAGCCAGTAGTGGCCATTAAGTCCATCTGCCACTGCGCCAGAAGGACATATGGTTCTCAATGGGCTTTGAGTGTTTGTAATCAGTTCATAGTCCATAGATACTTCATTCAGCTTTCTGAGAGCCCGTTCAGAGGTACAGGCAGTGTGGAGGAAGTGTCTGCAGGATCCTGACATTGCACCGGTGTCACACTGATCGTGGGTACAATGCTTTGCAGGCTCCTGTAAAGAACAATAATAAATACAAATTTTTTTTCCTGCAGAAAACAAGTGCATTTTTTTTAGGTGAACCATGCCTTTAAAAGTGGCGAAAAGGGGGACAAGTGAGGACATCTCTGAGACAAATGAAAAAAGAGGAAAACAGATAAACTGTTAAGCTGTAGTTTATATTGATCACTGAAAAGGCCGAGGCAGAGTTAGCGCCAATTAAGCACTGTAAATCCGCCCTGGGTCGGGTCCAGGAGAGGCAGCGACTGAACGGAACAGAGCAGCTCAGGCTGGGAATGGATGAAGTGGCAGTGTGATCCCCGCTAATCCTGTCTCTATTCATCCCGGGCGGATTTTAAGTGGATAATGACAAAGCCATGGCCGGGACCGTGAAATCAATCAATTTCTGCAAATCTTTTCTTAACCGGCTGTTTAAATAAAGAAGGAAAAAAAAATCTGCCTTCCTCCCAGATAAACCAATGGGGCAATGTTCATGTAAATGAGAAATAATAGCTTAGGGTTTTCCTATCTAGAAACAAGGAAACGAAGACCTTTAGAAGGACAATGATGGTACTCCCATAAGTGAGAGTGATTGAGAAGTAAATGATTGAGGGGGGAGGTGTTTCAAAGTGAGAAGCTGCTAAGATTACTAAATGCACCAATTATCACCTGTAATAGAGAACAGGTGTTTGACACCCCCTCAAGTTATGCAGTTTGATTAGCTTCTTCCCTATAGTAGAACTACTGCTACAGGGCGGCAGGGCTGTGCAGAATCATATATATATACATGACTTGCATTTCTGGGTAGGGGGTGCGTGCCACCCTACCTGTGCCACCATTGGCGGCTAAGGATGTCAATCACCGGCACCCGGTGATCGCCGAGTAAAGATGACAGGGGAGAGCAGGGGCGGACTGACCATTTGGAAACTCAGGCACTGCCCGAGGGCCCGGGGTCAATAGGGGGCCCCATGAGATGCCCCTGGTACCTTTTTTATAGGCTTTTTTGAGTTTGGGCAAGGACACAGGGGCCCCATAAGTTGTCAGTCCGCCCCTGGGGGAAAGACCTGTGTGTAAACAACACAGGTCTCTCTCCTTTCAGGCAAGGACATGCTGCTGTGTATTTCTCTGAGAAATACACAGCAGCATATTTCCCTAGTAAAACACACAGCACATGATGTAAAACACACACAGCACACTGTTAACCCTTTGATCGCCACAGATGTTAACCCATTCCTGCTCAGTGTCATTAGTACAATGTCAGTGCTTTTTATTAGCACTGATCCCTGTATTAGTGTCATTGGGATGTCAGTGGCAGTTAGTCAGTTCTCCCCAGTGTAAGAATGCTCCCCGCAGTCCCGCTATAAATCGTTGATTGCCGCCATTACTAGTATAAAAAAAAATTAAAATAAAAATGCCAGTATATATATCGCAATTTGTAAATGCTATAACTTTCACATTAACAAAAATTAATTTTCACGTATTGGGAATTGTTTTTAGCAAACACATGTAGCAGAATACATTTTGGCCTAAATTTATGAAGAAATTAGATTTTTACATTTTTTTACTGCATATGTCAAAAATATTGTTTTTTTTTCAAAATGTTCGGGCTTTTTTTGTTGTACCGCAAAAAAAAAAAAACACAGGTTATCAAATACCACCGAAAGAAAGCTCTAATTGTGGGGAAAAAAAGACAGACAATTCATTTATGTACAGTGTTACATGACCACGCAGTTGTCAGTTAAAGTAACGCAGCTCTGTATCGCAAAAAATGGCCTGGTCAGGTAGGGGGGTAAATCCTCTGCAGAGCAAGTGGTTAATCTCTGCCATTACCAGGGGCGGACTGACCATTTGGAAACTCGGGCACTGCCCAAGGGCCCGGGGTCAGTAGGGGGCCCCATGAGATGCCCCTGGTACCTTTTTTATAGGCTTTTTTGAGTTTGGGCAAGGACACAGGGGCCCCATGATCCCCTATTGCCCGGGGGCCCGATGAGTTGTCAGTCCGCCCCTGGCCACTACAACATGGTGACAGACAGAACAGGTTCTATAGAGGCAGGTGAAAGTCCTGTGGGTGAGCTGAGCTATAACATACAAGGGTAGATTTACTAAAACTAGAGCACACAGAATCTGGTGCAGCCGTGCATGGTAACCAATCATCTTCTAAATTCGGATTGTACACTTAAGCGGTGACAAAACCTGGAAGCTGATTGGTTTTTGTGCACCAGATTTTGCACTCTCCAGTTTTAGTAAATTTCCCCCATGTGGCTGAGTATTTGATTAATAAGGTCCCCATAAGTAGTCTGTCTTTCTTTCTTTCTCTCTCTCTCTCTTTCTTTCCTTCTTTCTTTCTTTCTTTCTTTCTCTCTCTCTCTCTCTTTCTATCTTTCTTTCTTTCTTTCATTTTCTTTCTTTCCTTCTTTCTTTCTTTCTTTCTTTCTTTTTCTTTCTTTCTTTCTTTCTTTCTCTCTCTCTCTCTTTCTCTCTCTCTCTTTCTCTCTCTCTCTTTCTTTCTTTCCTTCTTTCTTTCTTTCTTTCTTTCTTTCTCTCTCTCTCCCTTTCTCTCTCTCTTTCTTTCTTTCCTTCTTTCTTTCTTTCTTTCTTTCTCTCTTTTATTCCTCTCTCTCTCTCTCTCTCTCTCTCTCTCTCTCTCTCTCTCTCTCTCTCTCTCTCTCTCTCTCTCTCTCAATAAACTTTAATGATATGACTTCACATTTTGAAGCCTATTTAAAATAACAATTAAACTGATACTCTGTTGTGTTTTATTGGGAAATATAAATCCCATTTCCTCTATTTGTAAAGGGTATATAGTTCTATCATTTGGGGAGAGGTCAAAAGATGAATCATTTGGAGATGACAGATATTTATCCTATGTCTAAGGCTGAGTTGCAATGTCTATCCGGCACGGGGTTGGTAAGTGATAGCCGTGAGATGGCCCCGGGGTGTCCCCACTCAGATGGTCAGTACTGTCTTGTAGGTCTCCAGCAGACTAATGTGATCCCACTTCTCCATCCTGGAAGTGTTTGTGCAGCTTGCCAGTGACAGATTACACTTCTGGCCAGCTTCCCCACTCACCTTACCAGTAGCCAGATGTCACTGGGGATTAGGTCTTAAGTGCCTGCAACACAACATACCCTTTTAAAGGGACATCAGGCTAAAACAGCAGAAAATACAGATCTTATATAAGTCTTTACTTTTAATTTTTTTAATTGCTTAAGTGGCTTTTGTGTCCTCGTGGACATTGTTGACCATGTTCTAGACCCTAGGTGACCTACCATTAAAATGTTACGCAGTTGTCACGTGAATCTGTCACGATTCTTAAAGATCTAGGAGCTGGAAAACAGTATGAACCAATGATGAAATCATTTTTCATTCTCTGCTGTCATTGCCAAGTAATCAGCAGTGGAAAATTAGGAGTTCCTTGCATTAAAATCTTCATCTTTATGGCAGATAGCTGCATGACATCAGGAGCTCTTGACGAGGTTTTTTGCCTGGAAGCCGCAGATACTAAATCAATATGGAAGCACAAAAAGTGTAAAATTAAAGCTGTATTAAACCGAAAAGCAAACATTTATTATATTGCAGTTTACCAATTCTTAAATGTGATGGCTGTATTAGTTTTCTTTTTTAGGCTTTCTTTTCATCTGGTGATCCAGCTAGCAAGGACAGGGATGGGACAAAACATTTATCATTAACAATGATCAGCATTTTTTTATTTCTGTAAAATCTTTATCTCCAAAGGAAAAATGTTGCTGCAACTGTTTATAAAGTGTTAGTTGGAGTTCAGTATGAATTTGTTAATGTACCTAAATCTGCTAGTACATCTAACACTCCCCTCCCCCCAGACTGAAAATGCTGATGTCCAAAGGTGCCCCTTGTGCTCCTTAATCCAGAGTGGGGGCACTCTAATACAGGAGGTGTGTTACTGGCCAGATCCCCAGGTGAAAACAGAGGGGAATACCTACAAACAGATATTATTATTATTATCCAGGATTTCTATAGCGCCAACAGTTTGCGCAGCGCTTTACAAAATGAAGGCAGACATTACAGTTACAATACGATTTGGTACAAGAGGAAACAGAGGGCCCTGCTTGTTAGAGCTTACAATCTAGGAGGAAAGGAGATAACTAATGTACTCACCACATCTAAGGATTGGTAAGGTGCGCTATATCACATTTTTGGTTTTGGGTTTAATACCACTTTAGTATTAAAGCGATACTAAAGGCTTAATTTTTTTTCTGAAAATAACAAAAACATCTATACTTACCTGCTGTCTGCAGTGGTTTTGCACAGCGCAGCCCCGATCCTCTTCTTGGGTCTCTTGCAGGTTCTCCTGGCCCCTCCCTCCTGTCGGGTGCCCCCACAGCAAGCAGCTTGCTATGGGGGCACCAGCTGCTCGGCTGTGCCCCCTCTCTCTTCTCAGTGGCTCACTGGCTGTGATTGACAGCCTGTCACAGCCAATAAGAAGAGGGACTCCCGGGATAGCCGAGACTCCAGTGCACATTGCTGGATCAAGAGGGGGCTTAGGTGAGTATTAGAGGGGGCTTAGGTGAGTATTAGGGGGGGCTGGGGGGGATGCGGCACAGAGAAGTTTTTTCACCTTGAGCCTTTACAACCACTTTAATCCTGACAGATTCCATTATTTATTTTATTTATGTATTTCAGGTACTTATATAGCGCAGTCAATTTGCGCAGTGCTTTACATATATATTGTACATTCACATCAGTCCCTAACCCTCAAGGGGTGTACAATCTAAGGTCCCTAACTCACATTCATACATACACATACTAGGGACAATTTAGACAGCCAATTCACCTACCAGCATGTCTTTGGATTAGGGGTGGAACACCTTAGCAGTACAATGTGCACAACACCCCAGCACTTCAATGAACATTATGTGTATTTGGTCCATTTCACACGGGCAGACAGGTCGGTTTCGCCTGTCTGTTTTACAGGTGGACCCGATTGGACCACCCATTGTTCTCTATGGGGAGGTGGATGCGAAGAGACATATGTCCATTTACACCCACCTGCATCAGGTCCAATCAACTAAAACCAGATTGGATGCGGGTGACAGTCGAATGTAAACGGACAGGTGTTCTGTTTACATCCGACTGCCCCATAGAGGACAGCGAACATAGAGAAGAGTGGACACAGACCTGTCATCTGCCTGCTCAGAGGGGATCAGCAGACAGACCATGAAAGGGCCCTTAGTGAGCTGAAGTGCAATTCATTTTGAATGGCATCCCAACACCCCTTCCAAGGCAACAAAGTTCCAGTGCACATGCATTGCAGCGCACTACCGTGTCTTGTGATGCATTACGTCAGAGAAAAACCATGTCCATTTATTGGTCTGTTCATTTGCGTTAGCACCCTATTTAAAATGAATACCCAGTGACACCACTACAGTGATCAGTGCTACAAAAAAAAAAAAAAAAAGCACTGACACTGTACTAATGGCAGTGTGCCAGAGCTGACAGAGCTAAGCAAAACAGTTCTCCTCTCATCGGAAATCATTGACTCTTACCTAGATTGCTCTGATTGTGATGTGGACTTTCAACAGGGACTGAATGTGTTATTAATGTATTTATTTATTTCAGGTACTTATATAGCGCCGTCAATTTACGCAGCGCTTTACATATACATTGTACTTTCACATCAGTCCCTAACTTACATTCATGTATACACATACTAGGGTCAATTTAGAAAGGAACCAATTAACCTACCAGCATGTCTTTGGAGTGTGGGAGGAAACCAGAGTACCCGGAGGAAACCCACGCAGGCACAGTTATGTACTCTATATAATATGTTGGTGTTTCCATGGCCTCTGTATAAAGTGTTAGTGGCTCTATTTACATTGCATACTGTGTAACTATATGTATAATATTTTATTTACTCTGTATAATGTTTAGAATAGAATGGGGTCTCTATGTACTCTGTGTAGCAGGTTAATGTTTTATGTACTTTTTATACCAAGTTAGTGGTTTTGTGTATTTTGTATATGTTAGTGGCTCTATGTAATCTGTATGATATGTTAGTGGATTTATATACTCTATAATATGTCAGTGGATCTGTGTATTCTGTATAGTGTGTTTGTATCTCTTTGTACTCTGTAAAATATGTTGGTGGTCTTACTTACTTTGTATAATATTAGTTAGTGGCTTTACGAACTCTGTAAAATATGTTAGTAGTTAAATGTATTCTGTACAGGGTTGCTGATAAGGCAGTACAGCCGGACCTCCTGTACGGGGCCCAAGCCCCATCAGTTCAAATGGAGGGCCCAGGCACCTGCCAAGTAGTCGGGACAGCTGTACAGCCTTACCCCTGGTTCACATATCCGTGTTCTTGCGGGCTGCGTTTTGCGCGGGCATAAGGCCCCATTCATTTGAATGGACTCCTGTGCCCCGGGACACGCAGGGAAGAAGTCCCTGCACTTCTTCTGAAAACGCAGCTCGCATGGGAACCTCAGTTCCCAGTGCGGTTGTGATTTCCAGTGAGGGGCGGCGTGCCATTAGACTCAATGGCGCCCGCCCGCGGGTCCGTGTGCTTGTGTGTGGGTGTTGCGACAGCACAGATTTTTGTGCGGATCCGCAGCAGCACCACCCACACATATATGAACCTAGCCTTATTGCTGACACTGATCCTCTTGTGCTTCTCCCTGCAGCATTTCTGGCTTCTTTTCCGCTTCCTCCCTATGGCTGCGCTGCAGGGGGGTCTGTTCTAGTATGTGCCCCTTCCCCCCCCCCCCCCCCCCCGCAGTGCCACCGGCTTCTCTCCTCTCCCACCAGCAGTTGCTGTGGGCACACAGAGAAAAAAAGGCAAGTAGGATATTTGGCGCACTCCGAGACGGAGTAAGGAGGTAGATGCAGCATACAATATTATGTATAAGTATTTAATTAATGGGGATGGAATTAGGGAAAATAAATCATGAACAACATACTGTCATAAAAATACAAATAAAATGTCCTCGGAAAGAGTCGTAAAGGTAATTCTGATGCACCATGGAGTGGAAGCAGCCAGCCAAAAACAAACTAGAGAGGCCCTGTGGAAGATCAGGAAGAAAGAGGTGGCACCCTCTAAGTGCAATTTGAAAGCTTTTTAATGGATATAAAGTGTAGTAGTACAGGCCACTCACAAAGCATAAGTAAGTTTGTGCTTGTAAATTAATAAGCATCCGCTGTAGTGAAGGAGTGTGAAGCCTCTGGATGGATGGTGGTCACTGGCATCTGTTGGTGGTGCTGGTGGCTTTTTGACCATTAAAAAGCTTTCATACTGCACTTAGAGGGCACCGCCTCTTTCTTCCTGTGGGCACACAGGGAAATATTTCAGGATGGAGAATGGGGGAAGGGACCAGTAAAAAAATATATATTTACTGGCTCCTTCCTTTCCTGAATTAACACAGTGAGCAATCAGTATCGATCGCACCTGTGTCCATTCATCACTGAAGCATACTAAACTGTGTTTACCGCCCCCAACCTCATATGTTAATGAGCCTTAAGAACTCGTACATACAGGCATTCTGGCTGTGTGAATGAGTGGATTTTATATGCGTCTGGAGCTGCCTGTTACTCTAAGGAGACAAAGAAAACAGCCGCAGGTCCTAATGTGGCAGGTATGCAGGCATGGGTGAATGACCCTGAATGCACACTGTCTTTGCTCAAGGCCGTACAGGTGTACCCACACGTCTGTCAAATTAGGACCTGTGGCTGTGTTCATACAGCTGCATCCCCATAGAGTAACATAGGCTGCCTGCACACAGCTCCAGATGGCTCCAGCCACATATACAAACCACTGACTCAAACTGTACAGGCCACAGTGCCCATGTAAATGAGCCCCAATACCTAATTCACGCACAGAGCTTTAGCAGGGATTTTGCTGTGTTTGTGTCCACTAATAGTGATTTGAGTGCATTATTAGTGAAAATATATTTTGATATTTTTGGGCGGGGGAGCTCTGTCAGGTAGGCTGTATGGGGCCCTGTAATTTCTAACAGCAGCCCTGATTCTGTATAATATATTAGTGGCTTTATGTACTTTGTATAATATGTTAGTGGCTCTATGTATTCTGTATACTATGATAGTGGTTCTGTGTCCTCTGTATAATAAATTAGTGGCTCTTTGTACTTTTTTATAATGTTATTGGTTCTATGTACTCCGTATACTATGTTATTGGCTCTGTGTACTCTGTATACTGTGTTTTTGGTTCTATGAACTCTTTATAATATGTTTGTAACGCTATGTACTTTCTATAATATGTTCTTTGTACTCTATATACTATCTTAGTAGCTCTATGTACTTTGTATAACATGTTAGTGGTTCTATGTACCCTGTATATCTTAGTAGCTCTATGTACCATTTATAATATCTTAGTAGCTCTATGTACTTTGTATAACATGTTAGTGGTTCTATGTACCCTGTATATCTTAGTAGCTCTATGTACCATTTATAATATCTTAGTAGCTCTATGTACCCTTTATAATATCTTAGTAGCTCTATGTACTTTGTATAACATGTTAGTGGTTCTATGTACCCTGTATATCTTAGTAGCTCTATGTACCCTTTATAATATCTTAGTAGCTCTATGTACTCTTTATAATATGTTAGTTGCGTTGTGTATTCTGTATAAGATTTCAGTGGTTCTATGTACTCTGTTAAATGTTGTGGTGTTATTTACTCTGTATGATATGTTTGTGATTTTATGTGTTGTGTAGAATTTCTTAGTGGCTTTATGCTCTCTGTATCACGTTAGTGGATCTATGTACTCTGTACAATATGTTAGTGGCTATTTGTATTCTATATACTATGGTAGTGGTTTTTTGTGCTTGGTATGATATGTTAATAGCTCTATGTACTCTGTATAATATGTTAGCTGAGAGAGGGCTGTATACACATCTGTATTGAAGGGGAAGGTGGGGGGTGGTGGGAATTCACAGCAGGGGAGTCTGGGAAAGTCATCCTTTTGTGTACATACAAATCAAGCACAAACTTTTGTTCTTTCCCAGTAAATCTCCAGCCAGGTTTGCCATTTACTTTTCCCGTTGGTTGCTGAGCCTGGAAGATTGCTGATAGGATGCAGGAGATGTCACAGCCTAGTTTACTGACCTGATGGACATACGTCGCAAAGAGAATGGGGGGGGAGGGTACAATATCTTCTCGCCATCCAACAATCTGCCGTGATCATCTGTACAATTTACCTCATTCTGAGTTGCACAAAAAATACTAACTTGCTTAGCACCAGAGCTAATTTTTAGGAATCAAGGTCGATGAAAAGCTTGCCACAGACATCTCATATATTGAAAAAATATTGCTGTCGGACTTCATGCCACAGTATGGTCACAGTCAGATCACACACCATATCTAGGATACCAGGCTCCCCCTATTTAAACACGAGCACACTTTTTAAAGTAGCCACTTAGTTGCCGTTCTGATGGTCACATGACCTAGCCCATGACCATCTGTCCCTTTTTATAGTGAAAGAGGACAATGGCGCTCATGGCCAGCTGTTATATTCATCCACGGCTTTGGCTGTAATTTATGGGTACCATTGGTTGTAGTAGGACAATGAATTGCAACATTTATTTATTGATCCTGGATTAGAGCAGACTCAGCTCAGACATAATGGAAGCCTTGAAAGAGTTATCACTTCTATTGACAAGTGGAATGTGCTGAACTGAAAGCAGGCTTACCACTGGAGGTTAATGGTTGTGCTGATCATACCAATATTGTATGTAAGTTTCAGTCCACTCAAAACTGGGGTGGACACAAGTGGGATGGCTCATCTCCTGGCATCTTACACCTTTACAGGCTCTATTGATGAAATCTCTCTTGTCTTCAGTCCACACTTTGCCTGCAGAGATTTTTTCCTCCTGGCATACCATCTTGTATTTTGTGTAAGTGTGCAGACCTGGGAGAGATCTTGCAGTTAGTAGTGCTGGGCAGGAAGAGCAGTGCCTATCCTCTGAAGTACTGGAACCAGTCATTCAACCTGCCCAGCAGACGAGACACACGAGACGAAGGAAGTGGTTATAACATCAAAAGGTGCATCAAGGTAGGAAACCTTTCAGTAGCTGTGCCTCCATCTCCTCTCCCTAAATACTTACCTGAGTCTTACATTGATCCAGTGCTGTGCTCATCTGCAGGTCTGCCCTACCCGCTCTCACAGTCTTGGCTGAAAGCCATGGAAGCCATTGGCTCCTGCTGCTGTCAAATTCTGAGAGGAGGGATCAGGGGCGGGGCCAAGCCACAATGTGTGGCTATGGATGCACAAAGCCTGGCTCAGGAGTGAGCCCACATGTGTGCCACCACAGGAAGCGGACACACAGAGAAAAGACAGAGCAGAGAGTGCTGGCGGACATCCCCAGAAGAGCAGGTTCGGGGCCTCTCTGTACAATAGCCTTGCACACAGCAGGTAAGTATCACTTCGTTTTTATTTTAGTAAAATAAAAACAAATACTTTACAACTACTTTAACCCTGTTAATCAGAAAATGTCCAATAAGTTGGTGGAAATGTTTTATATCACCCTGGAAGGTACTTAAAAACTGAAAGTTTCACACCTAAGCATCCCATTTAACTTTTGAATTAGAGCCAGAAAGGGACTATCCTTAGGTGCTTAAAATTTCTCAAAATAAAAAAATACACCTAAGGCATTTTTTTCTTTTGCTCTTAGAGTGGGAAATGGTTGTCTGTGCTCACACCCTAGACAGTTGTTTCACTAAAATGAGTCATAGATGGAAATGTCTTGCGTTCAGACACAGGCACCAATAGAAGACTGACAAATAATTCATTTTGCTATGGAAAAAACTAAAAAAAAAATGAAAGTCCCACTTTGATGTTACTAAAAATATCCTTTTCATTTCCTTCTGCAGCCAGATATATATAACCACCAAGAAAAGTTTTTTTTACTACCCATGTTCTGGATTTGTAGACAAGATTTCCCAGCATCCATTCTCCTGCTTGTGTAAGTGACTCACTGCCTCCCCCCGGAAATCTACCCAGATTTGAGGGCATATTATAAGCAGCCTGTTGGATAGAATTCGGCCACCTAGTCCCATCCTTAGGTTTCCCTGCACTGGCATAGAATTATGTCTAAAAGGATGCAGGATGTGCAGTCATATAAAAACACTGTGGCTGATGGTGTGATCATAGCAAAGACATGTGCTCCCACTTAACACATACGTGAAAGGTTTTCAGCACATGCACCTGCATAGCCAATCTCAGTGTCTGCAGACCTAGAACAGATATGACCCTGCACTCAAATTTCCTGATTTCATTACTAGGTTTATGGCTGACCTTGAGAGTTGATTTGTGGACAATTTTTTCCCAGAAATTACATTTACAAGAGATTTTGAGGAATGAAAACTCAAAAATGAAAAAGCGAGAGAGCAATGTTGTGATGACATCACACCTCTTCCACAGCCAATGGGAAATGTTCTGGGCCACCCTGGGGCACAGGCAGGGAAAGTCAAATATACTATTAGAATGTTTTCACTTTTTCTCACTAGCCGTCAGTGTCAGTAATTGTCAGTTTGATTGGCACTCGTGTCCTTGGGCTGTTTTGCCCTCGAGGGGAATCTTGTCAGTCAGACAGAATTTTTAGACGTTTCACACGCATACCTGAGAGTTTCACAGACTACACAACACACTGATCTGCCTCCTGTTTGACAGAACACTAGATCTCTAATATATGATAAATATAAAAGACAGTACTTTTAAATATAAACCTACGATTTTTCATTCTGTTCAGTCAGCCTTATGATTTACACACTCCTTCATAACTAGGTGGGTAAAACTTTTATTCCCTATAAATAATGATACTCATCATCCTGTTTGTTCTATAAGCTGCCTGAATACCTCCCTTTAAAGACCACTAGAGCCTGAAACATGTTAGATAGGTGGCAACCTGTAATCCATGACAGTTTAATTAACTGAGTGCAAACTCTCCCACTCCCAGTCTTGTTTCTGCTGCCCAAGGCACTATGAGCTTACAATAAAAAGACAGGTTCCAGGTAGTTATACTAGTAGCATTTGCCAAAAAAATATGATTAATAAATTAACAGACTATTTTTTGGCCTGCGGTTCTGTTTTAGTAACAATTACTTCAATAAAGTGCAGCATTATTATTATTATGATATTTTATATATGTAACTCTCTCATTATGCAATCCATTGAGCAGGCTGGATTGCCATTGAATGGTCTTTGGACCCCTTAAGCCCTGGTTCACATCAAAGGCGATTTCAAAGTGGTGCAATTTGGACCCATTTAACACTAGAAATCCCAGAGGAACCCTCTGCACAATGCTAATTACCCTTTCCAGCAAACATTGCAATAAAGGTAGGGATTTTTTTTGTTCACACATATTGCAATACATGTTTAACCACTTTCCCTCCAGAGGATTTACCCCCCTTCCTGACCAGGCCATTTGTTTGTGATACGGTGCTGCGGTAATTTAACTGACAATTGCGCAGTCATGTAACACTGCACCCAAGTGAAATTTGCATCCTCCTTTTCCCACAAATAGAGCTTTCTTTTGGTGGTATTTGATCGCCTGTGCATTTTTCATTTTTTGTGCAACAAAAAAAGACAGACAATTTTGAGAAAAAAAAAATATTTTTTCCTTTTTTGCTATTAAACATATCCAGTAAAAAAATTTAAAAAATCAAATTTCGTCATTAATTTAGGCCAAAATGTATTCTGCGACATGTCTAAATTATGTGTAAATTAATTGGTTTGCGTGAAAGTTATCGCATTTACAAATGATGGTAAATAAAATGTAATTTGTTTTTTTTTTTTACTACTATTGGCGGCGATCAGCAACTTATAGTGGGACTGAGGCAGGCATTCTAGCACGGGGGGGAACTGACTTGGTGTCACTGACATCCCCAGTGACACCAATACAGCGATCAGTGCTAATAAAAAGCACTGCATTGTACTAATGACAATGGGCAGGAAGGGGCTAACATCTGGAGCTATCAAAGGCTTAACTGCGTGCTGTTTTACTATGAGGCTGTGTTTCACTGTAAGCACACTGCTTTGTATGGCTCTGCATAGCAAAGCAGTGTTCAGGAGCTGACAGGGGAGAGATCTGTATTGTTTAAATACAGGTCTCTGCCCCATCGGAAACCCTCGGAGATCACTGGGTGCTGGCGGAGAATCACCGGCCGGACACAGTGATTGACAGCCGATGCCGCGAATGGCGGCGCGGGTAGGCGCCCCCTACCCTAAACTGCAAAATCACATATATATACAGTTTTGTTCAAAATAATAGCAGTCAGATATCACTAACCTGATCAATCACTGTTTTTGGTAGAAATTATATTTCTACATGGCAAATAATTTACTAGCAGGTGCAGTATAGTAATAGAAATCCAACAGACCCAACAGTCATGACATGCATGCTGCTGATTCTGTGTAATTGAATCACTAATTGAAAGGGGCATGTTCAAAATAATAGCAGTGTGGAGTTCTATTAGTGAGGTCATTCATTCTTTGAAAAACAGGTGTCAATTATTGCCCTTATTTAAGGAAGGAAGGCAGCAAATGTTGTACATGCTGGTTACAGTGCATTTCTCTCTGATATTCTGAGGAAAATGGGTCGTTCCAGACATTGTTCAGAAGAACAGTGTACCTTGATTAAAAAGTTGATTGGAGAGGGGAAAACATATAAAGAAGTGCAGAAAATGATAGGCTGCTCAGCTAAAATGATCGCAAATGCTTTAAAATGGCAACCAAAACCTGAAAGATGTGGAAGAAAGCGAAAAACTACCATTCGAAAAGATAGAAGAATAGCCATAATGGCAAGGACTCAGCCAACAATCAGCTCCAGGAAGATCAAAGTTGGTCTAAAGTTACCTGTGAGTACTGTTACAATTAGAAGACACCTATGTGAAGCCAAGCTATCTGCAAGAAGCCCCCGCAAAGTCCCACTGTTGAAAAAAAGACGTGCTGAAGAGGTTACAATTTGCCAAAGAGCACATTGACTGGCCTAAAGAGAAATGGCGCAACATTTTGTGGACTGATGAAAGTAAGATTGTTCTTTTTGGGTCTAGTGGCCGGAGACAGTTTGTCAGACGACCCCCAAACACTGAATTCAAGCCACAGTACACTGTGAAGACAGTGAAGCATGGTGGTGCAAGCATCATGATATGGGGATGTTTCTCATACTACGGTGTTGGGCCTATTTATCGCATACCAGGGATCATGGATCAGTTTGAATACATCAGAATACTTGAAGAGGTCATGCTGCCTTATACTGAAGAGGAAATGCCCTTGAAATGGGTGTTCCAACAAGACAACGACCCCAAACACACCAGTAAACGTGCAACATCTTAGTTCCAGACCAACAAGATTGATGTTATGGAGTGGCCAGCCCAATCCCCGGATCTTAATCCAATGGAAAACTTGTGGGGTGACATAAAAAATGCAGTTTCTGAGGCAAAACCAAGAAATAGAGAAGAACTGTGGAATGTAGACCAATCATCCTGGGCTGGAATACCTGTTCACAGGTGCCAGAAGTTGGTTGACTCCATGCAACACAGATGTACAGCAGTTCTCAGAAACAGTGCTTATACAACTAAATATTCATTAAGTGATTCAAAGGAAAGCAAAATCTTCAAACATTTTTCAGTTTATATAGTGAATGTTTGAGTTTGTAAAGAAGAATACAAACACTGCTATTTTTTGAACAGTCTAATATTCACTTTTCTTCAATTATTTTAGAGGAACAACACAAATTTGATATATTTTTCTTCATGTTTTGATTTGGAATAGAATGTGTAGTGTTCCCAATGCATTTGTGTGTATGGAAATAAAAGCTATTAGAAGGATTTTCAGCTTTATTCACTTTTTTCAACACACTGCTATTATTTTGAACACAACTGTATGTGTTTGTGTGCACTGCTGCCGCCCTGTAGCAGTATTTCTGCTATAGGGCGGTGCAGAAGCAGTAAAGCTGGCAAACTGCATCAAAGAGATTCCTCTATGGCCCACAGTCCTACTCTGCTCTGCCAACACAAACGCTATTGTGGACACAATGCCAAACTGGGGCAAATAGACACAAAGTGGGGGAGAGCTACTAGGTTTAGGTCTGGCTACTGACCTACTACGCAACAGAAACGAGATATAATTGTGCTCAAGTCCCATTTAAAGTGTGACTTCAAAGTAGCTCTGATATAGACACAGTTGCAATTTCAATGCCATTTACCTTATAGACTGAGAGTTAAATCTCACTGAAGTGGTGAAAAAGTACTGCAGGAACTATTTTTCAAATCACGCTACTTGAAATCACATCTATTAAGACGGTGCCATAGAAATACATTAGATGCAACTTCAGATGCGATTTGTAAATCGCATGTCTCACCTAAAGTTGCAGTGGTGTGAACCAACATTTATGGAAAGATGAAACATCATAAGCAGTTAAAATACTTGACTTTTCTGATTTAATCTTTTTACCTGCAGCTTTTTAAGTTGGTGACAGGGTCTCCTAACGTCCATCTATGCAATCATTTTAAAGGATGTCTATAGTGGATGAATAGTTGGAAGCATTTGTATTCACACATCAATCCATGTTCACTCTATTTGTGACACTTTTGTAGAAGGAAATTTTAAAGTTTCCTTTAGTCGCTTTTGGTTAGAGATGAGCGAATCGAACTTGGCGAAGTGGAATTCGTTTCGAATATTAGAAAAATTTCGATTCGCGCATCCGAAGTCTGCTAATTTTTGGATTCGGATCGAAATTTTTCCAAAAATGGCGGCGACATGTGTGGCGACGGAGCGGGGATCTCTGGGAAGGAGTGCAGACAAGGCGCGCTGACCCATAATGCATTCATTCATGACATGTGATCGCATTAGCCAATCAGCAGCCAGCCAGCCAGCACTGTGTAATGGTGGAGCTATAAATTGCGGCCATCTTACAATTCTCCATTTGCCTCCGGTCATTCAAGAGAGACAGACCTCTCTGTATTAGGGACAGAGTTAGGGCCACAGATACTTTAGGGACACAGAATCGTTACTTAGGGACACAGAATTGTTACTCAGGGACACAGAACTGTTACTCAGGGACACAGAACTGTTACTCAGGGACAGACACAGAATTGTTACTGAGGGACACAGAATTGTTACTGAGGGACACAGAACTGTTACTCAGGGACACAGAACTGTTACTCAGGGACACAGAACTGTTACTCAGGGACAGACACAGAATTGTTACTGAGGGACACAGAATTGTTACTGAGGGACACAGAATTGTTACTGAGGGACACAGAATTGTTACTCAGGGACAGACACAGAATTGTTACAGAGGGACACAGAACTGTTACTCAGGGACACAGAACTGTTACTCAGGGACACAGAATTGTTACTCAGGGACAGACACAGAATTGTTACTGAGGGACACAGAATTGTTACTGAGGGACACAGAACTGTTACTCAGGGACACAGAACTGTTACTCAGGGACACAGAACTGTTACTCAGGGACACAGAACTGTTACTCAGGGACAGACACAGAATTGTTACTGAGGGACACAGAATTGTTACTGAGGGACACAGAATTGTTACTGAGGGACACAGAATTGTTACTCAGGGACAGACACAGAATTGTTACAGAGGGACACAGAACTGTTACTCAGGGACACAGAACTGTTACTCAGGGACACAGAATTGTTACTCAGGGACAGACACAGAATTGTTACTGAGGGACACAGAATTGTTACTGAGGGACACAGAATTGTTACTCAGGGACAGACACAGAATTGTTACTGAGGGACACAGAATTGTTACTGAGGGACACAGAATTGTTACTGAGGGACAAAGAATTGTTACTGAGGGACACAGAATTGTTACTCAGGGACACAGAATTGTTACTCAGGGACACAGAATTGTTACTCGGGGACACAGAACTGTTACTCAGGGACACAGAATTGTTACTCAGGGACACAGAACTGTTACTCAGGGACACAGAATTGTTACTCAGGGACAGACACAGAATTGTTACTCAGGGACACAGAACTGTTACTCAGGGACACAGAGCTGTTACTCAGGGACAGACACAGAATTGTTACTGAGGAACACAGAATTGTTACTGAGGGACACAGAATTGTTACTGAGGGACACAGAATTGTTACTCAGGGACAGACACAGAATTGTTACTGAGGGACACAGAACTGTTACTCAGGGACACAGAACTGATACTCAGGGACACAGAACTGTTACTCAGGGACACAGAACTGTTACTCAGGGACAGACACAGAATTGTTACTGAGGGACACAGAATTGTTACTGAGGGACACAGAATTGTTACTGAGAGACACAGAATTGTTACACAGGGACAGACACAGAATTGTTACTGAGGGACACAGAATTGTTACTGAGGGACACAGAATTGTTACTGAGGGACAAAGAATTGTTACTGAGGGACACAGAATTGTTACTCAGGGACACAGAATTGTTACTCAGGGACACAGAACTGTTACTCAGGGACACAGAATTGTTACTCAGGGACACAGAACTGTTACTCAGGGACACAGAATTGTTACTCAGGGACAGACACAGAATTGTTACTGAGGGACACAGAATTGTTACTGAGGGACACAGAATTGTTACACAGGGACAGACACAGAATTGTTACTGAGGGACACAGAATTGTTACTGAGGGACACAGAATTGTTACTGAGGGACACAGAATTGTTACTGAGGGACATAGAATTGTTACTCAGGGACACAGAATTGTTACTCAGGGACACAGAACTGTTACTCAGGGACACAGAATTGTTACTCAGGGACACAGAACTGTTACTCAGGGACACAGAATTGTTACTCAGGGACAGACACAGAATTGTTACTGAGGGACACAGAATTGTTACTCGGGGACACAGAACTGTTACTCAGGGACACAGAATTGTTACTCAGGGACACAGAACTGTTACTCAGGGACACAGAATTGTTATTCAGGGACAGACACAGAATTGTTACTGAGGGACACAGAATTGTTACTCAGGGACAGACACAGAATTGTTACTGAGGGACACAGAATTGTTACTCAGGGACACAGAATTGTTACTGAGGGACACATAATTGTTACTCAGGGACACATAATTGTTACTCAGGGACACAGAATTGTTACTCAGGGGCACACAACTGTTACTCAGGGACACAGAATTGTTACTCAGGGACACAGAACTGTTACTCAGGGACACAGAATTGTTACTCAGGGACAGACACAGAATTGTTACTGAGGGACACAGAATTGTTACTGAGGGACACAGAATTGTTACTCAGGGACACAGAATTGTTACTCAGGGACACAGAACTGTTACTCAGGGGCACAGAATTGTTACTCAGGGACAGACACAGAATTGTTACTGAGGGATACAGAATTGTTACTGAGGGACACAGAATTGTTATTGAGGGACACAGAATTGTTACTCAGGGACAGACACAGAATTGTTACTGAGGGACACAGAATTGTTACTGAGGGACACAGAATTGTTACTCAGGGACACAGAATTGTTACTGAGGGACACAGAACTGTTACTCAGGGACACAGAATTGTTACTCAGGGACACAGAACTGTTACTCAGGGACACAGAATTGTTACTCAGGGACACAGAACTGTTACTCAGGGACACAGAATTGTTACTCAGGGAATCAGAACTGTTACTCAGGGACACAGAATTGTTACTCAGGGACACAGAACTGTTACTCAGGGACACAGAATTGTTACTCAGGGACAGACACAGAATTGTTACTGAGGGATACAGAATTGTTACTGAGGGACACAGAATTGTTACTGAGGGACACAGAATTGTTACTCAGGGACAGACACAGAATTGTTACTGAGGGACAAAGAATTGTTACTGAGGGACACAGAATTGTTACTGAGAGACACAGAATTGTTACTCAGGGACACAGAATTGTTACTCAGGGACACAGAACTGTTACTCAGGGACACAGAATTGTTACTCAGGGACACAGAACTGTTACTCAGGGACACAGAATTGTTACTCAGGGACACAGAACTGTTACTCAGGGACACAGAATTGTTACTCAGGGACAGACACAGAATTGTTACTGAGGGACACAGAATTGTTACTGAGGGACACAGAATTGTTACTGAGGGACACAGAACTGTTACTCAGGGACACAGAATTGTTACTCAGGGACACAGAACTGTTACTCAGGGACAGACACAGAATTGTTACTGAGGGACACAGAATTGTTACTGAGGGACACAGAATTGTTACTGAGGGACAGACACAGAATTGTTACTGAGGGACAAAGAATTGTTACTGAGGGACACAGAATTGTTACTGAGAGACACAGAATTGTTACTCAGGGACACAGAATTGTTACTCAGGGACACAGAATTGTTACTCAGGGACAGACACAGAATTGTTACTGAGGGACACAGAATTGTTACTGAGGGACACAGAATTGTTACTGAGGGACACAGAACTGTTACTCAGGGACACAGAATTGTTACTCAGGGACACAGAACTGTTACTCAGGGACAGACACAGAATTGTTACTGAGGGACACAGAATTGTTACTGAGGGACACAGAATTGTTACTGAGGGACAGACACAGAATTGTTACTGAGGGACAAAGAATTGTTACTGAGGGACACAGAATTGTTACTGAGAGACACAGAATTGTTACTCAGGGACACAGAATTGTTACTCAGGGACACAGAACTGTTACTCAGGGACACAGAATTGTTACTCAGGGACACAGAACTGTTACTCAGGGACACAGAATTGTTACTCAGGGACACAGAACTGTTACTCAGGGACACAGAATTGTACTCAGGGACAGACACAGAATTGTTACTGAGGGTCACAGAATTGTTACTGAGGGACACAGAACTGTTACTCAGGGACACAGAATTGTTACTCAGGGACACAGAACTGTTACTCAGGGACACAGAATTGTTACTCAGGGACAGACACAGAATTGTTACTGAGGGACACAGAATTGTTACTGAGGGACACAGAATTGTTACTGAGGGACACAGAATTGTTACTGAGGGACACAGAATTGTTGCTCAGGGACAGACACAGAATTGTTACTGAGGGACACAGAATTGTTACTGAGGGACACAGAATTGTTACTGAGGGACACAGAATTGTTACTCAGGGAAAGACACAGAATTGTTACTGAGGGACACAGAATTGTTACTGAGGGACACAGAATTGTTACTGAGGGACACAGAATTGTTACTGAGGGACAGACACAGAATTGTTACTGAGGGACACAGAATTGTTACTGAGGGACACAGAATTGTTACTCAGGGACACAGAATTGTTACTCAGGGACACAGAATTGTTACTCAGGGACAGACACAGAATTGTTACTGAGGGACACAGAATTGTTACTGAGGGACACAGAACTGTTACTCAGGGACACAGAATCGTTACTCAGGGACTCAGAATCGTTGAATTAAAGAGTATGTCAGACAACACGCAGAGGAGTGTCAGAGGAGGCCATGTTTTAGGAGCGAGCAGACGTGGCAGCAGAGGAAGGGGTCGAGGCAGCACTAGTCGCAGCCAGAGGCCAGTGCTGCCGGTGTCATCCAGCGGTCGTGTCTCCACCGACAACCCTGCCGTCATCGATTGGTTGGCTCGGTCGTCTTCCTCTTCCCAGGTCACCTCTGACACCTACAGCCAATGGTCGGTGGGTACGTCAGACACAACCGTTAGTTGGCATGGCCCGGGAGCAAGCCCACTGAAATTACGTGTCCTCGACCTGCCCCTGTCCTTTGGTGTTCCCTCACCAAGCGAAGTATCGCATGCTGTGGGCTCAGCCCCACTGTACAGTGAGGAAGAGCTAACAGAGGGCGGTCAGGAACGGGGGGGAGACATCCGCCTCTTCAGCAGCCAGGCGAAGAAGTACTGGCGAGGAGAGTGGCTCGGTAGCCGGTCTAGAGACAGGTCTGTCTCCTGACCCACACGCAGCCGAGGGGGCTAGTAGTGAGGCGGAGACCCTAATTGATGATGATGAGGCTGATCGCACTTGGCAGCCTCGTCGTCATTAGGCTTTTGCTTCCGCATCATCAGGAGAAGAGGGTGCCAGCTTGGCAGCGAGCAAAACAGTCGGTGGGTTGCCCAGGAGGCAGCAGGGTCGCAGCAGTGTCAGTGGAGGCAAACGGCCACGGAGTAGAGCACCAGCTCCACTGCAGCCTACCACCACGGCCAGTAGTGGTGCCGGTGTGCACGGAGGAAGTAGCAGTCAGCCAGTGAGGAGTAGCGGGGGCAAAGTTTCCTACTCGGCGGTGTGGCAATTTTTCGTCAAGCCGCCCGAGGAAGTAAACGTAGCCGTATGTTGACTATGTGGCCAGAAAGTCAAGCGTGGCCAGGGGGCCCATGTCTCCATCGCCACACTCTGCCATGTGCCACTTTCAGGTCTCCTCACACTGCTGGTGGGTTCCATTTTGTCATAGGGTGCTGGCAGATTACGGGCCTCCCATTGCTGCTGCCAGGCCCGTAATCTGCCATGGGCCCCTGTACCGCCTCCTCATGCTGCTGCCAGGCCCGTAATCTGTCATGGGTCCCTGTACCGCCTCCTCATGCTGCTGCCAGGTCCAGAGTCTCTCATGGGTCCCTGTACGGCCTCCCATTGCTGCTGTCTCCATCGCCACACTCTGCCATGTGCCACTTTCAGGTCTCCTCACACTGCTGGTGGGTTCCATTTTGTCATAGGGTGCTGGCAGATTACGGGCCTCCCATTGCTGCTGCCAGACCCGTAATCTGTCATGGGCCCCTGTACTGCCTCCTCATGCTGCTGCCAGGTCCAGAGTCTCTCATGGGTCCCTGTACGGCCTCCCATTGCTGCTGTCTCCATCGCCACACTCTGCCATGTGCCACTTTCAGGTCTCCTCACACTGCTGGTGTGTTCCATTTTGTCATAGGGTGCTGGCAGATTACGGGCCTCCCATTGCTGCTGCCAAACCCGTAATCTGTCATGGGCCCCTGTACTGCCTCCTCATGCTGCTGCCAGGTCCAGAGTGTCTCATGGGTCCCTGTACGGCCTCCCATTGCTGCTGTCTCCATCGCCACACTCTGCCATGTGCCACTTTCAGGTCTTCTCACACTGCTGGTGTGTTCCATTTTGTCATAGGGTGCTGGCAGATTACGAGCCTCCCATTGCTGCTGCCAGGCCCGTAATCTGCCATGGGCCCCCGTACCGCCTCCTCATGCTGCTGCCAGGTCCAGAGTGTCTCATGGGTCCCTGTACGGCCTCCCATTGCTGCTGTCTCCATCGCCACACTCTGCCATGTGCCACTTTCAGGTCTCCTCACACTGCTGGTGGGTTCCATTTTGTCATAGGGTGCTGGCAGATTACGGGCCTCCCATTGCTGCTGCCAGACCCGTAATCTGTCATGGGCCCCTGTACCGCCTCCTCATGCTGCTGCCAGGTCCAGGGTCTCTCATGGGTCCCTGTACGGCCTCCCATTGCTGCTGTCTCCATCGCCACACTCTGCCATGTGCCACTTTCAGGTCTCCTCACACTGCTGGTGGGTTCCATTTTGTCATAGGGTGCTGGCAGATTACGGGCCTCCCATTGCTGCTGCCAGGCCCGTAACCTGCCATGGGCCCCTGTACCGCCTCCTCATGCTGCTGCCAGGTCCAGAGTGTCTCATGGGTCCCTGTACGGCCTCCCATTGCTGCTGTCTCCATCGCCACACTCTGCCATGTGCCACTTTCAGGTCTCCTCACACTGCTGGTGGGTTCCATTTTGTCATAGGGTGCTGGCAGATTACGGGCCTCCCATTGCTGCTGCCAGGCCCGTAATCTGCCATGGGCCCCCGTACCGACTCCTCATGCTGCTGCCAGGCCCGTAGTCTGTCATGGGCCCCTGTACCGCCTCCTCATGCTGCTGCCAGGTCCAGAGTGTGTCATGGGTCCCTGTACGTCCTCCCATTGCTGCTGTCTCCATCGCCACACTCTGCCATGTGCCACTTTCAGGTCTCCTCACACTGCTGGTGTGTTCCATTTTGTCATAGGGTGCTGGCAGATTACGGGCCTCCCATTGCTGCTGCCAGGCCCGTAATCTGCCATGGGCCCCCGTACCGACTCCTCATGCTGTGACGTTGCAACAAGGTGGAATTCAACCCTACATATGTTAACCGCCTTTACGAACAGCGAAAGGCCATCACCGATTTCCTGATGTTACAAGCGGATAAAGGTACTCCCCTGTGTAACTTAGATGTCAGCCATTGGCAGCTCATGCGTGACACCTGCCGCTTGCTCAGGCCCTTTGAGGAGGCCACGCTATTCGTGAGTCGGCAGGACTATGGGATGAATGACGTCATTCCTCTGTTGCACGTCCTGGAACAAATGCTGTTAACAATGGCTGGTCAGGGTGCGGTAGACGTGGCGCACAGATCTCAACGCCACATGACCCCTGTGGGGGCAGGACAGGAAGAAGAGGAGGAGGTAGAGGAGGACATTGGTGCTCAGGAATTATTGAGTGAAATGGGTGGTTTTTCCACTCAGCGGACAGGAGTGGAGGAGCAGGAGCATCTGGTAGAGGAGGAGGAGGAGGAGACAGAGGACCCAGACGCACCGTGGCAGTATGCTGTGGAGATAGAGGCAGGGAGTCCCTCGCATTCCTTGGCACAAATGGCCCATAGCATGCTCGCTTGCTTGCGTAGCGACAGCCGAATAATAACCATCAGACAGAGGGATGACTTTTGGCTGTCCACCTTGTTGGACCCTCGCTACCGTTCAAAAATGGTGGCCTTTTTCACACCTGCTGAGAGGGAGGCCAAAATAACGTACTAAACCACCTATGTAGTCAGTTGGTCTCTGCCTTTCTGCGCCAACGTCCATCCTCAGACACTGTGGGCCCTGTGCGCTCGCGTTCCGCTGCCATGGCAGCAGGGAGGGGTGGGGTGGTAGGAGCAGTGGCAGCTCCACCAGCAGCGGCTGCCTCAGTCTGCAGTCGATGATGAGTAGCTTTCTTCACCAGCGCAGTGAGGAAACTACTAACCAGCCGCAGCAGCAGCAGCAGCATCAGGTGGACCTGGAGCAGGACCTCAAACAACAGGCTTGGGCCTACTTGGACAGCACCCTGCCAACCAAGGTAGACAATCCCCTTGACTACTGGGCAACGAAACTTGACCTTTGGCCCCAACTAGCTGAATTTGCCCTTGAAAGGCTGTCATGCCCAGCCAGTAGCGTGGCATCGGAGCACGTGTTTAGTGCGGCAGGAGGTATTGTAGCTCCGCGGAGGACACGACTGTCCACCCAAAGTGTGGAGAGACTCACGTTTGTGAAAATGAATCAGGCGTGGATTAGTCTGGATTTCAAACCACCAGTTCCTGACACAACTGACTAAATCCGCCATGAATCATGCCCCAAACATGTTAACTCTGCCATGTGCCACTTTCAAGTCTCCTCACATTGCTGGTGGGTTCCATTTTGTCATAGGGTGCTGGCAGATTACGGGCCTCCCATTGCTGCTGCCAGGCCCGTAATCTGCCATGGGCCCCCGTACCGCCTCCTCATGCTGCTGCCAGGTCCAGAGTCTCTCATGGGTCCCTGTACGGCCTCCCATTGCTGCTGTCTCCATCGCCACACTCTGCCATGTGCCACTTTCAGGTCTCCTCACACTGCTGGTGGGTTCCATTTTGTCATAGGGTGCTGGCAGATTACGGGCCTCCCATTGCTGCTGCCAGGCCCGTAATCTGCCATGGGCCCCCGTACCGCCTCCTCATGCTGCTGCCAGGTCCAGAGTCTCTCATGGGTCCCTGTACGGCCTCCCATTGCTGCTGTCTCCATCGCCACACTCTGCCATGTGCCACTTTCAGGTCTCCTCACACTGCTGGTGGGTTCCATTTTGTCATAGGGTGCTGGCAGATTACGGGCCTCCCATTGCTGCTGCCAGGCCCATAATCTGCCATGGGCCCCCGTACCGCCTCCTCATGCTGCTGCCAGGTCCAGAGTCTCTCATGGGTCCCTGTACGGCCTCCCATTGCTGCTGTCTCCATCGCCACACTCTGCCATGTGCCTCTTTCAGGTCTCCTCACACTGCTGGTGGGTTCCATTTTGTCATAGGGTGCTGGCAGATTACGGGCCTCCCATTGCTGCTTCCAGGCCCGTAATCTGCCATGGGCCCCCGTACCGCCTCCTCATGCTGCTGCCAGGTCCAGAGTCTCTCATGGGTCCCTGTACGGCCTCCCATTGCTGCTGTCTCCATCGCCACACTCTGCCATGTGCCACTTTCAGGTCTCCTCACACTGCTGGTGGGTTCCATTTTGTCATAGGGTGCTGGCAGATTACGGGCCTCCCATTGCTGCTGCCAGGCCCGTAATCTGCCATGGGCCCCCGTACCGCCTCCTCATGCTGCTGCCAGGTCCAGAGTCTCTCATGGGTCCCTGTACGGCCTCCCATTGCTGCTGTCTCCATCGCCACACTCTGCCATGTGCCACTTTCAGGTCTCCTCACACTGCTGGTGGGTTCCATTTTGTCATAGGGTGCTGGCAGATTACGGGCCTCCCATTGCTGCTGCCAGGCCCGTAATCTGCCATGGGCCCCCGTACCGACTCCTCATGCTGCTGCCAGGCCCGTAATCTGTCATGGGCCCCTGTACCGCCTCCTCATGCTGCTGCCAGGTCCAGAGTGTGTCATGGGTCCCTGTACGGCCTCCCATTGCTGCTGTCTCCATCGCCACACTCTGCCATGTGCCACTTTCAGGTCTCCTCACACTGCTGGTGGGTTCCATTTTTTCATAGGTTGCTGTATGGCCTCCCATTGCTGCTGCCTCCACCGCCACACTGTGGCTCCACACTCTGGTTTTGGCCCCGTGACTGCCCAAATGAGTGAAGTGTGCGGTGATTCTAAGATCGACGGCACTCATCTGCATGTCATACTGACTGACAGTATTATTTCTCTTCCCCAGCAGACTCCAAGGGCATTTAAATTAAGGGTACAGTGTTCTGCACTAATATAAAGGCTCTCTGAAGCCTAGAAACACCCTTTTTATAAGTTAAATTCGCAGCGAATATATTCGCATCAAATCGAATTTATTCCTCGAATTCGCCGAATCAGCCGAATCAAATTTTTGAATACTTCGCTCATCTCTACTTTTGGTGTATTCAGTCACCTGATCACTGACTTGAGTGATGCTCAGATGCAATGTTCACATAACATACAGCATCTTCTGAATGGCTGGGAACCTCGGCGGACAGGCAATAGACCCTGCCATTAATGCGTACCAATAGGATATCCTTTTATTTTTCACGTATGAATTGAAACAAACACATTTCTTGTTTATTTCCTGTCCTATTGTAGCTGCAGACACGAGAGGGGGAGGCTACGCCATCTTTGAAGATTACCCCCTCCTCCTCCACTTAATTGTTGCTTTTTCCTGTTTAAAGGAGCAAAAAAAATGTATTTATCTTTCAGGCTGGGATTCCACTTGTAGAGCCGGCTTCCTCCTGTTTAGTTTCTAGCGGGTTGTACAGTGCGGTCATAAATATTGTCTAGTGTCATGAATAGACAGTGGTCTAGCGGCCTGGGAACCAGGAAAAGACCCTCCCCAAATCTTAGCAATGTGCCAGAGAGGTAAAAGCTGGACCCAAACCAATTTAATGCACTTGAAATTCTTTGATCCATTCCGTACTGACCCAATCTAGGACTTCAAGAGTGAAAGCATGGTCTAAAAATATGTTATTATATAACAAGCAAATAAAATATGTATATTAAACATTTTATTTGCGTATTAATGCACAGAGGGCACTCACACTTGCATAGCTCCCAACTGTCCTTAATTTGGAGTGACTGTCCCATATTTTTTAACTAAAACCCTCTACCCCTCTTTCCTCTTCATTTGTCCCTCTTTTTTTTCATCTGCTATATATCTCTCTATTAAAAAAAAGTAGTGTTTATCCCCCAAATGCTGGCCATCGTTTCCATCACAGAAAGTTGAAAGATATGTACTTGTTTGCTGCCCTGCAAAATGCGAACATTTGTATACTGTATAAAATATAACAACACTGTGTGCTGCCATGTGCAGAATTTTCCTAGGCATTTGAGAAGCATTAAAAACGCTTCCCAAACGCCTGTCTGACGCCTGCTGACAAAGCTAGTGTGAACATAGCCTTACAGAGATGCTGGATAGGTTAATTGGCTCCTGTCCAAATTGGCCCTAGTGTGTGTGTATGTGAGTTAGGGACCTTAGATCATATGTTGCTTGAGGGCAGGGACTGATGTGAATTTCCTATGTGTAGCACCCTCTAGTGTGCTACAAGAATAGTGTAGGCAAATCTATTGTGTATGACTCATGGTAACTGTGTGAGTCTGTGATTAAGGTTGGGTTACTGCAGATCAAGCTGTATGACTTAACAGGTTGAGACAGGGTTATCTCATCCTCCTGGTTCTGGAGGACCATGGGAACCTTCCAGAAGCCAGTTGGCTGAAAAGGTGGAGACCTAATATGCATGTTTATGGGAGTCTAACCAACCCCAGGTTTGGAGGCCCTGGTAGAGTAGTGGGCCAGCCCATAGATATGGGATAGTCAGGCCAGCTAGTCAGTCACGTGGAAGATGGAATGCTGAGGAAACTGTCAGTGGCCTGGGGTCTGGGAAAGGGGGATGGGGGGCTGGCCTCCAGGCCAAGCTCTGGCTGGCTCAAGAGGATTCATTCAGCAGTGTGGCATGAACGGGATCAAGGCCTGGGAGCAGTGCATCAGCACACCCAGGGATTTACAGAGGGAAAGACTGCCACATGTAGAAAGCCTTCCAATTCCAGCACTGTGCTTAATCCTCTATCCTTGTCCCGGGAGATCTTCAGAGCAGCCAGGAGGTCTGGTAGTGTCTGCAAGATGTAGAGCTGGGAGCAGTTTTACAGGGGAGCAGGGGTGGACCGACCATTTGGAAACTCGAGCATTGCCGAGGGCCCGGGGTCAGTAGGGGGCCCCATGAGATGCCCCTGATACCTTTTTCATAGGCTTTTTTGAGTTTGGGCAAGGACACAGGGGCCCCATGATCCCCTATTGCCCGGGGGCCCCATGAGTTGTCAGTCCGCCCCTGCAGGGGAGACATCTCTGCATGTCGTTTACAAGAAGCTAAGTTGCTTTCAGAGGGTCAGCAAGTTCCTCACCCGTATAGGACAGTTGCTACTGATCTGCAATGAGTGATGGCTTTCAAGGAAAAGAACAGTCCAGGATCTGTTTCTGTAAATAGGAAGGAAGTTGTCCCCATGCTTTGATTCAATTAAGTTGGGCATCCCATAATCCCTATTACCCCATCCAAGTTATATTCCCCCAATAAAATAACAAAAACCAAGCTCATGGACTGTTCACTGACAGGATGGATGGATGGATGAAAGTGTGAAAAATTTGTGCTGCCTGGCTGTGCAGAGTTTAGGGCACAGGTGTCAAACTGGCGGCCCTCCAGCTTTTACCAAACTACAAGTCCCATGAGGCATGGCAAAATTGATAGCTACAAGCATGACTCCCAAAGGCTGAGGCATGGTTGGACTTTTAGTTTTGCAACAGCTGGAGGGCCGCCAGTTTCACACCCCTTGTGACGGGCGTGGCGTCAGACCCCTGACCTTCTCACCAACTCGTGACCGAAGGACTAGCCAATCTAACACCGCGATGTCACGTGCGTAACAATACCACGCCCAGCTGCACCCTGCACACCGATTTTCCAGCTAATTGGACCACAATCGACGTACCTGCAGCCTGGGAGCGTTTGTTACTGGGTCAGGTTAATTACGCAATTAACCCTTCACACTGCCACCACCTCCTTTTTGTACAGAGAAAGAGGAAACTCAGCAATACACTAGGATGATTGATTAATCGTCGGTATTCCGCTATCTCCACAGACAGGTTATACAGAGGGTTAAACACTCATAGTAGCGCTCTTCAGCAGCAGGGATTTATAAGTTACATTCAAGAGCTATAGAAACAGTTCAACACTTACAGAAAGTAAGATTTATTACTAAAAGGTCAAAAGGGTGCAGTAGAAATATTTACAGAAAAAGATGTAACCAATATATATATATAAATATACAGAGCACAACAGCACAGCAAACAGATAACAGAAAGAAGTTTAGGTAAATAAGTACTTGCCAAATAGACACCTGGGGTTAAGCAGTTTCAAGTCTGATGAGCTAAAAAGGGATTTCTGGTCTCACACTCAGTTTTGTTGTTACAGCACGATTCTCCTTTGCTCTTTGTCTGCTAGATGTTAAAATGCAGAGGGTCCTCACTTCTCTGTCTACACACCAAACATAACAGCATATTTCTACGCAAAAATCAATTGGTATCTTCTTACAATGGACAAGCCAATTCCCTTATTTGGGCAAAAGATTGCGTAGACAGCCCCTTAGCAATGTACGCTGAACACATTTCTGAGGGAGGGGGGATGAGGGGATAACATTAAGACTTCTTAACGCAGTGAGAGCCGTGCCTGGCTCTTGTGTCCACGACTGCTACACCCCTAGCTTAGGGGTACTACGAAACACAGTGGCCCTCCTGGGGGTAGCACTACATATGTGCAGCTATGCAGGTCAGGAAAGGGGGGGCAAGCGCCCCCCCCTCCTGAACCATACCAGGCCACATGCCTACAACATGGGGGGGTGCTTTGGGGGGTGCTTCGGGCGGGGGGCTTACCCTCCAAAGCACCTTGCCCCCATGTTGATGGACCCAGTCACATCACCCATGTGACCCTGCCCCCGTGTGACATCATCAACCGGGGCATGCTGGGTCATTGATGTCACACAGGGGCGGGGGCACATACATGATGGGCCCACCCTTAAATATTTTTACAACTGTCAAGCCAGCAGAGCAGTCAGATGGCTGGGAGCCTTTGTTTTTTTTCCTCTTTTTGGGCAGCGGCGGCGAGCAGCGTGATTGTCCTTGGATCTACTTCAGGGGACATTCTTTTATTTTTCTTCTTTTAATAAAGGACTTGTCAAAGATTGTCTCATGTCTTTTTTCACACTACACTTTTTTTTGTGAATGAGTAGCCCATGTTGAGGGCATGTGGCCTGGTATGGTTCAGGAGGGGGGGGGCGCTCGCTCGTCCCCCCCCTTTCTTGACCTGCTGGGCTGCATACAATCTGTTGACATCCGTTGACATCCATTTTTAATCTGTTCCAGGTTTTTTTGCAGAAGAAAAATAGGGTTTTCTTCCGTTCAAAAAAACGGATGTTAGCGGATGTAAAAAGATGTTCATCCGTTTACACCTGCAAGTCCATAGAAATACATGGGGGTCCATTTTTAACCTTAAACGGACTGATGAAAAACAGACATAGGGAACGCTTGTGTGAAAGCTGTAGGAGTCACTTTCAGTTTAATGACTTTTGGACACTGAATTCAAGGAAAACTGACAATGTTCAGTGAACTACATTGTGGTACTGTTAATGTGAAGCATGTTTGCTATCCCTAGTTATTGGACTGATGCCAACTCCGTTAACCATGGACGCTCATTCCTTTGGCTACTTTGTTTCATTGTAAACATATACCAAAGGCTTAAAAGAAGAGTGCAAAGTTGTACAAACTTTGAAGTGCTGTCACATCAAGTTAGCATTCAGTTGTGTTCCTGTTCCTCTTTACAGCATTGGCTGGTGGTGGTGGGACATTGTGAAGTTTTTCTGTAAGGACAGCGATTGATGTGAGTTTCGGTACTGGCTCCCTTCCTTTCATATAGAACTTCCTAGGGCCTCTTGGTTCAGGCTATGACCTCTGATCCTAACATGACTTTGTTTCAGAAGGACTCATTTCCCCTCTGAGCAAGAACGTGAGAAAGCTGGAAATGTGATTTTCCAGCCAATAGTATTTGTGAGCGGCCAAAATTATTAGCCTAAAGGTAACCATTTCTGTGTGATAAAAATGGAATAATACCAGTGATTGCTTAATTGTCTTCAAGTGTACAGTGTTATGACTGGAATAATATTTCTATACTTATTTGCCTGACGATATTGGCCTGTATTGAAACAGAACATATCCTAATCTATGTAGTGGGATGTCTTGAGGTAGCGGCATTCAGAGGAACCTACACAGAACAGCTGCAGAAGTCTAGTTACTTGCTCTTGTGGTTGTTGCGTTTAAAGTGGTAGTAAAGCCTACAGGTAAGTCTGAAATAAGGCTTACCTGTAGGTACAGTAAATACTTCCAAAACGTACACCGTTTAGAACATATTTACTATAGTAGCAGCCGGTGACGTCACCAGCGCATGCACACTGCTCTCTTAATGGACAGTGTGACATCCATTGAGAGAGCCAAGCCATGGCTGTGACTCCCACACAATGGCATCATCGCAGTTTGGCCAGTGAAACAGCAGAAGCCCACGATGGAAGCGCCTACAGTGGGGACAGTGCACCGCTGGAGGGCTTCGTCATCAGTCTTTATGCATACTAGCACATTATGCTATTATTTTGCAGGGGAATTTTTTTTATACTTTTTTGCAGTTTAGTACCACTTTAAGCAGTCTGTCTAGCACTTGAACTCCGATTACAGGCATTCCTTGCAATAGCATTTTCTTTTTGATGAGATTCTTTCTGTCTCTTTCATGCCTTGAAGAGGAACTGAACTGAAAGCTGTGTCCAAAAAAAGACAGTCAGAGGGCAAAAAAACAGTCACCAGCATTTCCTGTGGTCTTCCTGCAGGCGATCTTTCCATATCACAGACTTACGCCTTGTTGTTACACTGGGGTTGATTTACTAAAACAGGTGAGTGCAAAATCTGGCACGGTTGTGCATGGTAGCCAATCAGCTTGTTCAGTTAAGCTTTGACAAAAACAATTCTGAAAGCTGATTGGTTTCTGTGCAGAGCTGCCCCAGATTTAGCACACTCCAGTCTTAGTAAATCAACCCCACTGGGTTTCTGCGTGGAGGTGGTCACCTTAGTAGAGATAGTATTTTGCCTTCCTAAATCAAAAGTCTTCAGCAAGAAGAACAATGAGCAGCACAGTGGTGACATCTTCAAATCTCATGAGAGGAGCAGTGAAGTGAAGCAGATTTCACATTGCAGACATACACCTATGAGGTTGGAGGTACAAGAGTGCTTAGGGACACTCATTCTAGAAAGTGCACTGATATTTTGCAGGAGAAATGTAAAAAATGACAGGTGTTGTCGGGGAGAGCAGAAGATGACAGCGAGCATCCATTTTGCTGATCATCTTTTACACTAAATAAACCTGGAAGTGATGAGCATTTTTGGCACTTCCAGACTTAGAGCTGTCGTTCCCCGGCTGTAGTGGCCAGTGCAGAAGCTGAACAAGTATGATCTGTGCTTGATCAGCTTCTTTAAAGAGAGCCTGTCATGTATAGTATGCTATTAAAAAAGAGATTGTCAGCCTCAAGTGATAAAAATAAAGTTAAGTATAAAAATAAAATGTTTAAAAAATAAAGGTACACTAAATTCCTACTCAATGCTAAATTGTTTTGGTCTAGAGTCACTTCATGCAACTTGACAATAGCTAGGGCATGGAAAAAAGCAACTTACCTTTTTATTCTGAGGTTAAAAATCAGGTTGACACCATCTTTGCTAATAAACAATTGACAAGTATTCTCACAAATACACATAAGGTCCTCAAAGTCTGGGATCCATGCATTAAATACCATCACCTGACCCTCATATCGAGAAACCTAACAGCCCTATGATTTCAATTTTGCTGACTGTAGATCTTCTGTGCCATACTTCCCTCCCATCCCCCTCTCCCTTTCCCCCCATTCCCCACCTGTCCTTCTTTTTTCTGCCCATCTCCTATCTCTCTCACTCATTCTCTGTGTTTACACTTCTATATTGGACCACTAAAGCAGGGTATACATGTCCAGTTTTTTTTTTTACTCAACCAGTAGGTTGAACAAAAAAACTGATAGATCCCTGCATCAGCACAATGATGTGTTTGCTATATGTTTTGGCTCCCGCTACTGTCAATCAAATGCTGTGATGCGGGGGGCTGGGACGAGCCGCCCACTCTGTGTCAATATATGCAGACAGGGTGGCTCGGGAGCAAGCCTGCACAGGTGCCCCCATTGAAAGTGGCTTTCCGTGGGAGCACTCACTGAAGAGGAGCACTGGCAGGGGATCCTAGAAGAGGAGGATTGGGGCTGCTCTGTGTTATTTTAATAAAAGAAAAACCAAAGGATTAAGATCACCTTACGCCTACAATTGGATTCCCTTCCCCTCTTCCCTCATCTCTTTACATTCTCAAACTCCTTCCCGATACCTACCCACCTCTCTCTTGTCTCCCTCCTCTCCCTTTGAAATCCCATTGAATAAGGGATCATTGTGCCCCACAAAATAATATGTCAATACCTTGCTCAACCAATGCCAAACCCCAGATATCATCCAATAATTACTCGAAATTACCATTTTCCATCTGACTTTGTTTATTGTCATTTTGTATCTGCTAAAATTTTTTGTACCTGAAATAGTAGCTGGAATTCTTTGCTAAAACCTAATGCAGAACTCTGGGCAAAAACCTTATTACATGTCCTTGTTTCCTACCTTCACAGAATATGCCATCCATCTTCTGTCTCACTCAGTAGTTGATCTGAAACAGGCTATTCATTTTCAAATCAAAACGTTAATTTTCTTTGGTTTCTTGTTTGTAAGACCAGTGCCTGCTATGCCTCCTATTCCCCAGCCACTGGTCTTGGCACATCCCTTCTGTAGTTTTTTTTCTCCGGGAAGCAGTGATGTAATTCAGTCCCATTTGCAATAGTGGGCGGACCGGGACACATTCAACATGTACAAGTCTAGTGTACCCACCCACATTCACTACATTGCCCTGTAGTTGATGGGAACTGTAGTTTCCTTTTACTGCAGAGAGCGAGAAGAGGATATGATGTAATCCCTGCTGTTAAGCCTAGTACACATGGTAAGAAAATCATACAAAAAATATTGCTTTCAAAGCAATCATACGATAATGTGATCATTAGTACACAGCTTTCCTCCAAAATTATTTGAAAGGAATTTCTCATACGATAGGAGTTCATACACTTTTCATATAATCAGTACAGTTTTCGTCCGAAAATACAATACAAATATTACATCATCTCCAAACTTTAGTAATCTCTTCACTTTCTATAAGAGACTAGCATGAAAAAAAAAAAAAAAAGGCGATCATTTGCCCGATATTCTCATTGCGTGTACGGGGCTTTACTCCTCCTCGACTGAGCAGATGCTGTTATCTTTTGAATTACAGAAATTAGGTCAAGAAAATTCGATTAGACTTTTCTCATAAATGGTAAGGATTTTTACAATTTAATTAACTGTTTAGTATTTTATGTAGGGCGGTGTACTAGTGGGTGATTTCTTATTGCCTATCTGGAGTTCTTCTTTAATGAAAACATTAAAATTAGAAAAATTAAAAGGTACACTAAATAAAAAAAAGTATTTTGAAGCCCGTCCCCAAGTTTACACACATGCGAATGTATACACATGGGCCAGGGGCACTTACAGTACAAACAAAAACAATCGCAGTGCTACACATATTAGGTATGAGCTCGCACAATGCAGTAAGAGCAATACCTCAGAGGCCATCATTCATGGTTAATTCTAAACTGATGATGTGTAAAGGCTTTTAAGTGTCACCTATGGGTAATTTTGGATACCTTAGTTTGTCACTGTTTCATGGGTGCATGCAATTTAAAAGCTTGACATGTTTGAGAGCTGTTTACCCAACCCAAACTCATCTTTTATATTTTACCAAAATTATTATATTGTGTTTTTGTGTACCAATATTACTTTTACAAAGCTGAGAAGCAGAAAGTGGAGTCACACAGGCCAAGGTTCAGGGTAAGCAGAAAACCATTCAAGATTTACGATCAGACAGAGGTCAGTACTAGAGAAATTTACACATGAGCAACCTACCAAGAGTAACTTCAAGAGCAACTCCACGCAAACAGTAAAATAGATTAAATATATATGTAGGATTTTTTTTTACCTGCCAATGGATTTGTTTGGTTATATGCCTGGATCCTAGAGCAAATGTTTCTGGCGTGAATTCCCCACATTCTGCATTTGGGCATTCAAATGGTGGTTGTGGTGCACACAGGTGCATATCTTCGGATAGCAGCCTAGAACTCTATCCTCCCATTGGCAATATCTGTGAACATGAAATGAAGAGCTTTCTATTGAGGATTTCTCAACAGTGGAAGCAGTGGATGAATTGAAACCCGGTGGGCTTGCAATCTATCTTACATATTTCCACCAGTTCCAATGATATCCAGGCTACTGAACATGTAGGCAGGTTGAAAAATGTTTTAGTTAGGCGTTGCCCCAGATGGGAGGGTAAGGGTTAATTCCTTTCCTGGTTCTTTAGTTTTGGCGGGTTATCTCTAGGCCAAAGCCACTGATCCTGTGATATAAAGAGAGACAGTGGTCCAAAAAGAGAGCCCCAAGCCTGAGAGCCTCTGAGAGAGAAGAAGAGGAAGTTAAAAAAGCGAGAAGATCAGAGAAGCCGCATATGGGATGAGTATATGAAATACGCCTGCTGCTGCCGTAATGTAGAATCTCCTCTATACCTGGTGTTTGCCCACGAAGACACCAGCTGCTGGGAAATGCCACTGATAGACTCCTGTCTGTACATGGACTCTACCTTTTGCAGGTATGCTAGGGCAGCACATAGCCTGAGTTAGGAGTAGGGACGTAGGTATATGTGCCTACTATACAGAGATATGGAAGCCCAAGAGTTACATTTGGTGCACGTACAGAGCCCGTGCTAGGTGCACGGTGGGGCCTCATTTTTCTACCAAAAAGGTTAGTGGAAAATATTGGACAAGTGGGTATGGACAGGGATCAGCATGTCCCTCCTAAATGCAAAAGAGACATTGTACCTTGTCACAGGGACCCGAGAGTTAAATGGAGAATACTTATGGGGCAAGTGTACATGGTGTATGTTCCTCTCTAAGAGTAGAGGCACATCTTAAATTATTCCCCAACAGCAACCTCAGCCTTGTCACAGGGCATTGATGCAAAGATTAACTCATCTGGGCTGTTCATCCTCAGATTTTGATTACCCTATTAAAGGTCTCCTAAAACAAACCACACATAAGCTGGAGTTTGAAGTAGGTTCATAGACATAGACTTTGCAGGTTCAAAACATTTCAACCCTACAATCTCTGCGGTAACTGACTTAATAGATTTTCTCCAGGTGGACCTAAATAAAGGTTAGCACCCTCAGAGTTCAAGTTTTGGCTTTGTCCATACCTTCTGGCACAGTATGGACATCTGATCAGTTGGTTAATCAATTCTGGAAAGTTTGGTTAAGAATTCATGCTCTAAAAATAATCATTCATTCCTCCTTAGGAGGCAGATAGTGGTACAGGAATAGTTGCCAGGCATTTAGGAGGCAATATTGCTGACTCCCAAATGCCTATTTTTTTTTTTTTTGGCAGCCATATGGGAACTTTAACCGCTTGCCATCTATCCTATAGCAGAAATACTGCTACAGAGCGGCACGGGCGCGCAAAATCACATATATATACGTGCTTTTGCATTTCTGGGTAGGGGGTGCACGCGAGCAACCTACCCAGGTCGCCATTCGCAGTATCGGCTGTCAATCACCAGGTCCTGGCCGGTGATTACCCAGTGATCGACGAGTAATACCAACGGGGGGGGGGGAGAGAACAGTATGTAAACAATACAATATGCATATCAGAGCCATACAAAGCAGTGTGCTTACAGTGAAGCACACACCCAGCACATAATGTGAAACAGCACAGTTAACCCTTTGATCGCCCCAGATGTTAACCCCTTTCTGCTCAGTGCCATTAGTACAGTGTTAGTGCTTTTTATTAGCACTGATAACTGTATTGGAGTCACTGGGGATGTCAGTGATACCAAGTCAGTTCCCCCACAGTGTCAGAATGCCTGCCGCAGTCCCGCAGTTGCTGATCGCCGCCATTACTAGTAAAAAAAGAAAAACATTTTTTCAATTCCAGTATAATACCACCATTTGTAAACACTATAACTTTCACATAAACCAATTAATTTACACGTATTGGGTTTTCTTTTTAGCAAAGACATGTAGCAGAATACATTTTGGCCTAAATTTATGACGAAATTTGATTTTTTAAAAAATTTTTACTGGACATGTTTAATAGCAAAAAGTCAAAAACACAGTTTTTTTCTCAAAATTGTCAGTATTTTTTTTTTATAGCGCAAAAAATTAAAACCGCGAAAAGTGATCAAATACCATTGAAAGAAAGCTCTATTTTTGGGGAAAAAGGACATAAATTTAATTTGAGTGCAGCATTGTATGACTGCGCAATTGTCAGTTAAAGTAATGCAGCGCCGTATCACAAAAAATGGCCTTGTCAGGAAGGGAGGTAAATCCTCTGGAGGGCAAGTGGTTAAATTCCATGCTGCACCAGCATGTCTAGTGATTGGCTTGCTGTTGCGACATGACCCCATTCACCTCATGCTTTAGCGTCAGGAAAGAAAAATAGATAAGTGTATAATTTTCAGGTATATGAAATTTTGTAGGGTGCAAGCATATTAAAAAAAAAAACTTTAGTTAATTTATGTATCTTTCAAATTATTTAAAATGATGATGTCCAGCCATTGTGGTCATACCTGCTGACAGCTGAATTCAGGCTTGTGCTAGATGTAAGGTATAGGCTGATGTAGGGTTGTGGTGAGTAAGAGGCAGTTTGACATGTTACAGGGATGGGAGATCTCAGAGTCGGCGTCTCCAATCTCAGAGTTGGTGTCTCCAATCTGATGATATTCCTTAACAACCAAAAGAATGCAGGAGGTAGGGCAGTAGGTGAAGACTACAGAAGTGCAGTCACTGCAATGTGTTGTCACCTTACTTATGCCATGTGTCTATGTAGCATAGTAGTGGTGGGAGATAATGTGAATATGTGCGTTACTTTACAGATCTTTTGGCAGGTAAACAATTCTTGTATAACTAAAACAGCTGCTTTTTCCGCTGAGATGCCTTCTAAGTGCAGCAGAATGGCCTCACACAACCTTCAGGTCAGCTGGAGTCTGTCACAGGCTTGTCGTATTCTGGCATGGCAGAGATTCTGAAAGCACCAGTTGGTGCAGAATTCCCCAGCGAGCGGGAGCAGCGTGACTAACACGATTAATGCTCGCCATTCCATCTGACAGCTCCTGGGAGATGTGTGTCAGGCTCACGCCATTAAAGTGGTAAGTTTATATGCCTAAATGCTCACTTTGCGGTCGCTCAGTCCCGTGACCTGCTAATCAGGCATGTGCAGCTTGTAACCATTGGTCTTACAGTGCTGGCACAGCATGGAGGTTACACTAGGGAAAACTGGAGCATGAGTACATTTGTTACAGGTCATTCAAAGACAATTTACCTAACCTGACAATGCTGCAATGGCTGCGATACAGCAGGAATAGGATCTTGGTAAAAAGCCGCAGGAATACTGTCTAGGTTGTCCCCAGTTACTTTGCCCTGCAGCCAAGCACATACAGTAGGCTCATTCAAATGTTTCTCCAATAATAATTCTAGGGATGTTGTTTTAATTTTTGAAGAATTGGGATAGGGATGAGGGAGATGAGTGGGATACTCCAAAAAATAGGAACTACGTACACTGAGGACTTTTTCTAATCTTCAGAGCAAGCTATGTCAGAATCTGTGCTGGAATGAAACAGTGGACTTCAGCTTTAAGCCAGTAGTAACAAGTTGTAGTAGTGGCAGTAAGTTCTTTAGAGTCCCGGAGCAGTGTCCTTTAACCCCTTGACGCCGACCGTATGCAAATATACGGCCTCTCGGCGACTGGGCCGCATATTTGCGTGCCATTTGAAAAGAAATATGTGCTGAGAGAGTGCACCCTGCGCGCTCCCAGCACATATGTTGGTGTCTCACGGAAAGGTCCCTATCTCCCCTTGTAATCAGGGACCTTTTACGATCAGGTGACCAGCATGACAGCGAATCACCGCGGTCACATGACCCTAAAACCCTGCCCGTCTCCCAGCGTCTGAAACCCCTTAAAGGGCCTTGAGGCGCTGGCGTGAAGAGGTTAAAGGTAGGCCAGGTGGACAAAGCTCTTTGGAACCCCAGCTGGTGTTCCCTCTGCTATAGACCTGCAGCTGACTCCCTAAACAATACTCAGTCTCTTAGATCCTTTGAGGATGTCTGTACTCACAAGGTCCAAGAGCAACTTGGCACCTTCCTCTCTAATACCAGACTAGAGCTTTAGGATACAGCCCCTCAGTGAGCATAGCAGAACCCGGGACTCAACATTCAGGCTCTCAGGTCGCCCACCTGAGGCTGCATGGCAGTAGTTACCTGGGAGGGCAAAGTGTCTCCCGGTCTGTATCACTCCTGGTCAGGGAAGAGTCAGAGCACTGTGTGCCCACCAGAGGGTGTTTAAACAGTACTCAGTCTCTAAGATCCTTTGAGTATGTCTGTACTCACAAAGCCCAAGTGTGACGATTGCGGCGTCAGACCCCAGCCCTTCTCACCAAACTCGTGACCAAAGGACTAGCCAATCTAAAACCGCGCTATCACGTGCATAACAATGCCACGCCCAGCTGCACCATGCACAAAGATTTTCCAGCTAATGGACCACAACCTGTGTGCCGGCAGCCTGGGAGCGATTGTTACTGGGTCAGGTTAATTACGCAATTAACCCTTCACACTGCCACCACCTCCTTTTTGTACAGAAAAAAAGGAAACTCGGCAATATCAGCAATAACACTGATGTTTGAATAATCGTCTGTATACCACTGTCACCGCAGGCAGAGATATACCGAAGTTTAAAACACACACACAGAAGCGCTTTTCAGAGGCAGGGATTCTTAGTTCGCATTAAAGAGCTTTAGAAACAGTTCAACACTTTCAGAAAGTAAGATTATTACTAAAAGGTCAAAAGGGTGCAATAAAAATAATTACAGAAAAAGATGTAGCCAATATATGCAAATATACAGAGAACAATAGCACAGCAAAGAGATAACAGAAAGGAATTTAGATAGATAAAGTACTTGCCGTCAGCCTGGGTTAACCAGATCAGGTTTCAGAGCAAAAGGGCCATCTCCCAAATGGGTTCCAATGTTAAAAAGGGAGAATTCTTCAACTTCTACTCAGCTCAGCTTAGCTTTTTCTAGGAACTCCACAGGGTGTCTCCCTGAAGCAGAGAACCAATCGCGTCATTTGGGGAGGGGGTTGTATACGTGGGGAGCTCAGGCTATGACCAAAGCCTTCACAAATTATACTATGGCCATATAACATTCTGTCCATGAGTAGATTAACCAGTTGCCAACCGCAGATAGCCGAATGACGGCTACACTGTGGCCGGCCAGTTCTGGGAAGGCGTCATATAATGTCCTCCCAGAACGCGCTCTCCTGCGAGCCCCCTGGGGCGCGCACCCGTCGATCTCCGTGATCGCTGTGTCTTACAGACACAGCTGATCACGTGATGTGGTAAAAGGCCAATCACAGCGGCTTTTTACCACGTAATCAGCCATGTCCAATGACATGCTGATCACAGGGAAATGCAATTGCTGGTTCTCGGCTGCACTTTCCTCACGCTGTCAGAACGTGGGGAAAGTACTGCCGAGAACTGGCAGTTGTCAGAGCAGGGATCGGCACCGATCATCAGGGCACTGATGATGAGTGCCCTGATGATCGGTGCCCAGCAGTGCCACCCACCAGTTCCACCCACCTGTGCCCAGCAGTGCCACCAACCAGTGCCCAGTGGTGCCACCCACCAGTGCCCATCAGTGCCACCCACCTGTGTCACCCAACTCTGCCCATCAGTGCCACCCACCTGTGCCCATCAGTGCCACCCACCTCTGCCCATCAGTGCCACTCATCTGTGCCCATCAGTGCCACCAACCAGTGCCCATCAGTGCAGCCCAGCAGTGCTGCCAGTCAGTGCCCAGCAGTTGTGCCAGTCAGTGCCCAGCAGTTGCACCGGTCAGTGCCCAGTTGTGCCGACAGTGCCCAGCAGTGCCGCCAGTCAGTGCCGCCTATCAGTGCTGACTATCAGTACCCACCATCAGTGCCGTCTATCAGTTCCACCTATCAGTGCCGCCTATCCGTGCCACCTCATTAGTGCTGCCTATCAGTGCCGCCTATCAGTGCCCTTCAGTGCTGCCTATCAGTACCCATCAGTGCTGCCTATCAGTGCCCATCAGTGCTGCCTATCAGTGCAGCCTCATCAACGCACATCAGTAAAGGAGAAAAATTACCTGTTTGCAAAATTTTATAATAGAAACAAAGAAACTTTTTTTTCCACATTTTTTGCTTTCTTTGTTTGTAGCGCAAAAAATAAAACCCCCAGCAGCAAGTAAATACCACCAAAAGAAAGCTCTATTTGTGAGAAAAAAAATAATAAAAAGTTCATATGGGTACAATGTTGCATGACCGCGCAATTGTCATTCAAAGTGTGACAGCGCTGAAAGCTGAAAATTGGCCTGGTAAGGAAGGGGGTATAAGTGCCCGGTAGGCAAGTGGTTAATACGCAGAATCTTCTGCTGAACGTCTATAGATGAAATATGAGATACCTGCTTGGATAGTTAAGGAGTAGAGATGAGCGAATCGAAGTATCCGAAGTGGAATTCGAGTCGAATATCGGAAAAATTTCGATTCGTGCCGAATCCGAAAAACAGCCTAATTCGGACGCGCGAATCGAAATTTTTCCGAAAATGGCGGCTGACATGTGCGGCGACGGAGCGGGGATGTCGGGGAAGGCGCGCAGACAAGGCGCGCTGCCCCATAATGCATTCCTCAACGACATGTGATCGCATCAGCCAATCAGCAGCCAGCCAGCCAGCACTGTGTAATGGTCGAGGTATATATAGCGGCCATTTTGGAAATCTTCATTTGCCTGCAGTCATTGAACAGAGGCAGACCGCTCTGTACTAGGGACAGGGACAGAGTTAGGGCCACAGAAACGAGAATTGGGGACAGAGAGAAGTTACTTAGGGACAGAGAACCATTACTCAGGGACACAGACTTGTTAATGAGGGCCACAGAATCGTTATTTAGGGACAAAGAAACGCTAGTTAGGGCCACAGAATTCATACTCAGGGACAGACAGAATTTTCACTCAGTGCCAGAGAATAATTACTTAGGGCCACAGAAACGTTATTAGGGCCACAGAATTTTTACTCAGGGACAGACAGAATTGTTACTGAGTGCCAGAGAATTGTTACTCAGGGACAGACAGAATTGTTACTGAGTGCCAGAGAATTCTTACTCAGGGCCACAGAATTCATTCTCAGGGACAGACAGAATTGTTACTCAGGGACAGACAGAATTGTTACTGAGTGCCAGAGAATTGTTACTCAGGGACAGACAGAATTGTTACTGAGTGCCAGAGAATTGTTACTCAGGGACAGACAGAATTGTTACTGAGTGCCAGAGAATTGTTACTCAGGGACAGACAGAATTGTTACTGAGTGCCAGAGAATTGTTACTCGCACAGACACAAAATTGTTACTTGCACAGACACAGAATTGTTACTCGCACAGACAGAATTGTTACTCAGGGCCACAGAATTCATACTCAGGGACAGACAGAATTGTTACTGAGTGCCAGAGAATTGTTACTCAGGGACAGACAGAATTGTTACTGAGTGCCAGAGAATTGTTACTCAGGGACAGACAGAATTGTTACTGAGTGCCAGAGAATTGTTACTCAGGGACAGACAGAATTGTTACTGAGTGCCAGAGAATTGTTACTCGCACAGACACAAAATTGTTACTTGCACAGACACAGAATTGTTACTCGCACAGACACAGAATTGTTACTCAGGGCCACAGAATTCATACTCAGGGACAGACAGAATTGTTACTGAGTGCCAGAGAATTGTTACTCAGGGACAGACAGAATTGTTACTGAGTGCCAGAGAATTGTTACTCAGGGACAGACAGAATTGTTACTGAGTGCCAGAGAATTGTTACTCGCACAGACACAAAATTGTTACTTGCACAGACACAGAATTGTTACTCGCACAGACACAGAATTGTTACTCAGGGCCACAGAATTCATACTCAGGGACAGACAGAATTGTTACTGAGTGCCAGAGAATTGTTACTCAGGGACAGACAGAATTGTTACTGAGTGCCAGAGAATTGTTACTCAGGGACAGACAGAATTGTTACTGAGTGCCAGAGAATTGTTACTCGCACAGACACAAAATTGTTACTTGCACAGACACAGAATTGTTACTCGCACAGACACAGAATTGTTACTGAGTGCCAGAGAATTGTTACTCAGGGACAGACAGAATTGTTACTGAGTGCCAGAGAATTGTTACTCAGGGACAGACAGAATTGTTACTGAGTGCCAGAGAATTGTTACTCAGGGACAGACAGAATTGTTACTGAGTGCCAGAGAATTGTTACTCGCACAGACACAAAATTGTTACTTGCACAGACACAGAATTGTTACTCGCACAGACACAGAATTGTTACTCAGGGCCACAGAATTCATACTCAGGGACAGACAGAATTGTTACTGAGTGCCAGAGAATTGTTACTCAGGGACAGACAGAATTGTTACTGAGTGCCAGAGAATTGTTACTCAGGGACAGACAGAATTGTTACTGAGTGCCAGAGAATTGTTACTCGCACAGACACAAAATTGTTACTTGCACAGACACAGAATTGTTACTCGCACAGACACAGAATTGTTACTCAGGGCCACAGAATTCATACTCAGGGACAGACAGAATTGTTACTGAGTGCCAGAGAATTGTTACTTAGGGACAGACAGAATTGTTACTGAGTGCCAGAGAATTGTTACTCAGGGACAGACAGAATTGTTACTGAGTGCCAGAGAATTGTTACTCGCACAGACACAAAATTGTTACTTGCACAGACACAGAATTGTTACTCGCACAGACACAGAATTGTTACGAAGGGCCACAGAATTCATACTCAGGGACAGACAGAATTGTTACTGAGTGCCAGAGAATTGTTACTCAGGGACAGACAGAATTGTTACTGAGTGCCAGAGAATTGTTACTCAGGGACAGACAGAATTGTTACTGAGTGCCAGAGAATTGTTACTCGCACAGACACAAAATTGTTACTTGCACAGACACAGAATTGTTACTCGCACAGACACAGAATTGTTACTCAGGGCCACAGAATTCATACTCAGGGACAGACAGAATTGTTACTGAGTGCCAGAGAATTGTTACTCAGGGACAGACAGAATTGTTACTGAGTGCCAGAGAATTGTTACTCAGGGACAGACAGAATTGTTACTGAGTGCCAGAGAATTGTTACTCAGGGACAGACAGAATTGTTACTGAGTGCCAGAGAATTGTTACTCAGGGACAGACAGAATTGTTACTGAGTGCCAGAGAATTGTTACTCGCACAGACACAAAATTGTTACTTGCACAGACACAGAATTGTTACTCGCACAGACACAGAATTGTTACTCAGGGCCACAGAATTCATACTCAGGGACAGACAGAATTGTTACTGAGTGCCAGAGAATTGTTACTCAGGGACAGACAGAATTGTTACTGAGTGCCAGAGAATTGTTACTCAGGGACAGACAGAATTGTTACTGAGTGCCAGAGAATTGTTACTCGCACAGACACAAAATTGTTACTTGCACAGACACAGAATTGTTACTCGCACAGACACAGAATTGTTACTGAGTGCCAGAGAATTGTTACTCAGGGACAGACAGAATTGTTACTGAGTGCCAGAGAATTGTTACTCAGGGACAGACAGAATTGTTACTGAGTGCCAGAGAATTGTTACTCAGGGACAGACAGAATTGTTACTGAGTGCCAGAGAATTGTTACTCGCACAGACACAAAATTGTTACTTGCACAGACACAGAATTGTTACTCGCACAGACACAGAATTGTTACTCAGGGCCACAGAATTCATACTCAGGGACAGACAGAATTGTTACTGAGTGCCAGAGAATTGTTACTCAGGGACAGACAGAATTGTTACTGAGTGCCAGAGAATTGTTACTCGCACAGACACAAAATTGTTACTTGCACAGACACAGAATTGTTACTCGCACAGACACAGAATTGTTACTCAGGGCCACAGAATTCATACTCAGGGACAGACAGAATTGTTACTGAGTGCCAGAGAATTGTTACTCAGGGACAGACAGAATTGTTACTGAGTGCCAGAGAATTGTTACTCAGGGACAGACAGAATTGTTACTGAGTGCCAGAGAATTGTTACTCGCACAGACACAAAATTGTTACTTGCACAGACACAGAATTGTTACTCGCACAGACACAGAATTGTTACTCAGGGCCACAGAATTCATACTCAGGGACAGACAGAATTGTTACTGAGTGCCAGAGAATTGTTACTCAGGGACACCTAATCGTTGAATTAAATAGTATGTCAGACAACATGCAGAGGAGTGGCAGAGGAGGCAATGTTTTAGGAGCGAGCAGACGTGGCAGCAGAGGAAGGGGTCGAGGCAGCAGTATTCGCAGCCAGAGGCCAGTGCTCCCGGTGTCATCCAGCGGTCGTGTCTCCACCGACAACCCTGCCGTCATTGATTGGTTGGCTCGGTCGTCTTCCTCTTCCCAGGTCACCTCTGACACCTACAGCCAACGGTCGGTGGGTACGTCAGACACAACCGTTAGTTGGCATGGCCCGGGAGCAAGCCCACTGAAATCACGTGTCCTCTACCTGCCCCTGTCCTTTGCTGTTCCCTCACCAAGCGAAGTATCGCATGCTGTGGGCTCAGCCCCACTGTACAGTGAGGAAGAGCTAACAGAGGGCGGTCAGGAACGGGGGGGAGACATCGGCCTTTTCAGCAGCCAAGCGAACAAGTACTGGCGAGGAGAGTGGCTCGGTAGCCGGTCTAGAGACAGGTCTGTCTCCTGACCCAGACGCAGCCGAGGGGGCTAGTAGTGAGGCGGAGACCCTACTTGATGATGAGGAGGTTGATCGCACTTGGCAGCCTCGTCGTCATCAGGCAATTTCTTCCGCATCATCAGGAGAAGAGGGTGGCAGCTTGGCAGCGAGCAAAACAGTCGGTGGGTTGCCCAGGAGACAGCAGCAGGGTCGCATCAGTGTCAGTGGAGCCAAACGTCCACGGAGTAGAGCACCAGCTCCACTGCAGCCTACCACCACGGCCAGTAGTGGTGCCGGTGCGCACGGAGGAAGTAGCAGTCAGCCAGTGAAGAGTAGCGGGGGCAAAGTTTCCTACTCGGTGGTGTGGCAATTTTTCCTCAAGCCGCCCGAGGAAGTAAACGTAGCCGTATGTCGACTATGTGGCCAGAAATGCAAGCGTGGCCAGGGGGCCCATGTTGGGACTACAGCGTTGCGTCAGCATATGCAGCGTCACCATTCGGTGGCCTGGGAAAACCGTGATAAACATACGGCGGTTCTGCCTGCCCCAGCCCCCGCTCCATCACCCGCTCCGTTACTTGCTCCGTCACCCGACGTCGTCAATCGCCCTCTATCAGCCAGTCAAGGCTCCAACACCTCTGCTGAGGGGAGTTGTCGCTCGTTGGCATCTTCCGCTCGTTCAGATGCTCCTTCTCCTGCTACTCCTCTTCTCGGATTCCGTCAACAGTCTTTCTTGGAATCCGTATCCAAGAGACAACAGTTTGCGAGCACGCACCCGACGGTGCAAAAGCTGAACGTCCTCCTGTCCAAGTTGCTGGTGCTGCAGTCCCTCCCTTTCCAACTGGTGGACTCAGCACCTTTCCGAGAAATGATGGCTTGTGCCGCGCCGCGGTGGAGAGTGCCAAGCCGTCATTTCTTTGCCCAAAAGGCAGTGCCAGCCCTGCATTCACATGTAGAAGAGATGGTGGGCCAGTCTTTGAGCATGTCGGTCTCTGCCAAAGTGCACGGCAGCGCCGACGTGTGGAGCTGTAACTACGGTCAGGGACAGTACATGTCATTTACGGCCCACTGGGTGAACGTGGTGCCGGCACAGCCGCACCAGCAACTTGGACAGGTCACGACGCTTTTGCCTCCACGTTTGCACGTCCTTGGTCCAGCAAGCATGTCCGCCTCTACCACCTCTTTTTCCGCCGTGTCCTCAGCCGCCACCCCCGTGCCAAGTCCCATTACCCGACCGGCATATCACATGTGCAGGGCGCAACGGTGTCACGCTGTGCTGCACCTGGTATGCCTTGGCGAACGTAGTCACACAGGGGAGGAACTGCTGAGTGTAATGAACAGAGAAATCGACAGATGGCTGTCTCCGCGCAAACTAAAAATCGGAACCATGTTGACTGACAACGGAAAGAACATGGTGTCTGCTCTGCGTCAAGGAAGATTGTGCCATGCGCCATGCATGGCTCACGTGTTCAATCTGGTTGTCAAGCGGTTCCTAAAATCCACCATCCCACTGCAAGACATCCTTAAAATGTCACGTAAACTGTGCATGCATTTCAGCCATTCCTACACCGCAAAGAACACCCTCATTGAGCTGCAGCGGCAGAACGGAATTCCACAGCATCGCCTGATCTGCGACGTTGCAACAAGGTGGAATTCAACCCTACACATGTTAGACCGCCTTTACGAGCAGCGAAAGGCCATCACCGATTTCCTGATGTTACAAGCGGATAAAGGTACTCCCCTGTGTAACTTAGATGTCAGCCATTGGCAGCTCATGCGTGACACCTGCCGCTTGCTCAGGCCCTTTGAGGAGGCCACGCTATTCGTGAGTCGGCAGGACTATGGGATGAACGACGTCATTCCTCTGTTGCACGTCCTGGAACAAATGCTGTTAACAATGGCTGGTCAGGGTGCGGTAGACGTGGCGCACAGATCTCAACGCCACATGACCCCTGTGGGGGCAGGACAGGAAGAAGAGGAGGAGGTAGAGGAGGACATTTGTGCTCAGGAATTATTGAGTGAAATGGGTGGTTTTTCCACTCAGCGGACAGGAGTGGAGGAGCAGGAGCATCTGGTAGAGGAGGAGGAGGAGGAGACAGAGGACCCAGACGCACCGTGGCAGTATGCTGTGGAGATGGAGGCAGGGAGTCCCTCGCATTCCTTGGCACAAATGGCCCATAGCATGCTCGGTTGCTTGCGTAGCGACAGCCGAATAATAACCATCAGACAGAGGGATGACTTTTGGCTGTCCACCTTGTTGGACCCTCGCTACCGGTCCAAAATGGTGGCCTTTTTCACACCTGCTGAGAGGGAGGCCAAAATTACGTACTATAAAAACCACCTATGTAGTCAGTTGGTCTCTGCCTTTGTGCGCCAACGTCCATCCTCAGACACTGTGGGCCCTGTGCGCTCGCGTTCCGCTGGCATGGCAGCAGGGGAGGGGTGGGGTGGTAGGAGCAGTGGCAGCTCCACCAGCAGTGGCTGCCTCAGTCTGCAGTCGATGATGAGTAGCTTTCTTCACCAGCGCAGTGAGGAAACTACTAACCAGCCGCAGCAGCAGCAGCAGCATCAGGTGGACCTGGAGCAGGAGCTCAAACAACAGGCTTGGGCCTACTTGGACAGCACCCTGCCAACCGAGGTAGACAATCCCCTTGACTACTGGGCAACGAAACTTGACCTTTGGCCCCAACTAGCTGAATTTGCCCTTGAAAGGCTGTCATGCCCGGCCAGTAGCGTGGCATCGGAGCGCGTGTTTAGTGCGGCAGGAGGTATTGTAACTCCGCGGAGGACACGACTGTCCACCCAAAGTGTGGAGAGACTCACGTTTGTGAAAATGAATCAGGCGTGGATTAGTCTGGATTTCAAACCACCAGTTCCTGACACAACTGACTAAATCCGCCATGAATCATGCCTCAAACATGTGCCACTTTCAGGTCTCCTCACACTGCTGGTGTGTTTAATTTTTTGACATAGGGTGCAGGCAGATTACGGGCCTCACATAGCTGCTGCCAGGCCCCTAATCTGCCATGGGCCCCTATATACCGCCTCCTCATGCTGCTGCCAAGTCTAGAGTCTCTCATGGGTCCCTGTACGGCCTCCCATTGCTGCTGTCTCCATCGCCACACTCTGCTGCCATGTGCCACTTTCAGGTCTCTTCACACTGCTGGTGTGTTTAATTTTTTGACATAGGGTGCTGCAAGATAACGGGCCTCACATAGCTGCTGCCAGGCCCCTAATCTGCCATGGGCCCCTATATACCGCCTCCTCATGCTGCTGCCAAGTCCAGAGTCTCTCATGGGTCCCTGTACGGCCTCCCATTGCTGCTGTCTCCATCGCCACACTCTGCTGCCATGTGCCACTTTCAGGTCTCTTCACACTGCTGGTGTGTTTAATTTTTTGACATAGGGTGCAGGCAGATTACGGGCCTCACATAGCTGCTGCCAGGCCCCTAATCTGCCATGGGCCCCTATATACCGCCTCCTCATGCTGCTGCCAAGTCTAGAGTCTCTCATGGGTCCCTGTACGGCCTCCCATTGCTGCTGTCTCCATCGCCACACTCTGCTGCCATGTGCCACTTTCAGGTCTCTTCACACTGCTGGTGTGTTTAATTTTTTGACATAGGGTGCTGCAAGATAACGGGCCTCACATAGCTGCTGCCAGGCCCCTAATCTGCCATGGGCCCCTATATACCGCCTCCTCATGCTGCTGCCAAGTCCAGAGTCTCTCATGGGTCCCTGTACGGCCTCCCATTGCTGCTGTCTCCATCGCCACACTCTGCTGCCATGTGCCACTTTCAGGTCTCTTCACACTGCTGGTGTGTTAAATTTTTTGACATAGGGTGCAGGCAGATTACGGGCCTCACATAGCTTCTGCCAGGCCCCTAATCTGCCATGGGCCCCTATATACCGCCTCCTCATGCTGCTGCCAAGTCCAGAGTCTCTCATGGGTCCCTGTACGGCCTCCCATTGCTGCTGTCTCCATCGCCACACTCTGCTGCCATGTGCCACTTTCAGGTCTCTTCACACTGCTGGTGTGTTAAATTTTTTGACATAGGGTGCAGGCAGATTACGGGCCTCACATAGCTGCTGCCAGGCCCCTAATCTGCCATGGGCCCCTATATACCGCCTCCTCATGCTGCTGCCAAGTCTAGAGTCTGTCATGGGTCCCTGTACGGCCTCCCATTGCTGCTGTCTCCATCGCCACACTCTGCCATGTGCCACTTTCAGGTCTCTTCACACTGCTGGTGTGTTTAATTTTTTGACATAGGGTGCAGGCAGATTACGGGCCTCACATAGCTGCTGCCAGGCCCCTAATCTGCCATGGGCCCCTATATACCGCCTCCTCATGCTGCTGCCAAGTCCAGAGTCTCTCATGGGTCCCTGTACGGCCTCCCATTGCTGCTGTCTCCATCGCCACACTCTGCTGCCATGTGCCACTTTCAGGTCTCTTCACACTGCTGGTGTGTTTAATTTTTTGACATAGGGTGCAGGCAGATTACGGGCCTCACATAGCTGCTGCCAGGCCCCTAATCTGCCATGGGCCCCTATATACCGCCTCCTCATGCTGCTGCCAAGTCTAGAGTCTCTCATGGGTCCCTGTACGGCCTCCCATTGCTGCTGTCTCCATCGCCACACTCTGCTGCCATGTGCCACTTTCAGGTCTCTTCACACTGCTGGTGTGTTAAATTTTTTGACATAGGGTGCAGGCAGATTACGGGCCTCACATAGCTGCTGCCAGGCCCCTAATCTGCCATGGGCCCCTATAAACCGCCTCCTCATGCTGCTGCCAAGTCTAGAGTCTGTCATGGGTCCCTGTACGGCCTCCCATTGCTGCTGTCTCCATCGCCACACTCTGCCATGTGCCACTTTCAGGTCTCTTCACACTGCTGGTGTGTTTAATTTTTTGACATAGGGTGCAGGCAGATTACGGGCCTCACATAGCTGCTGCCAGGCCCCTAATCTGCCATGGGCCCCTATATACCGCCTCCTCATGCTGCTGCCAAGTCCAGAGTCTCTCATGGGTCCCTGTACGGCCTCCCATTGCTGCTGTCTCCATCGCCACACTCTGCTGCCATGTGCCACTTTCAGGTCTCTTCACACTGCTGGTGTGTTTAATTTTTTGACATAGGGTGCAGGCAGATTACGGGCCTCACATAGCTGCTGCCAGGCCCCTAATCTGCCATGGGCCCCTATATACCGCCTCCTCATGCTGCTGCCAAGTCCAGAGTCTCTCATGGGTCCCTGTACGGCCTCCCATTGCTGCTGTCTCCATCGCCACACTCTGCTGCCATGTGCCACTTTCAGGTCTCTTCACACTGCTGGTGTGTTTAATTTTTTGACATAGGGTGCAGGCAGATTACGGGCCTCACATAGCTGCTGCCAGGCCCCTAATCTGCCATGGGCCCCTATATACCGCCTCCTCATGCTGCTGCCAAGTCTAGAGTCTCTCATGGGTCCCTGTACGGCCTCCCATTGCTGCTGTCTCCATCGCCACACTCTGCTGCCATGTGCCACTTTCAGGTCTCTTCACACTGCTGGTGTGTTTAATTTTTTGACATAGGGTGCTGCAAGATAACGGGCCTCACATAGCTGCTGCCAGGCCCCTAATCTGCCATGGGCCCCTATATACCGCCTCCTCATGCTGCTGCCAAGTCCAGAGTCTCTCATGGGTCCCTGTACGGCCTCCCATTGCTGCTGTCTCCATCGCCACACTCTGCTGCCATGTGCCACTTTCAGGT